>NC_064253.1:28160919-28467378 GCF_003254725.2 Canis lupus dingo | reverse complement strand
AAGGGATCTTTTTTTTTTTCTCCTGAGAAGACAGATAAAAGCAGACTTAAACAGTGATTATGTTTAGAATGAACTAAAAGGCAGAACGTCAATAGGTTAACTGGTTAGATAAGAGGAAATGAGAACCAAGATTAAAATATACTATTTTATACTGTAGAAATGAGAGTTAGTATGAAAGCCAGGGAAATAATTGAGCAGATAGGAAGTGAGAATCAGAAAGAAAGCTTAGAGCCCCCTCTGACTTCCTCTTAATCAGACCCTGATCTTGTTGGTCAGGCGGCACAAGCACAGGTGAACACCCTACACCTGTGTTTCTTTGTTCCACAGGCGAAGATTTCAGATCTGGATGCGAATGAAGGAAGAAAAAGAGCATCCTAGAACTCTGGATATTTATTATCTCAGTAGATCCAAACAAAATGTGCATAGAAATGTCCTCTGAAATCACCAGCATCCAGCTGAACCCAGTTGTTCCTATATCCTCTCCCCTCATCAAATTCTGGGTCACTTACATTTGAAATGGATGATATCTTACAGAAAGAATAATAGTAAGATGTATTTGATAGTAAGATGCTCACATAGTTTATTGTCTAAATCATGATGTTTCTGATAATGAAAAAGTATGCCATGGGAGTCATAAACCAGCACCATCTTGAACAAATACAAGCCATAGAATCTCTGTTTATTGAGCATTTGCTTTGTGCCAGGCACTGGCTTAGGGCTTTGGAGGTTATATCTCATTTATTCTTGCCAACAATCTTGTAAAGAAAGTGTTTTTATGACTCTAATTTTATCGGCAAGAAAACAGAGTAGGAGAGCCACCAGCCTGAGAGCTAACATTGCTCAGTGGAACCATCTGATTAGCTCCTGTTTTCCCAGTAATCTGTTTGCCTATCCCTCAGCTTTAAGCTGAGGTCTCCTTTTCCCACTAGGAAACCACCTCCTCACAATGACCACCTGCACCAAGTCCACAAGAAGTCATGAGTGACAACCTGATGGACTAAAATTAAGACTGTACAGAGCCCAGAAGTCACCTGATTAGTTACCCCTAACATTCCCTTCACAGGCCAAGAAATTAAAGAAGTCTTTTTTCTCTTAGGAAGTGAAGGCAAACTTTTCAAAAATGATTACACTGTGGTCATGAGACAGCGAATAGAATGGGAGAGGGAGAGTTCAGAGGAGAATCTTGTTCCTTCTTGCAAAATGTAAGCACAAAATTTTTCAAAGAAGGCTTTTGCCTGTTGAAGAGATTGTCTCATTGTGGTAGCTTCAAAAGGCAGAAAGGAGGATGTGATGTTAAATGGGCAAAAAAGGGGTGAAACACCAGAATTTCTTTTCTTCATTCATACACTGAAAGAAGAGCACATGGCTGTGCTATTTGGCAGCTTTGTGCGCATGGGCACATTAATCTAATTCTGAAATTCAATTTCCTCCTCTGTATAAAGAGAAATGACATCTACTTTGCAATATAGTAGATATTATTATCTTCTATAATAGAGTTCAAGGACTGGTCCTTTGACTCCCCACCAACAGGATTGCTAAGAATTAGGTCCTGAACAAACAAGCATATGCTAGGAGCAAATTCTTTTCCAGAAGTCTTTATTCTTACAAAAACACCGATTTTTCCCCCAACTGCTAAATGCTGTATCATTACACCATTCTCCTTGCTGATCCTACTATGGCTTGTTTCACTTGGGAAACTTTCAGAATTGAAAATGTGGTCAAAGCACCAAATGGATTTTTCTGCCCCTATGCCTTCCAGAATGATGGATTATTATGGTTAAGTTCCCTTAAGTCTACCACATTTTTGAACCTGAGCTCAAACTGAACAGGGTGTTTGAGGATGTCACAGCCATGCCCACTTTTGATTCTGCTGCAAGTATTTTGTTCAAATTTGTGACTATTAATGAATATACATTCAAACTTTCATTACACAAAAATGTATCTAATAATCAATTATTTTCCCTACATCTGCTTCCTTGGGGGTTGGCTTTCACTGCTTTAAGCCAATCATGAATCCAGTATGACCTCATTGGTTGTCAGTTTACTTTCAGCAGTAGCTCAGATCTCAGCTGTGGCTAAGTAATTTCTAGTGATTTTGAATATGGAAACCAGAGTGCAGACTATGTCCCAAAGGCTTCTGCTTATCCCGTTCCAGTCCTTAAATCATGGTATTTGGTTGAGGCATATAGTAACAACCTTTCCCAAGGCTATAAAGGACACTCCATAGCCTCTTCTGGAATGATAGAATGGGCCAATGATCAATCTCTCTGGCTAAGCCTGTTTCATTCTCATAATTCTTAACTCAGGGCTTCAGATAACCACTTACCAATCAGTTGGTGTGTGAGAGAAAGTCCATGTGCTATTGCTGCTTGAGATAGAACACAGCATTTTACCGCTGTCTGGAGCAAAAGAACCAGAAGACTTTCCAATATAAACCTTTAGCTTCAGAGCTAAGTAATGACTGCTTTCTCTTTTTTAAAATATTTTATTTTTTTATGAGAGAGAGAGAGAGAGAGAGAGAGGCAGAGACACAAGCAGAAAGAGAAGCCGGTTCCATGCAGCAAGCCTGATGTGGGACCTGATCCTGGGACTCCGGGATCATGCCCTGAGCTGAAGACAGATGCTCAACCACTGAGCCACCCAGGTGTCCCAGTTATGACCATTTTCAATGTCTTTATTTCTCTTACCTAGTCACTCGGATGCACATATATATAAACGTGTGCATTTGCATATATGAATACACACATGTAACATGTGGCCAAATATCCTATACACTACCTCTTGAAGTGTACTGGGAGGCAAGAAAGATCAACCCTGTGGGAAGGCAAAGCTGTGTTCGATGGCTTGGTCCAACTATGCTCAGCCAGCTCATCATCATGGGTGATTATGTTCTCATTTCCACCCTCAAGCTGCAAAAGGAGAAAGGTCAGCTAGTCTGAGATCCCTTACACAGCTGTTATAGATGTTTATGGAAGAATACGATATACCAAATCTTTCCCAGAAGTTAAAAAAAAAAAAGACTTGTGAATGGGATATTGAAAGCTCTAAATTAGAGAGAACAGATTTTTTTTTTGTTAACTGACCCAGAACATTAAATTGATTATGTAATTTAACATCACTGTTCTATTTGATAGCTGCCTATTAATACTGTACCCTCCTACATTATAGTCAATTGCAAACTCTAGAAATGGAAGAACATATTTATTTTGCTTGGAATTTGCAATTTTCTGCCATATGAACTATTAGTAATTTGTAATTTCTTTCTCCAAGGGGAGCCTTATTACCCCAGGAGAAATGATGATCACCCTTATTTGAATTGTGCAGTCTTAAACTCATCTTTTTATATTCTCTGCTACAAGCAGATATGGGATTCAAGGAGCTCAAAAATTGCCCATATTTGGCAATGTGCTTCCTAGCCTTGGAAAAGATTTTGCCCTACTCGCGCTCACTATCCTCTACTTCAGAGAAAGTCAGGAGGCCATAGAAGAGGAACTTATGGCAGAACCACCAACAGCTGTCCAAATAGAGGACAATGAGCTGCAAAGAGGGTACAGATTAACCAAAAATGCTTGTTGAAAATGCAGATTCTCAGACCCCACTGCAGATCGACTGAGTCAGAATATCCAATCCAGATGATTCTCAGGCTCAGTAAATTTGAGAATGATATTCACCTAGAGATATAATACCTAGAGAAGACCCTGGAAAACAGGGAATAAGAATGTTTTGTTCAATAAAGACCATTTTCTATCCTCCCTCTGGTATGATATGTCATTCTCAGCAGAGACCTATTTGAAGTAATCTCACACTCACTATGGTTTTTCTTTCAAAGATCAAGACAGTGTGTGAGTCTACAAACTAAGCATGCCTCAGTTACCCTCAGATCCCTCTAAATTAAACTCAAAATTCAAATAATGTTCAAGCCCTTGTAAGAATGATCTTTCTCTAGTTATTAGTTTGAGTCCATGAGGATTCTATTTCTTGCTTTTACTTAGTCTTTTAAAAAAGTTGAACACTGTTATACAAACCATGCTGGTATTTTCCACTGTGGGTATAATCCCTCCACATTCCATTTCAGCCAGTGATGACGGCTGGGACCTGACCCCAGGCAGAGCTCTCCAAAGAACATACCAGCCAAATTATGCTTCCAAAATTCCCAGTAACAGTTGAAAAGAGCCAAGGAGGCCAGGTGCTGGGCAGGAGGATATTTTAGGCTTGGCTGGTGGTCCAAATTGGATCCTTCCTCTGCCTATAAGAACTATCCATTAAGAAAGAGTGCGTTGTATCTTCTCCCTGCCCTCCCATCTCCCTTTTCCCTCATTCTATACTCCTCCCTTTTCTTTTGAGTTGTGTGAAATTATTTTTGTATCATGTAAAATACTGCACATATGTAATCACTTGGTTGACAATATGAAAGTTCTGAGTGTCAGAAAGGAAGAACTGGTAGCTTGTGCCTCTACGTGCTTTCACTTTATTATATGTTTTGCCTTGGTATAATGACTATGGCACATTGGAGGAACAGTGGGGCCAGAGGGATCAGAGGCATTGATGAGTTATACTCGGATCTAAGAAGTGAAAGTAATTCTAAGACAATGATCAAACTCAGACATTAGGGACAGAGCATTCAAATGCCTTCAGTATTAGGACATCAGCATAGTGAAAAGGTGATCAGTATAGGAAAATCCAGCCTCTTTTTTTACCAATCCTGAGGGCTTTTCTAGAGCATGCAAGAATCCTCCTTTGTCTTCTGTAGTCTATCACATCCTTGAGCTTAATCAGTTTATTACAACAATGTGCTTTCAGCCGTCCACTTCTCTTCACCTTCATAACCACAATTTCAGTTCAGGTCCTAGTGAACTCTTGCATTCTCTTGATAGTTCTTAATTACTGAATGAAATAGTCTCGCTCTCTTGGCCTCTAATACGATGCCCTCAGTCCACACTGCTGCGAGGATGATTTCTTGTAACAGTTCTCATCATATTCAGTCTAAACGCCTTAGAAGACTCTCCCCTGGCTCAAAGGGAAAAGCCTAAACTCTTTAGGCCTTCATCAGGTTCCAGAATACCTGTTCAGACTTACCTCGTAAGATCCTTCTGCACACCCTATGTTCCTGCATATCCAACATCTTAGTCCCTTCCAAAATGCTCTTCCTTTTTATGCTTTTATAGGTCCTTTTCTCCTGACTGTTCTTCTCACCTCTGCAAGCATTTTGAAATGTATGTATTCTTTAAGGTCTAAATGAAATATCACTTCTTCTACTGGTTCCCTGATTTCTTTGGTAAGAATTCTTCCTTGGTAAGAACTGCTCTACACTATGGCACCATCGATTTTTCCATCTACTTCAATACATCTTATATTATAGTTGTTGCAAGGCTGTAAGGTCCCACAGGTTAGGGATAAGCTTATTCATCCGTGTACAAGCAGCAGTGTCCAGTACTGTGTACTGCCCATAAAACAGCTCAATATATGCTGGCTTGTAATAAATGAATGATTCATGCTAAAGCAGGAAGCTACTCTGGGTTATAATCTTCACTTTTACAGAAAGTCTGTAGGATGCCAAGGGTGAGGTAAGTCCAAGGTGGACCGCAGTGGAAATTTTTGAGACACCTGCCCTTCAAGGCCCATCTTTCATTACTCCTCACAACCTACACAAAGAACATCTTCTGTGGTTTTTCTCACCTGCTCCAGCTTCTGCAGTTCTTTCGTATGCTTATTTCAGTTTCACATAGCTTCTTGGAAGTGGTTGTATTAAAATGTGTTTTAATACATTTGCTGGTCCATTAACACTTTTTTATATCCAGCTGTGTCAGATAAGCACTGAGAAACTTTTATTTTTCTCAATTAAGAAAAGTTGCAGTTGCAGAGACATATGAGAGGCTTCTGGGTCTACCCAGGATGTAGTAACACCATGACAAACAATGACACCACTGCTATGCCTTGGTACCAAGTATTCATGTTGATACACTGAAATGCTGAGCCTGAACCAGGGAAATTGCTCCTGCAGCCAGTAACCCTCCTGGACATGGTCCACAGCACGTTCTAGACCCTGGAGATAAGCTAAAAGATTCACCTTCAAAACTGAAGTAAAAGAGCAAATAGTTGAAAGATTCAGGAGCAAAATTATTGCAATAGACAAATATTTCTGGTTCTAACCCTGATTGCTGCCTAAGGAGGCTGGGTAGCATGAGACTCTTGTTTCTGCTAGGGATCATGAAGAATTGGGTACAAGAGTCTGGGGAAAGAACTGAGGAATACTTTTCATAATAGAAAGCAAAGAATGAAGAATTCTCAGCAATTCATATAGGGAAAAAAAGGAAAAAATGGGAGAGGAACAACAACAGTAAGGGAGTTAGAATGTGGTGGAGGACCATGTTCTCTGTTATGTGAGAAAATTGTGTGTGGAATTTCATGGATGTTCTAAATTTCTCACTCCAAGTTGAAAACAAAAGAATTGAAGTTGCAACCTACAGGTACTAGAGCTAAAGAGAGAAACCAAAGGCCTGGACAAATCTTGCCTTAAAGGTCAAGAAACTTGAAACTCAGCCATATGAAAACCCCTGTTTACTCTGAAAAAATAATAGACTTGATAAATCATTGCTAGTGTCCTTGAAGCACCAAAGAGTGTGACAATTTGTCTTCCTTACAAGGGAAAAGAAAAAAAAAGAGCAAGAGAGATTCTATAAATTTATTTTTGAAATATTTTCTCTATACTGAAGTATTATTCATATTTACCATTTTGTAATAGTTGTTTCTTTGTTAGCAAATGAGAAGTCCATAGATAGCAGGGAAGAACTGGGATTGGATGTTCTTTCAGTCATCTTGACTTAATAATGGAGTCTCTTACCTTGTTCCTTGGAAGCATTGATAGTATAGGTTTATGGCTTTGCTGTCACTGAAATCTTTTTGTCTGCTTCTCCTAGTGTAAAGGAGATAAGCCTCAGCTGTTAGAATATTTGAAACAAAGACAGAAATTTTCCTAGCAGAGACCTAACAAGTCAGCATAGAAAATGTCTTATTATTTGATATACTCTTAAGTCAAAAATAAAAGACATTTTGCCGGAAAAAAACAAAACAAAACAAAACAAAACAAAACAAAACAAAAATAGAAAGCAAAAACACTTTGATTGAGTCCACCTCAGAGATCTAAAGCATTTGTTCACATCTTTAAGAAAAGAGCCAAACAATTAATTTAGGGCCTGGCAAGAAGGGAGTCTCCCTTGTTATTTTGTCATGAATGATCTTCAGCAGGCCACCGTGCATTAGCTATAGGGATTCACCAGACATTTTTGGGAGGACTTTGGATTCTTTACATCCTGGAATTGAATCAAGCAAGTCTAGAAATCTTTAGGAGAAAGGGTCCCAGTTGACATCTATGTTACATGAAGATTAAGGAGACACACAGGACAGGAAATCATGGCAAAGAAAGAGAAAATGAGGCAAATTGCAATCATTAGCCAGTGATACAAACAATTTAATGCAATATGAGAAAGTGATAGATAAAGGAGAGTTTCAGAGTTAGAAGATAATAAGATTTGGGAAGGGATTTGAAGGTCAAGAGTAAGATTTTGACATGTATCCCTTGTTTCTCCAGACCTCTCTGGCCTTTGGGACGTTTGAGTAATTGTGTGCTAAGCTCCTTCCCAATTTGGCTGTTGCTACAGCAGAGCCCTATCCTCTCTTTTTCTTGTGAGCCATAGATCCTTGAGGCCCCCTAGGTGGTTGTACTCAGCCTTCCCCTAAAGACAACAGCAGAGTCTTTCTTCTGATCAAACATGTGCAAGATGGACTTTGTACAGCAGCTGTAGCTTTTTAGGTCCTCATTTGTCCCTGGCCAGTGAAAGCAAGGACCCTCTGTGTGTGTGTGTCTGTGTACTGACCATAAAATTTCAAGCAAGCCTGTGTAAGGGGTGCCCATGGCATATAGACTATCCTTTTTCTGGCTTTATTTTGGACAGCAAATACCATTCCCTATCCATTTGCTGACATAATTCTGGAAAGCTGGCCTTGTCACAGTTTTCTTATTTGAAGCTGGACTTAATATATGATTGGTGTTTATCCTAAACCTGCGCCTCCATTCTAGCATGTGCATGCGTAAGCATACATATGCAGGTACATATACCCACCCCTCGTGATTGACATATTGAAAAGAGGGCTGTATTCCACAAAAAGCAATTGTTCTGGATTGTTCCTGCCCATGCTTTCCATATGTTATTCTATTCCAGCATCTGACAGTTTTTTTTTTTTTTCCCCTTTCATCTACTGGTTCTGGACACCTTTCTTCACTGCTTTCCTTTTTTCTCCTGAACTTGATGATGGCTTTGCCTCCTGAGGTATGAGTTCTCAACACACCCAGGATGTATTTGATCATTTCTCTCTGGCACTTCATACTTCTGGCCACTGAAGCAAGTAGTCAGTCCCAACCTCAGCCTGGTCTACCTGGCCAGCTCTCCTGCCAGAGCTCCAAGTGAGACAGAGCTCTGGGAAGGTGTTAGGTCACTACACAAACTTTGCAAAGTTTTATCCTTGCAAGGATGGTATTACCACTATAAACAAAAAGGACACTATCCAAAAATTTTTAAAAAGTTGCATCTCAACACAGGGGAAAATAAAAGGAATGTCCAACACATTGTCAACTACAGATTGCAGACTCTACTATCAACTACTTGGGACCAAGCTTAGATATTTTTGTAATCTTCTTCAAGGCAACTCTTTGGATCTTTTGAATTTCTCTTTCCAAATAGAAAATACCACTTAAAAACAGTTCAGAAACCATCAAATAGATTAGAACCGCACAGACTGCTGAGAGTCAGTAACAGGAACAATCTGGGACAAATAATCTGTGTGTGAAGAGGATAAAGAGAGCAAGAGGAGGCGGTGGATGATATAGTTTGTGCAGAATACCAGGGGAATACTAAGAAATCAAAAACATTGGAAAATGGCAGGATTCCTTGACCTCAGAAAACCTGCCAATTACAAGAGGCTGTGCTGTGACCCAGGGGAGGAATGGACTCAAGCCTTAGGCTGCTTGTTCAGATCTCAATCTGTTACTTGACCTTTGGCAAGTTCTTTAGTCTCTACCTCAATGTACTCATCTGCAAAATGGGGATAATAATATGAGCTGCCTCCTGGGGTTGAGATAAGGATCAGGTGAGCTGATGTGTACAAAGTGTTCAGCATGTTGCTCGTCACCAGGTAAGTTCCATGCCAGTGCTTGTGAGGAAGATCAAATGATACAAGGGGTACAGGTGGGGTCAGGAGCAGAAAGCCTGCAGTGGTGGCTGGAGAGGGAAACAGGAAGTGCCCTAGGACCTCAAGATTTTACTGTCCTCTTTCTCATTTCCTGATTCCTCCTCTCACATCTCAATTATTACACCACAACTACCACCATTTCTGAAAGGCTCATCACCTAAGATAGGTTTAGGTAGCTTGCGGCTCTCACTTAGAAACTCCAGGAAATATATCTTGTCTTTCCAAACTCTTCCCTGCTACTTCATGCTGTGCAGGGAAAAGTGACTTCTCCCCACATAGAGTTAGAGAATTCCTGGCCTTCCAGTACCTCCAGGAAACAGAAATCACAGACAAACTCTCACTAGGGTGCAAATGACCGACAACAAGCCCTTCCAGGAAGAAGCTTTACATGGTACCCTTGAGAAATTGACCCTGGGCTTGGAAGACAAGGAGAACTTTAAAGATCAGAAAGGATATGTGCTAATGTAGAAGGAATAATGCTTCAATGAGTGCCTGCGGCTGCCCTTCCCATAAGTAAAGAGCCAGGATCCACCTGGGCTTCTCAATGGGAAATATTTACATTGGAGTTTGTGCGCTCCCTCTTATTTGTTCCTTGAGAAAAGTTCCTCTGTACCTTGGATGTTTCAGTTTTCTCAAAAATAGGCATAATAGTGGCATCTACTCCAGAGATCTGATATAAGGATTAAATGAGATCACATAAAAGAAATCCCAGTTCTGTAGTTAACTTAGTCCATATCCAAACTTCAACTGCCTCCTACATTCTCCACCCATCCAGGCCCCCTTCACCGTTCATCCTTGCCTGGACGCCATCACTTCTGATGCCATTTGTAAACTCTCCAAGTCTTTTCAGGCCTTGCCTAGTGGATTTTGGCTTTTGACTTAAAACAACAACAACAACAACAACAACCCACAGGCTCCAGATTGTGCCACTTAGGCTAAGTCACCACCACCACCACCAACAACAACAACAACAACCCACAGGCTCCAGATTGTGCCACTTAGGCTAAGTCACCAAACCAGAACTTAGTACCAAACCTAATTGCGGTTTCAACCTCCCCCCAGAATGTAGTCCTGAAAGTCAGTTATGAGTTTTCTGATCATCATCAGTGAGGCAATCTGTCACATGGACCCTCTCCATCCCCCAGAAGATGAGGTAATTTGCCTGGAAAGAGCCCCTTTCCACCCCTTTAAGGGAAAGTGTACCTGAAACAAAACTTTCTTTTCTTTTGCTATTAACTCTTTGCCCCTCCCACCTTTCTATAAAAACCTTCCGTTTGTGTAACCCCTTGGTGTTCCCCTCTGCTTGCTAGATGAGATGATGCTGCATTCACGAATCACTTAATAAAGCCAATTAAATTTTCAAATTCACTTGGCTAAATTTTGCCTTTCAAGAGGAATCAATTCTGAATAAAGTTATCTATCAAGACTTGGTTGAGCCCTGGTTAGACAATAGAGTGAGGCTTTATCTGCCTTCACCTTTATAGCACCCCAGATAGTGCTATTATAGTGTTGCTCCAGCCCTCCTGCTGCACTGCAGGGTTTGTGGCAGCCATTTGCACAGTGAAGTGGGTCCACTTCTTATTCCTATATTAAATACCCACAGGCAGCAATCCTCATTTGGGGCCAATGGCTTGGAAAATGTTATTATTAAATCAAAACCATTTGTAATAAGGAGAACGATTTCATCTGTAACTACAAACTCTGTTGCTTACAGCTGGGCATTAAAAAAAAAACAAACAAATAGTGTCCAATTCTCTTCAAGCTTGGAACTTCCCATGGCAGGTCCTCCTTGGGTCATGCTGGAAGAGATGAGATCACTAACCCAGGGGAAAGTTCCTGGATATGGGAATTCATGGGAGATATGACTTGGCCCTGAATGTCAGGAGCAATGGCACTGGCATGGGCATGTGATGGTCTGGCTGTGACTCAGAATAGACTGTTGCCTTCCCAGTTTGTTTTCTGAAAAGGTATGAGGAAGCCTTTACTTCTACGGGGCTCCTGTTCCCCCTTATAGAAGACTGAGCATTGGCATGGGAGTCAGACATACCTGGCTGGTAAGTCCAGCTGTACTACTTACTGGAACAAATTTGGACAAGTGACTCAAAGCCTCCATTTCCACCCCTCAGGGTTGTGATGAAGTCATAGAAATTGTTGAATCAGAACACGTTTTATCAGAGTTACAGTCATGTCTCAGGTTATAGATCTTGAGTCTAAGAAAGAGTTCATGCCTTATGCTGGGCCCCAGTTAATCTAGTGTGTGTTCATGGGGTCTGTGCTACGATGAAGGCTGATGAGGCTCACCCCACACACTTCACTCCTTTGGTTATCAATGACAGACATTGAGACTAAGACCCATCTCTGCTGAGTCATGAGGGTCCTAATCATGACTGCTAATTACTTAACAGAAATACTGTGGCTCTTTCTAGAACTGATTAATTCAGGATCTCTAAAAATGGAGCCCAAACATGTATATGTTTTTGTTGTTGTTGTTGTTGTTGTTTCTTTGTTTGTTTTTTAAACTTCCCTTATTCATCCTTTTGGATTTTTCCAGAAGATTTGTTAATTGAGCCCCACAGTCCATGGCCTGATGAAGTCAGTATGTTATTCGGTGAAAAGTTAACCAAGTAATGATGTGATGCTCTTCTGGTGTGGAACTCTTTGAAAATGCTACAATTGTTATTTAACTAGGCTTCCTTTAAAAAAAAAAAAAAGTGTATAGAAAAGACTGGTCATTTCACTTCCCAGGCCAAAAGTTCTGGAGTGAATTGGGATTTTTTAGATTCTGGTGTAGGTCAGAGGAAGGGCAGGGTTGCAGAGTATAAAGCCTGGTGCATTTCTGCATGCTACAAATACCACGTTTGCCCTCTACACTGTGCTGAGTGCTGGACTCAGTGGTGACCGTAGCAAGTTTTGTCTTACTAAAGGAATATATAAGCTAGTTGTTGGAGAGACAACAAATACAATTAAACACATCAGTCTTACCTGATATGAACTGATTCAAGAGATCATACCTGGGGAGAGCAAGGCGGGTAGTTTAACTGAGACATAATCCAAAGAAGTTGCAAAGGGGAAGAATCCAGGCTTAGGGCAACTCAATCAAAGCTCTGAGGACAAGAAGCTAAAGAGAATAAGCATTCTGCCTGTTTCATTCAAAGGTCTGCATCAGGCAGGGGCTGTTGGAGGTGTAGACATCTCCCCTCCACCATGGTGTAGTATGGTCAAGCTTTCCTCACAGTGATTTATGGGGCAGTGAAAAAGCAGAGCATCCAGATGAGATGTGAGGAATGTGGGCCAGTGCTTCCATTCAGGCCTGCTGCTCTGGGTGATCCGTGTGTGACCAGCCCCTGGGGTATGTTCTGTCTCTCCCAGTCCTCTTGGGTGTCCTAAGGAAATAGGTCCATGCAGTGCAGCCTTTCCAGGCTTGCTACTAAGTGAACCCAGCTGTTAATACATGCTGGAAAAGCTGAATACCTACTGCAGCCTTTGGCAGCATGTCTTCATTGGTACCCATCGTACTTTCTTGTTCCTTTCTCTATTTTCTCATTGTTTCCATTCTTCCCTAAATTAGACTCTGTTGCTTAGTACACTGACCACTGTCCTTCAGCAACCCTTTCCTGCCATGCATTGATGAATTAGCCAGTCAGCCCTTTCTTTCCCAATATGGTGTTTGATGTTAGTCCTCTAGTATCAATAATCCCAGCACCTCCCTGCCCCACCCCATCCCCACCTTAGCCCATGAGCTGCAATGCCTGATTGATGTCAGCCTTCTGTGACTGTCTCAAGTAACCTCAAGGAGAAATCAAAACCAGGAAGAACCAGAAAACCAGTTGAGTGGAGGCATACAAGTAATATTTTTAAGCAATCAGGCATGATAGAAGCATAATGTATTAAGATGACTTAATGGTCTCTCTCATGCCTATGTAGAAATCAATAAGTAAACCTTAATTTTTGCAACTATAACAAATTAAACCTTGTGACTCACAAGTATTTGAAGAACTGGTTGCAAGAATGTATAGGCTTTACCCTTTCTTGTAATCCCCTGTAGTTAATAAGCTTCCAAGTTCTTCAGAGCAATATAAAAGGCTATTTCCCAGGCTATAGTCCTCAGCAAAACAATAAAGCATTTATAAACTTATTTTGAGGTTGGCTTTCCTTCAGTCCACAGCCCAAGGGTCTGGTCAATTCTGGCCTATGCTTTCCTGTGGAATCATACTGGAGGTGAAAGTTGTGAAGGGAGGTAAGTGTTCAGCATCCAAGTTTACTGTGAAGGGGTAGGGGGAGAGGACAGAGGTGTTTCCCTATACCAATGAGCAATGCCCTGACACCAGCTGAGTGTCTTATAATCCCATTCAATTGAAGATGAATGCTGGAGATATCGTCACCTCTCACAGGTGAAGAGCCCAGTCCTATAAGACTGCTGCCACACACACACACACACACACACACACACACACACCATTTTACACTAATCACAAGTCAAGTTTGTTACCTGGACTTCTGACCAACCAGCTTTTGATAGGAGGTTACAGTGACCCCCTTTTCAGGTTTAATTGTTAGAGGGCTCACAGAACTCAGAGAAACACATGTCTCACTAGATTACTATTTATTATGAAAAGATACAACTGAGGAACAGCCAGACAGAAGACATGCAAAGAGCAAGGTGTGGGGAGAGGGCATGGAAGCTAAGCGTGCAGCTCTCCACAGATCCCCCAGTGCTCACCAACCTGGAAGCTCTTCAAACCCCACCCTTTTGGATTTTTATGGAGGCTTCATTACAGAAGCATGATTGACTAAATCATTGACCATTAGTGATCAATTCAACCTCTAGCCCCTCTCCCCTTCCCAGAAATCAGACGGTGTGATTGAAAGTTTCACTCCTTTCTTCATAGGTGGTCCCCCTGGCAAGCAGCCCCCATTCTTAGGTACTTTCCAAAAGTTACCTCATTAACATAAACCCAATTGTGGTGGTAAGGGGCTTGTCATGAATAATAAGATACCGTTTGAACTTATGGCTCTGAAGCTATTTCAGGAACTAAGAACAAGAACCAAATTTTATGACAAAATAAAATTCCCATTGCTTCCATCACTCAGAAAATTCCAAGTGTTTTGGAAGTTGTGAGCCAGGAAGAGTGGACAAAGACCACATATATTTGAGAAATATATTTTGATCATTTGAATGACCAGGTATATATTTCTATAAATCACAGCATTGCAGGAGACAAAATAAAAGCTCTGAAAGGGAACTGGGAAGAGACTTCTTCCTGTCTTTGACATGTTGTTGAATTCATAAAGTGACTGTTGAATTCATGAGCAATGACTTGTAAGATGAAGACTAAGAAGCCTAGAACTGAGCCCTGGAGGTACTTGCCATCTACTCTACCCCCTCCCTCATTCTATGGAGGAGCTCACTGAAGTCCAGAAAGGTATTATTTCAGAGTTCCACAGTTTGTTAAAATCAGTTCTGTTTCCCAGTCCAGCATATTTCAAAATCTTTTGCAACTTTATTTTTCTTTAACAGGGGTACAGCTGACATAAAACATTAGTTTCAGGTATACAATGTAATGATTTATGTTTGTATGTATTACAAAATGATCACTACAGTAAGTCTAGTTAAAATTCATCACTATGAATAGTTACAGAATTTTTTCTTATGATGAGAACCGTTAAGATTTACTCTTTTAGTGAGTCTCAAATATGCAATACAAAATTATTGACTCTTGTTGCCATGTTTTGGGTTTTCAGAACTTTAAACATCACCTCTACCTCCCTAAAACAAAAAGGTCATAACTGTTAATTCTCTCGATAACATCAGGGGACACCAGTTATGAGTTTGGCCTCTGGAGCCTCTTTTATATTGCTTCCCATAAAATGCTACTCTCTAGAGTTGTACAGAAGAAGATCCTGTGGGATGAAATCTATGTATCAAGATTGGAGGATTTTCAGGAGTTTGTACTTTGGTGATATTACCAATAGTTTAGGGTCTCCCACTCAGAAACTGATTCTTGGCCCAGGTCTGGAATATATACATCAGAGTGCCATTTTCCCCCACTTATTATCAGAAACAGAACTGTTGAGCTGTTGAAGTGTGTCCCTTGTTTAACTTGAAGAATTAAGGACAGGAAAAACATAATCTAGTTGGAATAAAATCTTTGCAGGACATAAACAGTATGATGTTCCATCCATAAGTAATTCATAATAAAACAGATGTTTTACTTTTCCCACAAAGACAATGTTAATACATTTAAAAAATATATTTTCTCATTTCCAAAAGTCTTTTTCTTGTTGTTCCTACAATACTGATTCCTGGACTGATTTTTGGGGAAACTGGTAGTAAATAATTATCTTCCTTACTCCAATCATCCTAAACCCACACACAGGAATCACTGGATATGAAAAATACATATTTATATTTGGGTTCAGTGAACAAAGAATGGTACATAGTGTCATGTCTCTTTAACCCCCATCTTTGTTTTAGAATAGAAAAGTCTGTGTAAACAGGCAGTGTGTCTCAGGGTATTGATAGCTGATGTCATTACTAGTCTCTTGCTCTACATCAGTTAAATTGTTTATGCAAGGGGAGCAAGAGGGCCAAGTAGAATCTCAGCATCTCATTCTATTGAATGGGATGGTGACCAGAGCAGTAATACTATTTCACATGATTCTACCCTATTTATATCTTTAGGAACAAGATTATTTTCCCTGTGGCATTCCTTTAATATTACTACAGTACACATTATATTATTTCTTATCTAATGGAGTACTTTGGTGTTTGAAGGGCCCAATAATAACAACTCTTCCTTAGTTCAAATTAAGTGATAAATAAGACATAAGAAAGTTATAGATGAATTTCAGAATATCAGTTTTTAGTATTGACAAACTGATTGGAGACTATGGCTATAAATTGTGACCAAAAGAGCTTGTTACTATCCCTTGTCTCATTCTCTGCTTCTCGGTTAGGTTCCAAGGAGAGTTCACTTCAATCAAAGTTTGATTCCATAAAACATAGCAAGGATTGCAAACTGCATTGGTCCAGAATATTTAGTATCCTCAGCTTCTTCATGGAAACCTTTTTTAAGGGAATATATCCTATCTCTTAATAAATTTTGCTTTCCTTTTCCTCATTTTTTGTGTATAGTATTATTTGTGTGTATTTAGATAGATGATTATATGTGTGTGTAGGTATATATACGTATGCATAACAGATTGGAGATACAGATATATATTTGTTTTTGAATGAATTGATTTTCCCAGATCAGGTGTTTGTAAGAGTGTGGAAGAACCAAGGCAGCTTTTCAGGCTAGTAGTTTTTTACAACAAAAAGTTCTCAATTTCTCAATGACCACGAAGATAGTCTGAGTCCTTTGAATATGATTTTTCTGTTTTTCTGTGATACTTCAGGTAGCCCTGCCTCCTCTGCTTCTTTTAAAAAGAATAAGTTAAGGATGGGAGCTTCTGTGTCATCTCCCTCTTTCTAACCTCCACACCATCTAGAGATCAAGGAACATAGTTTTGGCTTCTCAATACATTCTGCCCACCATTAGGAAATAATATCTTCTGTGGGTAGTTTCTGAGACCTATTTTTGGCAGTTTTCTTTCTACTGAAAGTTATCTTCCACTTGTTCCTACTTACCCTTAGGGAGCTTCAGTAAAAAATCAGCTATGTTTGGCTTCCTTTGAAAATAGTTTGGAGCCTACCTCCTAATTTTACCAAAAGTTGAGTTTTCAATATTTTCCATTATTTTTGCTGCTTTTGGATGGTTCCCAGAAGAAAAGGAAAATGCTAAATCTGTTCAGCCATTCTTTACTCTTAATATGAACAATGAGCCAAGGTTCACCAGATATTTTGAAGGAAGAACCTAACACTAAAGAGAAAGATGAAAGCAAAGAGACAAAGAGAAGTAGACTGGAGGAGACAGAGATAAAGAGTAGAATAAAACTTAATTTTTTTTCTTATAAAGGCAAGAGAAAATATATCTATGAAATAATACCAGGGTGTTATATGTAGATATAACCAGATAACTATAAAAAGATGTTGAAAATTAAGCCTTAATGTTAGACATTTCAAAATTCAAATACAACAGGGTATTTACTGTTTGCTGTAAACTTGAAAAATTTTATTTAAAAAGAAAAATCCAACAAAAGAGGTGAAATGTAAAGTTGTAGAAATTTCCCAAAAGAAGAACAAAGAACAAAGGAAAATAAGAAGAAATATAAGAAGGCATTTAAGGAATCATTCAATGGTTATAGAGATTCTAGAAAGAGAAGCAGACAAAAGAAAGGAGGGAAATGATCATAAAGTGATATAAGAGAAGTAGAACACAGAATGAAAGACATGAACTTCAGATATTGAGTGCCCATCATCTGATGAAGATATAACTACACCAAGGCACTCTGTTCCAAGATTTCAAAAGTAACCATTTAGAAGTCAGCTTAAAAGTCTGTGTAAAGAAAAAAGAAATCAGTTTGTATAGAAAGGATTAAAAATTCAAAATGGCATTTGACCTTCTCTAGCACAACATTGGATGCTGGAAGATAATAGAGCAATATCTTTAAGATTATAAAGGAGATTATTTTTCAATTTAACACGCTCCACTCACAAAAAAATAACACTCAAGTGTGAAGTTAGAATAAAGATATTTTCAAGTGAAGCATTTCAAAACAATGTAACTTCTAAGCACTTTTCCCCAGGAAACTGCTGGAAATGTGCCTCATCAAAAGGAAGATCTATGCTAAAGAAGAAGACATAGATCAAATAAGAGGGTTTCTGACACATGGGAGAGGGATTTCTCAAGATTATGGTGAAAGAGAGCTGCCAAATGGCAGCCATGGAACAAGCAGGAAGGTGTGAAAAGGACGTGGAACTGGTAGATTTTTTTTTGCCTTGTGTGACCCTTGTAAGACTCATTTCACAACCTGGAAGAGACTCTGCCAATGACAGGGACAGAAAAAAAAAAGGCAAACTCATACCCCACCCAATCCTCTTACCAAAGCAGTGATTAATTCCAGGGAAAACAAAAATTTTTACCAGAAATGAAATGTAATCATAATACATACGGCACAGTTGGGCAGCACTGCCTTCAGCCCAGAGCCTGAACCTGGAGACCCGGGATCGAGTCCCACATCAGACTCCTTGCATGGAGCCTGCTTCTCCTTCTGCCTGTGTCTCTGACTCTCTCTCTCTCTCTCTCTCTCTCTGTGTGTTTCTCATGAATAAATAAAATCTTAAAAAAAAAATCTTTACATATGGCACAGGTAAAATAAATCTACATAATAAAAATAATGCAAATGCTGAACTTTGTTTTAAACAAAAAGTATCTTATTTAAACCACCACTCTTCACCTGCCATTATCTATCCCCTCATCCAGCTATTTCTCCCCATAGCTGATGTCTACTTGATAGTGAATATTTGTATTTGTTTATTTCTATCTGTCTCTTTCAATAGAATATAAGCCCAAAGAGGGCAAGGACTTGGTCTATTTTGCAACCATTGTATCCCCATATTACCTAGAACACTGCTGAGTATAGTGCATCTCAGTAATTTCTCCTAAGTAAATTAATATAAATTTAGGAGCAGAAGTGTGTGTGTGTGGGGCTGGTGGTGGTGGTGGTGTGGGTATGGTATTATGCACATCTTTATGCAAATCATGTGCAACAGATGTCTAAAATAAAACAATGAAAAATAGCAGTAAACAGTGCTGCATGGTGATAAGGTGAACAGCAGAAGAGCTATGAGAATTAGAAGTGGTTCTTTTGGAGAGCAGAAGTGCTGGGCCTGGAACGGGCTGCTAGCTTCTGCTGTAAAACTTACAGCATTATTTGATGTTGAAATCTGGCACATGTATCATTTTGATAAAAGCATAAATTAAAAGAACAGCTAGGAAAAGTTGACTACTCTCATCTCTTATACATATTATATAAGAGCTATGTTTCTTTTGTTAGTGAAGAGGCTAATAGGGTATTTGGGGATTGCTCAGCAGAGTAGGCTTAATTTCTAGGTACATCAAGTCAAGTCTCTAGCTTGACTGAGAGTGGCCAACTTCTTATGAAACTTTTTCTAAAGAAATGAAAACATCTGTTTATGTTAAATATCTTTGGAAGTTCTTTGTACCTAGTTTGATTTTTTTTTTTGAAAAGCAGGTTGAAGAATAATGGCAAGGTAAGATGTGTTTACTTCTGACTCTTAACACCTCCAAAGCTCCCAGTGGGGGTGATAATATGCATTTCATTAGGTTATGGAATTTATTAAATAAGATTGCTCTGTGAAACCCCAGTGTAAGATAGATATTTGATGCCTGCTAGCTTTCTTCCCTTCCTTTTCCCCCCTGGAACTGAATTAGCTAGTCAAAATCATCATCATCATCATCATCATCATCATCATCATCATCATCATCATCATCTGTTTGCTGTGCCAGTGACAGATTGAAACTTCTCAGGGAAATTTGTACTTCTTTTCACATTATTGCATATTTCCATGGAAATGCATGGTCCATATACATCAGTGTCTGGATAGGGAATTCACAGCATTGTTATTTGTCATGAAATCTGTCATGGGAGAAAGAGGACACTCCTGCCAGGCATCACTCATTTGTAGGCACCCATCACTTTACCCAAGGACTCAGTGCCCTGAATTTGGCTGATACATTCAGACAGGTCAGTATGGACCAGTTTGGAGACCCTCTGGTATTCCTGTCCAGGTGTCCTTTAGGGTGGGAGTGGATTCAATACAACTACAAATATAAGAAGATATGTTATCACTTCAAATACTGAATTACCAACTTGTTTGTTGAAAAGATTACAGAGACTCCTTCTCTGACCAGATCCTGCATAATGAATTCCCTAGTGGACTAGGTAGCTTCTCTACAAAAGGTTAATTTCTTCTCCCATTACAAAGCCATGTGAATTGTCCCTTGGGCTGTCCTTGGAAAAAGAAGAGGAGGTCTTATTTGTTACGTATTAATGATCACAGTGGCAGGTTCACAATATCACCTTCTCTCTGGGAAGGAAAAGATCACTTCATTGACATTTATCAAGGGAGCTTCCACTGGGAACCAAGAGCACAGTCATCACTCTCCAGTATGGGCACAGTGAAAAATGGCTGATTCTCTCCCATTTGCTATTTGCTACAATTTTCTAACCCAAAAGTAAATGAAGCTACAAAGTTACAACAAGGATGGAGAGGGGATAAAACCAGAATTTTAATTTAAAGTGGGATTATTCTAATTCAACCCTTGTAATTTCAGAAAAAAATATTTACTGATACGGCTTGTGTTACTTTTCCTTATTTCCTCTATTTTTGCATGAAAAAAGCTTCTTTGAAATCCAGGAATGTTAGGTAACGCATCTAATGTCAATTTGGTATTTCCCGGGATCCCTGGGTGGCGCAGCGGTTTGGCGCCTGCCTTTGGCCCAGGGCGCGATCCTGGAGGCCGGGGATCGAATCCCACATCGGGCTCCCGGTGCATGGAGCCTGCTTCTCCCTCTGCCTGTGTCTCTGCGCCTCTCTCTCTCTCTGTGACTATCATAAATAAAAAAAAAATTAAAAAAAAAATTTGGTATTTCCCAATGAGGGCAAAGAGGCAATCAAGTCTCTTCTACATGAAGTACTAGATAAAAGGCATTTTATAACAATGTAGCAGAATACACTGAAGACTATTTGTGCTCCAACCTCTCACCCATCAAAAAAAGAATTTGAAATTCTGAAGAAAAAAAAAGAATTTACTTGGTGAAGATGTCACTGGCAAGGAGTTTTCCCCTTAAATAATGTATGAGGTATTCCTTTTGACCCCTTAAAAGATCTAAGAAAAGGAAAGTATTATGTGTTCTGCTGTGCCGTGCTTTTCCTTCCACACAGTGCATGTTCCCCCACCCAGGCTGCCACTAAAAGGGAGGTGGAGGATTAGACTGGCCTTGGAACAGGTTCTCCCAGTCCCTAGATGATAATGGGACTTCCCACAATTCTCCTCACATGTCCCAGTTTCTATACCACTCACCACCCAGCTTATAGATAAGGGGCTTCTGATCACCATAGGTTCTAAGCTGCCCTCCTATCGCGCTGCCTGTATGTAGTGAAGGTCTGACTCTGGTGAAAGACTGAGAGCCTACAAGGGCACCAGAATCACATTACCTCCATTGGCATCCATGCTCAGCAGCTTTGTCAGCTGTTTAGGTGGATTACTTAGGGACACATCATAGTTTGAGTATCATTTTTATAATCTGAGTTATTGAAAGATAATGAGGTTTGCACATATAAAATGTTCAACCTAGTGTCTAGCACAAAATAAGCACCATATAAAAAGGAGTATTAACTTCTATATATGTTAGCATTTTCTCAAGTTTCATCTCAGTATGGTTTTCACTCCCACAACAGACAAGTCAATACCTACTGATCCCTTAAACTAAGTATATACTTATGAAATTTTGGAAAACATACTAAGTGAATGTTAGGAAATGTGGTCTGAGAACACCAAAAGCCACATCATCTAGGCTTATCCCTGGAGGTAATAACTTCCATAGTGATTCTAAACATGCTGACAATTTTGAGTGGTGATAAAGTCATTGTATTTCTAAAGAACCACTCTCACTACTGTGTGAAAAATAGACTGTAGAGATACAAGAATGGTAAGTTGACCTAAGCAGTTGGTCAGATTTTTCTAAGAAGAGGAAGTATAGAAGATAGGAATCAAGAGCTCTTTTTGGTCAGGTACATTTAAATATCTTAATGAATATTCTTCTAAGAAGACTTCTAAGAGAGATAATGGGATTGTTGTATATATGTATCTAGCATACAGAGAAGAAAATTCTAGAACTATTAATGTATCTTCAGTGTGCAGATGCTCTTTTCATAAATACATCCTATAGGACTAGATAAGAGACTCTGCTCACAGAAAAGAGAAGAAACCCTAGAGACTTCACTGGTTAGACATTAGGGTTTTGAAAAGATCTTGATAAGGTGACTGAGAAAAAGTGAGCAATGAGGTAGGAAAAAAATCCCAGAAAAAGTATGAAGAACCAGAAGGCAAATTAATATGTTGTTCAACGGGGAGATAGTGATGTGTTGTATACTTCTAGTAGTTTAAGTATAAAGAGGAATGGAGGTTGGCCATCAATTAGTTTTAGCGATGGGAATCCACTCATGAATTCAGCAAGAACAATTTCTGTAGAGTGGTGGAGATCCAGACATGGCTGGAGTAAGTTAAAGAAGGAATAAACAAGATGAATGAACAACCACAGATATGGATGACTATATGGGTGTTTGCTACAAAATGTATGAGAATGGGGCAGAGCTAGAGAGCAGTGACTGGAGACAAGATAGAAAGGTATTTCATTTCCTGTTTTTAAGATCAGAGAAATAACAGTATGTTATATTCTGTTGAAAATAATCTGATAGAAAAAATATAGCTCCTATGAGCTTTTGGAGCAATACTCTTGAGTAGGTTAGAGAACATAGACATAGTAGACAAAAAAAAACTGGCCTTGGATAGAAGTTTCTTCCCTGTATGAATTAATTAGCTTGTTGCTTAAGTAACTAGTTAAATTAAAAGTCTGCTTTAACTAAAAGACCATTATCTAGACATCTGATTGTATCTACAGTGATCATTTATTATATTTCTCTGATTTCCAGCATCTTTTGAAGCCCTATAGGTTTTTGAGGACTTTTGAATGCTGCATTTTCCTGGTAAAAGCCAGACAATTCATTTCCAGCTTCTCCTCCCAGCTAGGGTGCAGTAAAATGACCTAGCCTCTCTAGGCAAATGCATACAGAGGTGATCAGCATAATGGTAAAGCTGGCATCAGCTGGGATTGCCATTAGTAAAAGGCCACATGCCTCTTACAGAATTTTGTCATCAGAATGGCAGACAATGGTGGTTGCAGTAAAGTTGACTCCCTGGTCCTCAAAACAAACTAGAGCATCTAGAGCTTGATGATGGCAGGTTTTTTTTTTTTTTATCAGACTGATCTGTGGAGTGATTTAGGGTGTTGTTCCTGAAAGTTAAGGATTAAGCTTGATTGTCTAGCCCTCCTCTGAGTCTGAGGGATCTCCTCATATTTTTAATAAAGTCCCCTTTCTCTTAAATATTCCAGTTTCTGCTGTCTGCAATTAAGAACACTGCCTAGCAAACCATAGTGACTCTTAACTATAGGAAACAATAGGGTTGCTGGAGGGGTGGTGGGTGGGGGAATGGGGTAATTGGGTGATGGGCATTGAGGACACTTGAATAATGAGCACTGGGTATTGTATGCAACTGATGAATTGCTAAATTCTACCTCTGAAACTAATATGCACTATATGTTAATTACATTGAGTTAAAAAAAAAATGTCTAGGACAGAGGTTAAGGAAGCAAACTGGTAAATTGCTACTCTCCTCAGGTTAGTTTTTGTTACCAGGTTATTTTGTTGTTTAAACAGATATTCTTTAAGAATAAGAAAATAAACCATGATATTGAGAAGTGAATTTTCAAGATAGGCAAACATCTGTTAATTCTCAGACCATTTGAGGATAGTGGCCATAACATATCTGTGATATCCCTTTTGTGATATATATGAAATCATAACTGCTGAAGAGAGAATCGTGCTAAATCATCTAACAAAGATAAAGGGATTAATGGAGACGTTGGAACAGAGTATTTGAAGTGGGTACTTTTCCAGAATATCTAGGCCTTAAATACACATGCACGTGTGTGCATGCATATGTAGATGCACACCATGTGCACATGCATGGAGTCTAAAAACAAAGACAACTTGTAAACAACTACCCCATCCGCTAGCTGTAACCATAGCAACTGAAACTGTTCATTTTCTGTCTCGAATAACGTGTGCAAGTCTGTCTCACTAACAATTCAGAAGGGGACATTGACAAATGATCACTATATTCACCCAGCCATTTTAAATAGGAAGGCATTTGGCTGAATTCTAATTTGACCAATGAATATTTAACTGATAATGCTGCCAGATAAGATATTGGCCAAAAAAGAAAGAAGAGAAATGAAGCTGGAGTTGCTATCATGCAAAAATCCTTTAATGAAGGACATGAAAGGACTGTTGTGAATTTGGGGCTGAAATCTGTTCTGTATTGGGAGATGGAAGAGCAGCTGGCCCACAGTGTAGAAACTTTGAAGATTCTGTGACCTCTAGAATGTGTAAGTCATGCAGGGTGCTTTTCCTCCTTTGTTTAATGTTTTGTATACTCAAAAGAGTAAGAAAAAAAAAATGCCTTAAAATGTTTTAACTTCAAAGCAACAGAAATAAAATGAAGTATTAAGAGTATTGGGAAATTCAGACTCTGCCCATGTCCTAACACTGTCAAACTTCTCTTCATAGATTGCATTGCATCATAATATCCAGAGAGAATTTGTTGATTTATTTGAACCTCCACTGGTCTCAGGAATGTTCAAAGAAATCCCAAATCAGGTTACATTTTCAAATAGATTTCACAGTGATACTAACTATTCATTATTTTTTGTTTCCTTCTTAAAATACTGAATCCTTTAGTCTTCTCAAGAATTTACTGAAACAGGTACTATTTTTTGTTCCATTTTGTGAATAATGAAACCAAAGTTCAGATGTGTTAAATAACTTGCCTAAGGCTGTACTGGATTAAGTAAAGGAGAAGCTGGGAGTAGAACCTATACTCTCTCTCTTGAAATCCAGTGCTGAGCCACTCTGCTCTACTGTCTTCTATTTTTCTATTTCTCTAATCCTTATCTCTTCTGCCCTTTCTTCTCTTTCCCTGCTACTCAATTGTTTTCACAAAGTACAAAGACATAAATTAAAGGGAGAAAAATAAAATGAATAGAGTATATAGCTGTGCTTGACATATAGTAACCATTCAATACATTTTACAGATTGCAATTATTTATATGTATGCACATTTATTATTTGCAATATTGGACTTGATTGCTCAGCATATTTTTTTGTATGTAGGAAAGTTATTGCATGGTCAAATTACAATCAGAGGTTGTTTGGGAAACTTTAAATAGGAGCAGGATCATATAGTAGAAAATCATAATGACTAGAGTCATCAAGCTAAGAGAAACCAGGGCACTCATCCAGGGCACTCATCCAGGGCTCTTCTGTCTATTGCATCCAATACTAACTTGCACCCACATTACTAACCTTCTCAAGGTCTTACTGAAATGCTTAAATCCCTAGAAAATTGGCTGGAAATACAAAAGCAAAATTGCAAAATCTAAATTCTTAAATGCTTACTTACATGTCTACAAAATAAAACTTATATCAATTTCACTCATTGTTACGTTTTGTTCTTGAAAATATTTTTTAAACATCTCAGAGAATATATGATGATTTCTGAGAAATTACAGTAAATGATAAAAGAGTGACTTATAGTCACATATGTTTGAAAGGAAATTAATAAATTTCTTTTCCAAAATCTTTACCCCAAAAGTCTATGTTTAATGAGAATGTGGGTAACATTTAAATACGTTTCATATGGTGGGGAAGTAGGACCGATGATGGCTGAAAATGACTTTGCGTCTATATATTTGCATATGGATATTCTTGCTGCTGATAGAGGCGAATTCTGGAACGAGCTGACCAGCAATCCCTTTTCCTTGGATAGTTAAGGAGACGTGCCTCATCATACAATTTTCTTAAAGAAGTGTTAACTTCCATACATTATTGCTGGGTAACTACTGATGTTAGAGGGCCTCATTTTCCCCCCAAGGTCTACCTCCCACTATTTATCTTTCCTTAGTCTATGATGCACTTAAGGTTGGTTAGCTGCCAAATAGATTGATGATTTCTCCACTCCAGAAAATATTATTAATTGTCTCTAGAATGCTACTCCCACACATGTTGGCATTCTTTAAGTCACCTCAGTATTGAGAGGCTACATTAGCAAAACAATACTAAGCTGTATTAAACAGTCCAGGAAAGAAATTGCCAGTTTTGTTTCAGAGGCAGAGATTTCTCTTTAAAAAGTTGTCATAGGCAGATTCACTGTGGGACATTCAGGCAAAGCATTGTTCAGTCTGGCTCACTATAAAATAATGCATAGGTAACCAAGATTCTGTTATTTCTTTTTTAAAATTTAAATTCAATCAGCCAACATAAACTACATACTTAGTTTCAGATGTAGTGATTTATCAGTATAACACCCAGTGCTCATCACATCATGTGCCCTCCTGAATGCCCATCACCAAATTACCCCTTCCCCCCAACCACCTCCCCTCCATCAACCCTCACTTTGTTCCCTATAGTTAAGAGTCTCATGGTTTTTCTCCCTCTCTGATAACTTCCCATTCAGTTTTCCCTCCCTTACCTTATGAACCTCTGTGCTGTTTCTTATATTTCACATCCAAGTGAAACCATATAATAATTGTCTTTCTCTGATTGACTTATTTCACTCCGCATAATACCCTCCGGTTCCATTACGTTGATGTAAATGGTTTAAGTATTCATTCTTTCTGATGGCTGAGTAATATTCCATTATATAAATATATACCACATCTTCTTTATCCATTCATCTGTTGATGGACATCTAGGCTCTTTCCACAGTTTGACTATTGTGGACTTTGCTGAACATTGGGGTGCAGGCATCCCTTCAGATCACCATATTTGTATCTTTGGGGCAAACACCTAGTAATGCAATTGCTGGATCATAGGGTAGCTCTATTTTTAACTTCTTGAGGGAAACAAAAAACACTGGCAAGGATGCAGAGAAAGGGGAACACTCTTATACTGTTGATGGGAATGCAAGCTGGTCCAGCCACTCTAGAAAAGAGTATGAAGATTATGTTATTTCTAAAAGCAGTGATCAAAATGGGGCCTTTGATGACTTTGGTTATTTAGTGCTTTCAATATACATGGTCTGATCTTTGTCCCTGAATCTGCTCAAGAAGCAATTTTCTTATAGGTTTCCCAGCACTCTGGATTCAGACACACCCACTATTCATCACCCAGGGATCTTGGGGTGCTGGGAGTTACAAATTCCCACTTAAGGATAGAGCCAGAGGGATTGTATTTCAGGACTGATACAGATGGCCCAAAAAAAGCTTCTAAATGAGGAGAGTGTATGGTAGAAAAATGCTAGATGACAGGCCTAAGGCGAAGGGAAAGGAGACCCAGAGTCAAAATTAAGAACTTCAAAAGGAATTTAATTATAATAAAGCAGGAAACAAGAGGAAATTGGAGGAAGCAACAGGGTTCTCAGAGTGGGGTTGAATAGCAGGTAGGTTTGTCTGGCACCGGAGGTCACAACTAGTCTGCCCAAATTAGCATAGTTACTACCATAAATCCTCTCCTTCCTGCTCAAGTCAAAACTATTTTCCAATCTTTTAGTACCTGGTGCTTCTCTGAACACTTAATGCATTTACACTGCTTTATGGTTTAGTACTTCATTGTATAATACATGTTATTATTTTATATTTGATAAATGTATTACTGTTGCATCATCCCAAATGCATTGTCTGCTTCTTGAGGGCAGTAATCATACATTATAGTTCTTTTATTTTGCATTCTTAGTAACAGGAATATTTAAATAATAAAAATATTCATTACTTTTTTATTTTCTAAATAAAAATATTTAGAAAGTAAATATAAGGGCAATTAAAGTAGCTCTTTATTGATGAATTACACAGGGCTCATGCACCTCTGCTTTATGGTATTCTCACAGTTGAATTTTTAGATTTCCATGAGTGAATACTTGCTTAACATCTCTAGCCCTAACTGGCCTTGAAGCTCCATGAAAGGAGAGACCAGTTCTATTTTTGCTTACTATGTATATTGGTTTGAAGTGGGTTGAATCCTTAAATTAAGGTGAGATGAGATCCTACTGGATTAGGGTGGATCCTAAATCCAAGGCTAGTGTCCATTAGAGACAGAAAAAAAAAAAAAAAGAAAACCATATAGAGACACAGAAAAGAAGCAGACGCAAAGATACAAGCAAAGATTGGAAGGATCCATCTGGAAGCCAAGGTGAAACAAGGACTGCCAGCAAAACACCAGAAGCTAGGAGAAGGGTGTGGGGCATTTTCTCCCCTGGAGCATTCAGAAGGAATCAGCCTGCTGACACCTTGATTTTGGACCCCTAGCCTCCTGAACTGCAAGAGAATAAACTTCTATTGTTTTAAGCTACCCTGTTTCTGGCATTTTGCTAAATCAAGCCTAGGAGAGGAATATACTATTATATCTCTATTGTAGCAAAGTGCCTAGATCATAGCAAGGGTCCAATAATTATCTGTGGGAGGAAGGAAGGTATGGTGATTCTTCGCCTTTCTCTACATCTTTTCCTAATTTAGTGTTTTTCTAAGTGTAAGTATTGGATTCTCTTATTCAGAATCACCTGGGTACTTATTAAAAATACAGATTCCTAGGACCACCTCAAACCAGCTGTGTCAAAATCTCAGGGGCTGAGAATATGTTTCTGTAATATATTTCTATGGCAAATCTTACACTCATGAAATTTTTTCAACTGGGCTCTTTTTTATTATAATTCTTAAGGCTCTTTGAATTTTATCAAAGACATTTCTCTATCCCTTGCGTACAATGCACATGATGGAAGGAAGCTTGCCTCCTTGTGGGAGGTGTGTGGCTGACCTCCTCATTAACGCTGCTGGGAATTTCTGAAGCAGGATGCTGCAGCTGTCCATTCTTTTTTTTTTCCTTGAGGATACACCTAGCTGCTTGAAACAACCCCAAATCTCATCTGCAGCAAAGGTTTTCACTTTGATAGCAGTTTCCTCAAGAAAAGAATAAGTCAGAATAAGACAGATATAGAATCCCTCCATTCTTAGGACAATTTTCCCCAAACAGTTATGTCCCAATACCTACACACAAGCTTTTGTAGATTTGTAACTTGCAACTTCCACCACGTGTGATCTCTTTAAAAACTTGACTCTTAAAAAATAGGTGACAGTTTATTACAAACAGGCTGTTTCATGTTCCATATCCATCTCCCATTTATGACTTTCTCATCCAGATTATTGAATCCTCTAATCATAACACAAACTGGGCTGCAAGCTCAAATTGGCATCTGCAAATCAAACTGTGCTTTCTGCTGTGTACCTGCCCCCAGGACCTCTCAGAGACCTGCCGTTGTCATTCATTGGGGTGTGAACAGCTCTGTGGGCCCTGTGACAGAGCCAGCTACCCTTCCAGGTGTCTTTTTCTAAGATTTTTAATCCTGTTGCTCAGGATGCCTCCTTCCTGCACACCTGACATAGCAACCCAAACTCAAAACAAGAATAGGGGAGGTTAGTTTAGCTCCATGACTTTGCACTAAGTCTGGGAGGATTTGTGGACTGTCAAGAGGGATTTGTTGCAAAACCCAAGCGAATCATGAAGTGGGGGTGGATATTAAGTCGGACAAGGCAGAGGAGAATGAAAAGGAAACATCACGGAACATGTAGAAGTACTTTGAGCTAGCAAGGGTGTCCTGACTTCAAGTTATCACCAGTGCGCGACATTAAACCTCTGGCCTTGAATAATAAACTATAGGATAAACCCGTTTTACAACAAAATAAGACAGAGACACCAGAATTTGAAGTGGATTTGAAGTAATGTTTCTACTACTAGAGAAATAAAGTTTATCCAACTCCTACTAATTTTTTTCTCCTGAAAATTAAGCATCATCCATCCTTGCCACATTGCCTTGAAGTCTCAAGCTTTCTTTTTTTAGCTTTCTCTTACTATCCCCCAAACTCATATCATATCTGTCACAAATTACTATCATTTTTTTCTCCATATGACCCAAATACTCTGGGTAAGCCATATGGCTCTGCTAACTTTTTACCATTTTGTAACATTTATTCCCTTCATTAATTCTTCTGAAAGGTGTATTACCTCCTGTTTATCAGTCATCCAGACTCAAGAACTTGAAGGTGCCTGACTCATTGCTTTACTCTTCTTGTTAACTCATATTATCAAGATGCCTCCTTTGTCTTCCTTACCCTTACCACCACCCTCATCAGAGGCTTCACACTTGATTTTCTGCTCCAGCTGCCCTGATATTACCTTTGGAGACAGTAAAAGTCCTACCATGGGTTTTCTTTTTATTCTTTTCTTTTTAAAAAGATTTAATGTTTAATATTTTTACCTGTTAATAATAAAAATAGCTACTATTTACTGAGTACCTACTATGTCCCAGATGCTTCACTAACACAGCAAAGATACCAATTCAGCAAATCTGATGTACAGACTTAGAAATCTGCATTTTTAGGAAACACCCCCATGCAAATGACTCATCTAGATGGACTGCTATATACTGTGGCCAACTCTGAAATATCTATTTCAAATAGATGGAGTCAAGGAATTGGTGGAGTCTTTGCAACATTTATGTTATTCTGGCTTAGTTGTTTGTTCTGAATAAGAAAATATTTTATACTTTGGTTTTTAAAACTTCTTGGCTTTATACCCTAGCTTTGTTTTTTGAATATTCATTCTTATTGATCCATCATTACTAAAGAAGGGGAGTTAACAATTATGGTTGCTTAGCAAATAAACAAAGGAGGTACATTTTGGCCTAAAATGCACAATGTAGAAGTTTATAATTATACTACTTTAGGACAGAAAGCTTAAAGATCACACAGTGTTAGAATTTTAGAGTTAGGACTTCTCATTAAAAAAAAAAAGTTGGTCAGAATATGAGATATATATGTATACATTATACAAATATGATGGGCAGCCTAATGAAGAGCAGTGTAGGTACTAAACTGTCAGTAGGTGCTGTGAAACAGGGAGGGGTAGTGTGCCTGGCAAGGATTGAAGCAGAGTGTAAAAATATGACTCGCTTTGACCAATAACATGTGAACTGAAGGAAGTGATGTCACCTTTGGTTAGAGGCTTTAATGACCGTGTCTGATTTTTCATATCCTCTTTTCCTGGGTCAACGATCATGGAAATACATGACAAAATTGAACTTCCACTGGTGTGGGCCCCTGAGCGACAGGGATGAACAGACTTCTATTGTTGGTATATGCTTAAGCCATTGGAATTAGGAGATTGTCACCTGATGAAACTTCTGGATGATTGAGACCAATATGCTATTCTTTGTCCAGTTTTTTAAGCCAGACCAATTCACTGATAGTCATGAGGATGATGGTGAGGAGGAAAATAGCTAATGTTCACTGATGGTATGCCATGGTCCCAGCACTGTGCAGGGTGCTTTACAGGTTTTATGTCATGTAACCTATATAACATTATGAGGAGACACTATTATGAATCTCATTTTATAGATAAGACACTGAGATGCAAAATGCTTAATTTACAAGTCCAAGATTATATCAATTAAGTTTGAGACTCAAATTCAGACATGATTTCAGAGCTGCCTTCTTAACCTTTAAATTACTTCTGATAGTTCATAGGCCCAAAATGCTAATGCTCCAAGGTAGTCTGCATAATACTGGTTTTATGGAATATTTAACTGTCATTACTTAAGAAATGGATTTAAATCTTGTTTTAAATATGTTTGTGAAACATTGAGTCAAGTGAAAGAAAAGAGATTTTGAAATGTCAGACCTTCTTGATGTTTTCAGGATCTGCTTCCTTGACAATCTCTGCTTGAACTTGTTTTCCTTCTGCTTCAGGCCCCAGGTTTCTCATTCCCTGTCTACATACCTATATAGCCCCATGAGGAGTAGTAATCTTACCCATTCCCTCACTGTTGATTTGAACCTCAACTTTCCATTTGATTTTAAGTTTTGTTGGCTTCTTGGGCATAGGCATCTCCTTTTCAGGCTAAGAATTTTCAAGGAGAGCTTTCTACTGCACAATTTCTAGGTACTTTATTTATTATTCAGTCCCACCCACTTGTACATAGAGACATATAATGCAATAAGAATTTTTCCTGCTCTTCTTTCCAATTATTCTCCTTTATATATTCCCAGAAGCTTCTCTCATTAGTGTTCTTTCCATTGAGATCCTTCAAAGTTTCCAAGTTTTAATCACTTCCTTCTTCATATTCCATTCGAAACTCTATAAAGTGTGCCAGTTAGTCTTTAATTAAATATGGCTTTCCCTATTTTTGTGAGCTATAGGTGATTTAAAAACCTGATAGTGGCAGTTGGAATTTTAGGAATGGATTATATAAAGTCTGGGGTCATTCAGTACTTTTCCAGTAAGAAAGACTAAAGATTTATTTAATCTTTAGAAAGTCAATATTCTTCAGAAAGACCAAACTTAGCTGTAGTGCTATATTAAAGGGCTTTGGGATAGTCCAAGAGGAAGATATAACTTTTAAAGGTCTTGTATGTAGGACTTAGAGAATTAGAATGAATCTGACTGAATATATATGTATATATAAAAAGCCTTAGCAAGGTGTGGGATCTATAGGCAATTCAAGTTTCCATATCATTTTGAGAATTGGGTGAATGCTGTCAAATGTTTCTTCATAAAACTACTCTTACCTCCATCCATATAATACATTGCTCCTTGCAGACCCTTGAAGTCCATCCACCTGTCCCTTTGGTGAAGAATGCCTGATAATGGAGGTAAGGATGATATAAGTTGTGTTGTAAGTGAATGTGAACACCATGAACACATAATTCCCTTGAAATGGTGAAATGAGGCCAGACTATATGCTACCTTATACTAAAGGGGACAGGAAATACTGTGCTTTTCCCCATTTCTACCTGGCAATCAACATGTTTTAAGACATATTGGAGAATATGAAAGACCCAAATTAATGTTTGAGGGGTATCATTCTTAAGGTAATGCTTTAAAAAAGTAATTTGGCAAAACCATGCAAGTAGTACTGTATTTTTATGATTCTGAATCAAATGCTCAACTAATGTGAAATATTAAAAAAAAATCCTTGTTCTCTCCCATTGAGATTTTGTTCCTTATAAATATCATCAAAAGAGAATATATCTGGGTTAAATGTAAATATCACAATACTTTTCTAGTTTTGAAATTTGAAATAGCCACTTTTCTGCCATTGAAAATCACTGATTATTCAGAGCTAGTTATAAAGAGCAAAATATCTGTGTGATTGCATGGTTTCTATTACCATCGTCATAATGCTGTGCACAAAGGCTGATTACCTTCCATTTTGCACTTCTTGTTAAAACTGGGTTAATAAGAGACTTTGCAAGGATATTCTCCTCCTTCTCACATGGAGTTTTTCATAGAAATGCATATGCGATAATTAAAATTATTTTACTACTAAAGGAAGGATTAGCCTATTGTACAGTTTGTGGTGATTGACAATATCTTATCATTAATGTATTTATTGATTAAAACACTTGCTTTATATGAAGCAAATTTTGGTGTTGTGTGTATGTCTAATCCTGGTTTCTGTGAGACTTGGGTCCAACAATTTAGAGCTACATTCAACTTAAGACTGAAAGGTTTAGGGGTGTCTTGGTGGCTCAGTCAGTTAATTGTCTGCCTTCAGCTCAGGTCACGATCCCAGAGTCCTGAGATCGAGCCCCACATTGGGCTCCTGTCACAGGTGGATTCTGTTTCACCCTCTGCCTCTGACTTGGCTTATTCTCTCTCACTTTCTCTTTCAAATAATTAAATAAGGGCAGCCCCGGTGGCCGAGGGGTTTAGCGCCGCCTTCAGCCCGGGGTATGATCCTGGAGACCTGGAATGGAGTCCCACGTTAGGCTCACTGTATGGAGCCTGTTTCTCCCTCTGCCTGTGCCTGTGCCTCTCTCTCTCTGTGTTTCTCATGAATAAATAAATAAAATCTTAAAAAAAAAACAATTAAATAAAAATCTTTTAAAAAGTTGGATAGGTTTAAAGCTATTATTTTCTCTATATATATTATAGTGGTAATAAATTAGAACTATTTCATTTCATGTGAACTTTGTAGGGAACATACATTATTTAGGGTAGCTTTCTTTGGCTGGTAGTGACTTTCTCATTAAAAAATATAAAAAATATATATATGATTTTTTTTCAAAAACATTCAATAGGCAGAAGAAAAGAAAGAAGAAACAGCTGGTATAAGTAATACCTTTCTCAAAAGATAGAAGCAGGTTAAGGAGAAGTGTGGGCAATGGAATCAGAGTTGAATTTTTCATTTCCAATCATGAATTCATTAAGTTCCTTCCTTTAGCCATGCCATGATCCCCTTATATGCAAAACAAGTGATAAAGGATTGTTACTATGAAAACTCCCCAGCCCTAGGCCACTCTTAAGATAGTAAGATCCTCAGAATGGAAAAAGTACAGAAATGGGAGAGAGAGAAAAGAGGAAATTTTCCTGTTTAGTCAGTGTCTCATAATATATAAGAAAAGTCATTACATGCTATTGACTTTGATGGATATGCTTACACTGCTTATTGTAGGAAGTGATAGGAGGTAATTGAGAGTTAGTAAGAGGAATAAGAAGTCTGTATTTCTTTTGAAAATAGTTCTTGTTGTTATTTGACTTGTGAAATTAAAGTCATAATTGGAAGCAAATGAAATGTTTGGGCAGTTAAGAAAGTTTGAGGAATTATGACTGGATCGATATGATCTGTTGTTTGAGTCGGTTTGGGCTTCTGTAACAGAATACCACAGACTCGGTGGTTTAAACAACAAACACATCTCACAGTTCTGGAGGCTGGGCATCTGAGATGAAGACGCCAGCAGATTTGGTGCCTGCTAGGAACACTCTCCCTGGTTTGCACATGTCTGCCTGTTTGCTATGTCATTTCATGGCAAGAAGAACAAGGGCTCTGGCTCTTCTTCTTATAAAGGGCACCAATCTCATCATGGGAGCTCCATCCTCATAAGCTCATCTAAACTTGAATACCCATGACCTCCCAATACCATTACTTTAGGGCTTAGGGATGCCACATATTAATTGGGGGAAGAGACAAAAAATTCATAGCATCTGTTAATTCTACTTCTCAGTTATTCATGGAATGCTTACCTATGGAAACCTGCAAAGCACTAATTGCTCACCTGGTGGCAGCTACCTGCAGGTATAACATTAATCTTTTTAGAGATCTCCAAATATGTTTTTTCTGTGGCATCTTCGATTTCAACTATTCAACCCTGCAATAATGAACTAGAGTCTTATTGAGTAATTTGGCTTTTGAGGGTGGGGGCAGAAATGTCATTATTCACTACAAAAGCCTAGTAGTCTTAGGTACATATTCAAGTGACATAGACTATAATCTAAATCTTTATTTCATTTTTTCTGGGGGCATAGAGACCTAGAATTTTTATGGTATTCTACACCACGTGAAGAAGAAGAGGGAGAAGAGAGACAATATATTCTTGAAATGATAATGAATGATGAAAGTATTCCATCTGTAAAGGTATGAGAAAGTTTTTCAGAATTAACTATCCATTCAATATGTCAATAGACTTAAAAATGTTTGTTTATTAACTCAATCAATATACATGTATGACTCCATCGTAAGGAGATAATCTGAAACACCTAATAAATTTTACCTTTAGATATTCATAGCAGCACTATTTATAAAAAAAAAACAACACATAAAGATGTACAACAGCAACATAAAGATATAACTGTAGGTAAATGAATGTGTTAGAGTTTGCAGATATTTGATGTAAATATGTGCATAATGTGCATAATCATAATGATACAAATCATGACCTGAAAAAATGGGGAAAATGATTACAAAATAACATTAGGTGAAAACAAAAGAGTTGCAAAGTTGTGCAAATAGTGTCATTACCAAATGCAAACTCTGGCACAGAGAAGAGCAATGGAAAGGTGTGCACCTTCATGTTGGCACCAGTCATATTTGGGAGGTAGGATGACAGAGGATTTGGCTGGTGAGACTTCTTTCTAATTTTCTGCATCTCCCACATTTTCTATGACAACGTTCATTTCAAGACTCTCCGGTTCTCAGGTAGCAAAGGAAGCCAATTTTAAACTCCAACCCCTCCGTGCAGTTTCCCTCCCAGCCTCCAAATCTTCACTCACATCCCCCTTAAGCAACTTAGCATGGAAAGCTAGGCCGGGCAGCTCTTTCCCACCACCAGCATCCTTTCTCAGCAGTGCCTGCCCCCTCCCCCCCACCTCATCTGGGAGCTGAGAAGAATCACATTAGAATCCCCCTTTCCCTGAGCTTGTGCCCTCCTCCCCAGAGCCCCAGCAGTGCCTTTCTTCTCTTCTTTCTTGATTTCCCTTCTGAATCTTCCCTACATTCTCATTCCAAGGCCAGATGGCTGATTTTCTGAAGCATTCACATTTCTCCTCTGCTGACTTATAACTGTTGAAAACCCATCATCCGCACCTCCCTGGTAACCAGGTTTCTGCCACAGCAGGCTGCCTGGTGGGATTTGGCAAGTGAGCAGAGGGTGGGGAAAGAGAAACTGTCCAAAGGGAAATCGGCCAATATACTAGTTGCTCATCGGCTTTACTTCATTCATTTGGAACACTTGGAAAGCATAGGGAGTGCTTAATGAGGACCCATTAAAGGGAAAGCTGCGTTGTTTAAAGAGCCATCAGTTCTGCTAAGCCTGGTTCAGCAATTCAAAAGTTGATAAGCAGCTTTTTAGTTTTTGCCTCAAAAATAGATATCGCTTATGTTAAAATAAATAAGTATATAGAGAGGTACTCCTGGATGGTCCCATGGCTGAGCGTCTGCCTTTGGCTCAGGGTGTGATGGAGGAATCCAGGAATGGAGACCCATATTGGGGGCCTTGCATGGAGCCTGCTTCTCCTGTCTTTGCCTCTCTCTCTGCCTCTCTCTGGGTCTTTCATGAATAAATAAATAAAATCTTTATAAATAAATAAATAAATAACCTATAGATAAAAAGCTTCAGAGACTTTTATTTCACATGGGCTTGGGCAGAGTTGTAGCTGCTAATTTGCTTTGACTACTGGTGAAGCTGGAAAATGTGAAAAGAAATATCAAGTCCTTCAGAGCAAAGGAGAATGAAAACTGCATCATGCATCTGGTTTGGTTTCAAAATATCCAAAAATAAATTGAACCTGCTCTGGGCAAGTCACTGTTCAAAGAATGGTGAATGACAAAAGTGGATAAATACAGGATCTATATCCTCAAAAATATTACAACAGGAGAAAAATATATATGGCAAGTTAAATAAAATCATTCTATTAAAGGAAATGTAACTGTACATACCAAATATTTTCCACAAAGGCTGGCAGAGTAGCAACTCAACAAATTCCCTTTCCCCTACCCACTATGTGTCCCAGGGTTCCACTTAGAATGTTTTTCCCTTCAATTAAGTAGTCCTAACAATAAGAAAAATTCACTATTTCTTAAAACAAGAAATCTGGAAGGAAAGCAATTCTTTATATGGTATATCAGTCAGCATCCAGATCGGAAAATACAAATCACTCTAGATTTTTCAAGCAGAAAGACTTTACTGTAAGAAATTGGTCACAAAGGCATCAGAAGGACTAGAGAAGCAGAAGGGTGACCTCTTGGGTGTTACTGCAGAGGAAGCTGCCTGAATGCCACGACTGCTGTTGGACCGTAGTCACTACTGCCAAGTCAAGAGTCAGGAGCTTGTGACCACCTTGAATGTTGCTGGAATCTCTAGCCACTTAGTTTGCCTGCTGTTGTTTGTATAAAAAGCAATATTTGCCTGCAGCCTCCCACTGCTCTAATACTAAAACCAGAAGCAGAAAGAATGATTTCTGTCTTCCTTTTTCCATCCAGTCTCTTCAAATGCCTTGCCATTGACAGAAGCTACCAAAAACCAGCTGGTGAAGGAGGCTGGGAAATGCTGTTTCCAGGTGCTTTTCCTCCAGGTTAAAGAGAACAGCTCAGAAAAATTGGAATGGGGTTAAGTAACAGAAAGAATCTGTTACAGTAGGATAATTCAGCAGTTCAATAACATTATGAAGGTCAAATGTCCTTTTGTCTTTCCTCTCTCCATCCTCAGAGATAAATGGCTTTTCCCCTAGGCTGGATTCCTTAAACACTTGAATGTTGAAGACAATATTCAATGACAGAAAAAGGAAATGTCCTTTTCTTGTGTGTGTGTGTGTGTTTTGTCTTGTGTTCTTTTTAAAAGAGTGAAATAAACTCCCAGCTGACTTGTTCACCCATGTGATGGGTCAGAAAATGTAATATAATCTTTCTTAAACAAATTACCAACAAGGGTTAAAAAAATGAATGCTATACTTATCTAATAAATAACAATTATATGGCTTCATATTATCTTGTGATAAAAAATTAATTCAGTAAATATAAACTTTTGAAATATGCTACAAAATGTTTGTAATCCTGTTTTGCATTTCTTCATTTTTTTATTATTATACATTGGTATTATGTCATCATATACTTAAAAAGCAGAAGTGGTTTGGACTCTCTCAATTCTGAGAGGCTCTGTGGGGAGGATGGACCAGCCCAGGGAGACTTCATGGAAAAACAAGACAGTTGGGCATTTCCCAAGCTACTTTGGCCAATAATATGATTTAACCAGTAGAAATAGAATAACTCTACCAGTAGAAAACCAACCAGGCCAAATGAGTCTCTGGAAATCATGAAATACCCTTAATGATTTGGTTGCTCACCCTGAGTTCTGGCGTCATTTTGGCAAAATGAACAAGAAGAAATCACAGAGTGAGCTCTTTCATGCCAATAATGAATGCAATGGAAATTGACTTCTTTCCATTCCAGCTGTAGAAGCAGGAGTAGGTTTTGCTGCCAACAAAAAGCTCCATCACAGTTTAGAGTTGAAGTACTGGTCAAATCAAAGGGCAGGGAGCAGCATTTAGTGCAGATATGACATGTCAAATTGCCAATCTCATGCCCAAAGCTTTACTCCCTGTGTCATAAACACCTCCTTGGAGATTGTTTATCTTCTTCCAGCCCTTCGATTAATGAACTATCCATCAACACTCAGTAATATTAATAACCATCATCTGTACATTAATTTGTAAAGTGCTTTTCCTTTTACATGGTCTTATTTAATCCCTACAGCTACTCAGTGAGCTGGCTTTTTACCTAGGCAGAAATCAAATTCAGAGATGTAACTTGGATGATGTATATAAACTTGTGAGAATGAGAGTTGAGGGCAATAAAAATCCAACATTGGATGGAATTGGGTAAGATACACTTCTAGCCCTGAGGGAATTTATTTTGTAGCTGGGAAAATGAAGAATGCAGATAAAGAGCATCCAGCAAGTTGTTAAATGTGCTGAACGAGCTGTACATAAGAAAAGTACCATGCAGGTAAGGGAAAGAAATGTTCACCATTTGTTGGGGTGGTCTACTGTAATCTAAAATAAACCTTAAGTATCCCAGTAATTAAATTTGGATATTCTTTTTAGTGATCACCATGAAGGATAATTAAGGGAACTCATAGTAATTTAATAACTCAAAGAGGATATAAAAACAACCATGTAACAAATGCCATAAAAACACAGACATTCAGAACCTAACTTTTGGAATCTTTCATCTTTTGAACTGCTATGACCTTCTTTCTCATACATGCCACACACTATGGTGAATATTCGTATTTCTAGGAACTGACTCCATGAACAATTAAAGGAGGATGATTTCCACTTTTACCAAAATCAGCCTATAGTTTATTACTGAAGTTATAAGGCTTTCCTATGTAAAATGAGCCTGTACGTGATCTCTTCCTTCCAGCCTCAACTCCTACATTTTTTATTTTATTTTTGGAATTATCTGTATAAAATAGAGTATCAGACTGATTATTCAAGCTTGTTTCAGTCACTGATAATTAGGTAATGAGGAGACAGAAGTCCTTGACCGTAACAAAATCTGATAAGACTATTCCAAAAATGCTCTTGGAATGCTGAAGAACTGAAAGTGCAGTAGCTAACTGAACTCAAATTTACCTCAAGTATTTAGTGCTTTGGGGAAACCCCCAACTTGCTTCTGGAAGCTCTGTTCCCTTAAGATGTCTTTCTGAATGTCTTCTACATCAGCTTATGCAACCAAGACCCCATGTACTGCACCATCTTTTGTTCTGAAGGCATTTATCTGCAATTCTGAGAGTTCTTAGCATGCATGTAGCTTTAAGAGTAAGACTTTATCAGCAGTATCAATGGAGTAGATAAATGATGGAAGAAATTTGAATAAAAATGCTTGTTATGTATACAATAGTCTTCAGCAATAGGTTCATAAACCTACAAAGGTGCTCCGATTATTATTGGAAGACACAGGTCTTCTAAATTCTTCTAAATTGTGTTTTTTTGAAGATTTATTTGGAGAGAGAGAAACAGAGAATGAATGCAAGCAAGGGAAGGGGCAGAGGGAAAGGGAAAAAGAGAATCTCAAGCAGAGTCCCTGCTGAGTATAGAGCCTCATACCAGGGCTCAGTCTCACCACACTGAGATCTTGACCTGAGCTGAAATCAAGAGTCAGACACTCAAATGGCTGAGCCATCTAGGTGCCCCCAAAATGTGTGTTTTTAAAATACTTATGTATTTATGTATTTATTTAAGTATTTAAGTATTTATTTATTTATTTATTTATTTATTTATTTATTTATGAGAGACGCATATAGAGAGGCAGAGACATAGGCAGAGGGAGAAGCAGGCTCCTGCCAAGGAGCCCAATGTGGGACTTGATCCCAGATTTCGGGATCACGCTCTGAGCTGAAGGCAGACACTCAACTGCTGAGCAACCCAGGCATTCCATGTTTGTTTGTTTGTTTAAATTTAAGTAACAACAATAATCCTATTGATTAAAAAAAAAAAAAAACTCAAGGTTTTTATTGCAGGATTGGTCCCGATGTATGTAGGCACCTTAAGCTCTACTTAAATATTGTGGATTTGTGCTTCCAAAATAGCAAACTCAGGAAGGATGGTAATTTCTTTTCTTTGCATATTTTCAATTTGAATAAGAGAAGAAAAATCTCAACTTAAACCTCAATTTGAGCAGAATTAACCCTCAAGATATTCCTTTTAAGAGTCTCAGGTAAATCAGTTGACACTGGACTTTTCCTGGTATTTAGATATATAAACCATGAGAACCTTTTGTTGTTGGTACCCTGAGGTTAAGCCCACCAGATGGCCTATGACTTATTTCAAAGATTTCTGTACTATTTACAAAGTAAAATGGAAAAAGTACAGAACAACTGCATTAGCCAAAAGCTTATACTATCAATGTTGCTTGTATACATTTCAGTATTTCTTATTATTTAAATTTGATTTTAGGATGGAAGGAAGGAGGCTAGCAGGGACAGCAGGAGGATGATTGCACACACAAAAAAATGCCAGGCCAAAAAAGTCTGAGAGTCTTTCTCAGTAGGAGGCAGTGGTCAGTCTCCCAGTGCCACAGAGTAGGTTTGATGAAGGACAATTAGACATGTGTGTAAAGAGGCCAAGGACTGGTTGAAGCTTCCAATTCTCATCATGGATTCCATTTCTCTTTCAGCTAATTCACTCAATCCACTACTTGTGTACAGAATCTGTGGCTTAAGGGAAGCAATAGGATCTTGATGTTCAAAATTCACAGTGAAAATCAGGGACTGCAGAATCTATTACCTCTTCCTTATACACTATAGTTATCTGGAGTCAGTATTGCAGCTGGCAAGAAATCATGAGAATGATGATAATGCTTTCACTCAATCAATAGTGTTTCTAACTCTTTTTTGTGTTTACTGGGACCCAAAAAGACAGAGAGGCTAACAGAATTTATAACTCATCTTGGAGTTCTTTAAGGTCTTTTGCTCTCCTTATTACTAGATATTTACATTTATAGATAGGACAGGTGTTCTTCAAGTCCTTAGCCTTTCTCATTTTTTGGCCAGAATTCAATTTTGCAAAGATAATAAATGACAGTGAAATGTGGTTGCAATAATAATCACTAAACAAGCTGACTCTGGCATTTTTTAAAAAAACAAATTCTTGTGAATAGTTGTCTTATATTTGCAGGATGTCAAACAAAATGTAAGTGCTATCTTTTGTAATAAAGGATGACAGGGAAGGAAATTTAAGACACACTGCCATTAAATATGGTGTGTAAAATTGAAAACTTAGTGATGTTGTAATTCCACTCACACAAATGCTCAGCATTCCCCTGTTGGTGGATGATCTAATTAATCAGCTCTTTTGCTGCACTATATTAAGGGTGACCATTTCCCTCCAGGGTACTGGAAGTGGAGGAAAGTCTGAAGTTTCACTTTGAAGTCCCTTTTTTTCTCATATTTCCTGTTCTATGGATTCTTCTTTCATACCATCCTTTTCCACATTTGTTTCCATTTTCTTTGCTTGGAACTTCTGTTGTCCTAAATTCCTGAATTTCCACCACATCCTGGACACTGGCTTTAATTAACGGTTGGTGGTTTGTCACACAAACAGGTTTTCACTTAGAACATGATGTAGTTTAGTAGTTTTTAAGATCTCATCTCAGCCTTTGCTTCTTCAGAAAAGTCTTCCTAATCTGATCTATGTCAAAGCCCTATAGTTTATATTATGTATCTTTTTTGTATCACTTTTTTCATAATTGTAACTTTGCATTTTTCTGTATGATTCCTTGTTTAAAGACAGATTTCTGAATCAGTCTTAAATTCAATGTATGCACAAAGTGCCTGTCTATTTTTGTTTTCCACTGCATACCCAATGCCTAGCACATGGTAGGTGCTCAAGAAATATGTGTTTTGTAAATGAATAAACTGGAAAAGCCTTGCTGTGGGTAACATTTGCTAACAAGTATGCCAAGCACAGCAAGTCCAAAACTGAGATCTCCATTTTCTCTCCTCCACTCTCTTCTGTAAGCAGAGGATCTTTTTGAAACAAATCAAGTCCTACTGCTTTTTTCTCAAACCATCAAATGTTTTCCCACCTCACTCATGGTAAAAGTCCCTCTGGAGGCCTGTGTGGCCCTACACACTCTGCTCCATAATAGATATTTTGTTTTATTATGTTCTCTGCTATATCTGCAATGCAAAGAACATCTGGGACAAAGTAGATGTTTGATAAATACTTGTTGATGATTCTGTATACCCACAAATCAGAGGCTATGCCATTTAAGAAGCAGTCTATGACCCTTAAAGCAAAAACTATTCCAATTCATGAATTCCAGTGGATACATTTACCCTTTAGTTAACTCATACTGAGAGTGTTCAAAACATAACATGATGCTATAAACTTTTGTTCCAAGTCATGCTCCTAAAACACGTGTCATAATACTTGTATTGTGAAGTCAATTTTGACTTGTTAGGAAAATCATTATTGTAATTAGGATTAGCTTAAATAATCATTCAAGGGCATGCTAATGTCATAAAGCTGACTATTGTGGTTGACTGAATTTAGAATTAGAGAAGAAAAAAATCTTCTTGATAGTTTAGTCTATTTTTATGTACTAGAATAACTTCTCAAGTTGGTGGTGATTTTGTGACATATTTCAGGTAGTAGAAATCATAATACTTCAATATTTTTGGTGGGTAGTTTTCATCTGTTAAGGCATTTAGGCAATCAGTAAATCATTAAATCTATAACAGTTTTACACCAAATCATGTATCAATTGCATTACTGTCTGCCTCTTTAATCTGCTTGTGGTATTAAAATCTCACACAGAATAATTTATAATCTTAGGATAAGGGAATGTGGTTACAGCAAACTTCTGAAAGCAATTCTAAGTTTTTGGGTTTTTTTTCTGCCTATACTAACATATACAAATAAAGTGACTGTATTACATTGAGAGACTAGAGGTGGCATTTCATATCATTTAAATGAAAAATAATGGCTAATGTACAATGAATTTCCACCTGTCTTCAATCATAAGATCACTTCTTGGGATGGTTATGATGATAAAATTGAAATTAGGATGATGAAAGGGGAAGGAGAAACATGATGGCTTACTAAAGTTAGATCTCTGAATCGTTCATTCTTCCTCAAATCCATTAATTTCCATACTTCAACGGTTATCTAGGGATATTCAGAAAATTCAGGTTTGTTCTCAAGGCTGAAGAAGCTTCATCATTTTATCATTTAACATCTATTCATCCAACAAATATTTATTAAACATCTATTTTGTGCCAAACACTGTTCTAAATTCTGAATATGTGAATACTTTTATTAAATCTGTTTCAGGGATTCCTGGGTGGCTCAGCGGTTTGGCGCCTGCCTTTGGCCCAGGGCGCGATCCCGGAGACCGGGGATCGGGTCCCATGTCGGGCTCCCGGTGCATGGAGCCTGCTTCTCCCTCTGCCTGCGTCTCTGCCTCTCTCTCTCTCCTCTCTGTGCATTCTCATGAATAAATAAATAAAATCTTAAAAAAAAAAATCTGTTTCAGTGTAGAGCCATTATATGCCCTGTAAAACTATGACTGAAGGGAAGATTTATCTCATGGAGAGACTGAAACATGCTGGAAGCAAGAAATAAGAGTTTGTTTTATTTTGATTAAGAAAAAAGAATCATAGTAAGCGAGGGATTTCCCTAAACTCAGACTTATCTGCTCCGGAAATTTGGAAGCAGAAAAAAAGGAATTTGAGAATAAGCCTTTGCTATAAATATATTTTACCACCATTAATATAATCAGAGCATTCTTTTTTTTTTTTTTTTTTTCAGAGCATTCTTGAATAAAATAAATGGTAATCCATTAAAAAAATAAGGTCCAAAATTATATATGCAAAAAAAATTTTACAGGCCATCTATTTTTTCTTTTTTTCAATTCAGGGCTTAAACTCACGACTCTGAGAATAAGACCTGAGCTGAGATGGAAAGTTGGACACTTAACTGAGTCCCTTTATAGGCCATCTTAATGATTGCTTTCCATATGATTGATTTGTTGTATATATAGCCAATCTGAGATTGGTGGTAAAATTGTTAAAATATAACAAAAACAAAACAAAAAACAATGGATTGGAAATGAGAAAATATGTTGCAATAGATTAATAAATTTACATGCTGTTGTTCAATCTTACTGAATCCAGTCCAAGAAAAGATATCCAAGGCTCCTCCTGCTTCTCATTCCCTTTATTGAAACAGTTACGGCAGGAAGTTCAGAGATGTTATACATTCAAGGGTAAGGGAGAAAGTCACTCTGAAACAAAGAATAAAATAACAAATGGAACAAAAAGCAACAAACAAACAAAAAAAGTAGAAGAAGCCCTCAAGAAAGTTTTTCAACTACTGGTGAAAGAAACTGTATGAACTCTCTAAAAACTAGAGCTCATCGAAACGTACTACATCCATATTCAACACTCAAATAAGCACATTAGAACCTCAGGCATCCTTTAAAGACCCATATGTTTGGTGCAATTGCTCTAAACGAAAATAAATTTCCAAATCCTGAGAATGTTTCTTTTCTTTTATCCCAGGAAGGAGGCTGCTCAAGCAATAAGAACCTCTTCAGAAACCCCTTCTTACCAACCTGGACCCTGCACTGTTCACCCATAGCAAATGCCACACACATGAATGGAAACTATTATACTATAGAAGACCAACTCTAAAATAATAAAAATCACTTATCCTTAAAGAGGATTAAGCATATCCTCAAAGCAGAGAACTTGAGACAGCTGAAATTCTGTACATTTATATGCACACATCTAAGCAATAACAGTTAACCAAAATACAAACTATCAAAAACACATGGCTGAGCAACCTAGGAATTTTGCTGTCAGCTATGATGCTGCAGTGGGAACCTCATATAGTATGTCACCCTGCCTTGATTCTGTTTATCCAAAGGCCTGCACTGAATAATTCCCTAGGAGAATGTCAGCGGTTTTCTTCTGGAAAAATAAGGTCATGATGTATGATTCTATGTTAGTCTTAAATTTTTAAGATTTCCCCTCCCCTGCCACACATACACATCATAATGAATTTGAATTATTCTTCAAAATAAATATCTGAGCAAGTCATATTCTATACAATGTTCCTCTCAACAACTTGTCAACCAAATGAATTACAGTGAACTGAGAAAGGAGAAGTGTAAAAATGGAGAAGGGCAGATCCAACCCATTTCCTCATTTCCTTAATCTGCAGGTTAATTGTAACCAGGGTAATACTAGCTAAACCTAAAGAAGGTCAAGTTTAGGGATGCCTGGGTGTCTCCGTGGTTAAGCATCTCCCTTTGGCTCAGGGATCGAGTCCCACATCGGGCTCCCTGCATGGATCCTGCTTCTCCCTCTGCCTGTGTCTCTGCCTCTCTCTCTGTGTCTCTCATGAATAAATAAACAAAATCTTTAAAAGAAAAAAAGAGTCAAGTTTAAATGACTGCTGTCTGGTATCTCCTTGTGGTCTATGTGCCTAGGATGTTTTTATAAGGACATTTGTTGGTTGGTTGCAGGAGGAAAGGGAAATGGGGCTTTGGCACCTGGAATGATGAAAAAGACAAGAATCCAATAGTGGACATGTTAGTGGATTGTGGGGTTTTGCATTCAGATAAACATTTGTTCTAAGGAGAGCAGAGTTTTGGCAAAAGCTGAAGAAGCCATCTTCATGAGAAAGAGACACATTTAACCCAATTAATAGCTGTAGGAAAGTGGAATCTCTTCTTTTCTGTATAGAACAGAACAGGATAGGTTCCAAAGACAGGTGCTTCCTATGGCTTCTCCTCAGCATGAGGAAAATGTGACCATTTGATTTTGTAGTAACTAAAGTGTTCAGAGCCTCAGCCTGGGTCCTCAAGCCTCAACTAGTTAAAGTGTTATTTCTGCACATTAATGAGGAGGCAGGAGTCGGCCCAGTGTACATTTGTTCCTTCCATGCACACGACCTCACCAGAAGTCTCCTGGCTGCCAGCCATGGACACAGTTCACCATGAGTCAAGCGCAAATCTCTTAACAGGTTGGCAGAAGAGCAAGCTTGCGCTGCATTTCCTGGCCTCAGAAATTTCTCCTAGTACATATTTAAGTTTCCTTGATTTATTCCCCATATGGTCCATGTGGTTAACCACAGTTTTATTTTTCTTAATAGCAGTAAAGAGAGACTCATCATGACCCTTCTTCAGGCTCATCACTCTCTTGCTCAGACCTATAATTTATTAGGTCTGTGGGGATGAATGGCTCTGCTCTTTGGTAATAGGATATGGAGCTTTTACACACTGTGAGCTGTGCTGCTTAGTGCCAGAACAACAGTTCTGGTAAGTCACTGAGGGAAATAAGAATCTGTCTTCTTTCCTGATCCACTGAACTTGCAAGGTAGGTGCCAGGCTTAGGTTAAGAAGGGGCCAAGTCTTCTTCCTTTGCATATCCTCAGAGTCACCTATAGGGCCTAAGAGAAAGGGCAGAGACATTTGAGCCAGATAGACTTGTTTTTATTTTTTTTAATTTTATTTATTTATGATAGTCACATAGAGAGAGAGAGAGGCAGAGACACAGGCAGAGGGAGAAGCAGGCTCCATGCACCGGGAGCCCGACGTGGGATTCGATCCCAGGTCTCCAGGATCGCACCCTGGGCCAAAGGCAGGCGCCAAACCGCTGCGCCACCCAGGGATCCCTAGACTTGTTTTTAAATTCAGGCCCATGACTCTACTGCAGAGGTTCCCAATCAGGCTCAATTTAGTCTCATAGAAGACATCTGGCCATGTCTGCAGGCATTTGTATTTGTCATGACTGGGGAGGTACTTCTGGGAACAGGTCATCCATCCCACAATGCACAGGAGGGCCTGCTTCCCCTTACCACCTTTCAAAAAAGAACTATCTAGCTTGCAGTGTCAGTAGTGCTGAGGTTAAGAAAACTCAACCTAAATGGTTGATGCTGAGCAAGTTTCTTAACCTTCTTGAAGATGAGAGATAATTATTGACCTTTTAAGGTTGTGAGAGAGATTAAAATGAAAGAAACAAGGAATATAAATGTATTAAGTACAGAACTAAGACAATTCATTTCCTCTTCTCTTTGGTATCCCAGCACCTACAAGCTACCTATTTGCCATTACCCTCTGTTCTTATCACAAGTCTGTTTCAACTTAACTTAGGCTAAGTTATGATGAGTTATCCTAAATTACTCTGCAGAAACAAAAACTCCAAATTCTCAGAGTTTATACCAAGCAAGTTTGGTCCCTCACTTCTGTCTGTTTTTTAGGGTTGCCTCCAATTCTTTCATTAGGCCCACACTTATGGAGCAGCCTGTGTCTTAGACATTACGATGTCTAGTAAAAACAAAGCAATAGAAAGCACATACCGACTTTTAAATTTCCACACAGATGTGTCCTACTTTACTGTTTTAAATGCTTCCTACTCACCCATTGTTGAAGGATGGATTCTTACCATAGGGTTATGGGAGTGGCTGACTATATGACACCTGACGCTGGACAGATAAAATGAACAGCAATTTATTAGTCACATATCTCCGCTGCCCAAGGGAGGAGGACATGGCACATGATGCAGAGTCACATGAGAGTTGCACTCAGAGTGAGCAAGCAGGGCTATGGCAGGCTGACTCTGTTGTATCACTAGGGTGAGGTGCCCCTGGTTACCACAGTAGGATGTTATTGGCTTCTTTGAATAATTCAATAGTTGGAATTCCATAATTAATAAATTAAGTAATTCATTAGCTTGTTTGAATGATTCCTGGTAAGGAACTGAAACCTGTTACAAAAGGAGTATCCCTGGTCTCTTTGACAAGAAGGATGATTTGGCTAGCGGATCTTATTCAAGGAAACAGAGGAGGAAAGGAGCTTGTGAGTAAGCCGTCAGAGCCCTGCTGACTTTACCAGATGTGAAGACAGAAAATAATATTAAGTCTTAATTTTAGGGCTTAAACCATAATCACTTCTGCTTATATTTCTTAGCCCACAAAGGTTACATGGAAAATTGAATCAAGTGACAAAAAATAACTTAAAGATCATTTGTCATTTTAAGCCAGTAGATTCCACACTTCTATTTCTGTTCATTGACACTTTAGTTGAATGGTATCTCATCTAAACATCATCGTCTACAACAAAGATGGAATCAGAAATCAGATCCAACAGGCTGAAAGCAGGATACAGGTCTGGGCATCCCACTGTCTCCTCATCCACTGACATTTGCCCAATCCTGTGTTTTACCAATGAAAACATTAAAGACGAGAGAGCGGGTAGTGACTTAACAAGTTAAACAGTAAAGTTCACATCTTCTGGTAGGAACACATATTTCTAAGCTGGAAGTAACAAATTCCATGGTGAAAAAATACAGGGAGACAAAATGAGGCCAGTTATCCTAGGACAATGAGGGGGGCAAAGGAAGAGGAGGGATGATGGTAAAAGAGAAAAGATGGTAATAATTATGGAGATCAGAGGAAAGAAAGCAGAAAGACAGGAGGCAGCAAGGCCAATTCAGATGTTTACCATGCTGATGACTTTCAACCTCTCTGTCCAGCCAGAGCTCTGAGCTTCAGACTTGTGAATCCAACTGCCTGGCTTAACATCTGACCTGAAGCCCGCTGACATCTTGGTCTTGTTAAGTCCAAAACAGAAGTCTTAGTCCCTCACCATCCTCACCCTACTTCTCCTTAGTCTTCTCGACCTCACCGGGTTGTATCATCTACCCAGTTTCTCAAGTTAAATATATAAATGTTAGTCAGTGACTCTTTTTTTTTTTTTCCCTTCTGCTCCAGAGCCAATCCATTAGAATAGCCTATTGGCCCACCTTCTAATTATATCCAAATTTTGAGTTCTTCTCACACCACCCTGTCCTGGAACACTATAATGGGCTCTTGTTTGCTCTCTCTGCTTCTTTTTTGGTTACCACAATCCATTTTCTTCCCAGCAGCCTAAGTGACCTCTATACAACATAAATCAAATTATATCACCTCTCTGACTAAAGTTCTCTAGTAATTTTCCATCAGTTCATAGAATTAAGTCCTAACTCTATCTTGACTTACAAGGCCCCACTTTGTTGAGCCCCAGCCTACCTCTCATAGCTTATGTCCTACCACTGGCCAACTAATCCATTCTGCTGATGCATCTTCTACCATACTGACCTTCTCTAAATTCCTAGGACATATCAAGATTGTATTGCTGTATAGGCTCACACACTAGGCTTTCATGAGATCTTACCCTTCTTATCCTTCCCATCATCCACTCATTCAACTAATGTTTATTCCAGTTTTAAAAACTATAGCAGGTACTGTTTTCTTATCTGAAATGTCTCTTCCTCAAAAAGGCCTTCTTTGAATCTTGCCATCACTTCAATCATTTTTATCTCCTCATTTTGCTTTATTACTATTATTAATATTGTTATTATTATTATGGCATTTATCACCACATAAAATTATATTCCTTTTTTTTTTTTTTTACTTTTTCTTTTATCAACTGTAAAATATGTTGTAGGAGCATAAAATAATCCATTGTTGAGCAACTCACAATGGGGGAAGAGAGGAATTTCAATATTTAAATTATGCTTAAATATGCCACTATAACCAGATAAAAAGTGTATGTTTGGTGTGTCACAAAATGATAGAAGTATTGTGGATTAAGAAGTGGGGGGTAGCAATCAATTTACTGAGCTAGGTAACATTACTTGCCATAGTTTACATCCTACATGAGCAATAAAAGGGATAAACTAATCAAAATATAAGGAAATATAAAAACATTGAGGTAATTCTCAACATCCTCGGATCAGAAGCTGAAAAAGAGTGGTTTACTTCATTCATCCTCAGACCTAGCTGTAAATCAAAATTTTTTTTTTTTTTTTTTTTTTTTGTAAATCAAAATCTTTTGAGGATGATTTTTACACATGCAGATTCATTAGCCATACCTCTTGAAATTCTGAATCTCTAGGGCTGTGATGGAGCCTAGGAATCTAAATGTTTTATCAAACTTCTCCACGGAGTTCTGATGATCAGCCTCATTTGGAAAACTTTGGACAAGTTACTTACTTGTATTATGTTTTTCTAGACTAACCAAGCATTTGAATAAACGTGCTAAATGGATTGCTTTGAGTTTGAGCTTGGACAATACTGATCTGGAACTTCATTTTTTTTCCCCATAGCAATATAAGGAACCTTAAATTCAGAGCTATAGAGAATCTCTAGGTTATGTTAGATCCATGGAGGCAAAGTGAAATCCTTGGTTATTCCTCTTGTAAATATTGGTCTTTTCCAGAATAGTTTTATAAGCAAAAAATAAGCACAAAGCAGCAGCTTCCAATGATTGAAGCTGCTCCACTACTGAAATAGTGAATTGTGGAAAGCTGCACACTAACACCCATCTTCCTATTTCCCATCACAGAAAACTGACCCCTTAGGTAAACCCTGTCCTTGATCAGCATCCACAAACTTTGAAACACCAGTTCATTTGATGATATTCTGAGATGTGTCAGCAACAGTTACTGTGATTAAATACATTTAATGAGTCGTATCCCCAGGAAACGAAATAGGACAAAATTCTCATACGATATTCCTTTTCTAACTGGGATTTTATTCTCCTTTGGAAGGGGATAAAAATGCAAAATAAAATTCCCTAGCCTATAGCATGCTAGCTTTTGTTGTCCTGGACTTTTTCATGCCCCAGTGACACTTGCTGATTATATTTACAGGGCACAAGTGATTTTGAACTCACAGTACATTTGGGAAGTAAACCTAATGGGCATGCAAACAGCTAATTGCAGTGTCAGGGAAATTAACTCAGTACATTTCCAATCTTAAAACTCAAGTTTTCTCAACAAAGGATTGGCACAGTAGTAGAAGAATTTGAGTCTTACGGAACTTGGATGAAAAGTTTATATTACCACAAGATGGAAAGAAATATTTTTTCTTAAGTTACCTAGATATTTTATTTAAAGCCAGATTATTCCCAATTCTAAATCTGTACTATAGATCCAGATTACAGGGATGCCTGGATGGCTCAGCAATTGAGCATCTGCCTTCCGCCCACGGCGTGATCCTGGAGTCCCAGAATCGAGTCCCACATTGGGCTTCCTGCAGAGCCTGTTTCCCTCTCTGCCCATGTCTCTGCCTCTCTGTCTCTCTCTGTGTCTCTCATGAATAAATAAATAAAATCTTAAAAAAATAAAAAAAAAATCCAGATTACAGTTGTGGTCTAGGTGCCATGGTGGGGAGTAGGATGCAGAAGTTTAATTGCAATGAGTCCTCCTTGGCAATATATTGTCTTAAGCTATCAGCAAAAGCTGACCAGTTGAACAAGTTTGCATAGACCTGCTAGTCTATCTGAAATGCAAATGCTGCCAGTCTGCTCTTCTATGAATTAATTTTAGGTGGGAAGAAGTACTGCTAGAAGCTGGAAGCTCTTCTGCTTCTAATATATGCAAATACTTTAAAACTCATTCCTCAGTTCAGAAGGCTGCAAATGAAAACCATCCCTGTAATTCTTCACTCTAGTCTTAGGCATGGAACAATGGGAACTGTTTTTCCCTCATAGTTCTACATTCCTCTTTGGAATTTCATCACTCACCTCACCAAGATTCTTTAGGACAAAAATAAGCTTCCCAAAGAAAATTCCACTGGCTTCATCCCGCGTTTGCTTTTGATACATCAAAAAATGAAACACATTTGTATGCTGCTATACAATTAATAAAAGGCCCAGTAGAAAAACTGACAGAAAATCTAAATAAATACATGAAATAACAAAAGACATCCTTTCATAGAATAAACACAAACGAGCTGTCAATAGGAGAGTATTAGAAATGACAGAATAATCTCAGGCAAAATAAAGCCCCTTAGCTACTATATCAATTATTGGGAAATGAGATAGAAGAAATGGAATAGAACAGGCTGAAAAATAACTATAATACAAGGTGGCAAATGCCATAAAAAGATGGCAAGAGAGTACTGGAGGTGTTTAGAGACAAAAAAGCCCCCATTCTTGCCTTGGAAGTTTACTGAAAGAGGTAACATTTAAGATAAACTTTGAGCAGTACATAAGACTTGGCTATGTGGAGTTGAGGGTGGGTAAGAATGATTCAAGCTAAGGCATAGCATAATCAAAGGCATTAAATGAAGTAAATGGAGAGAGTATATAAAGAATAGTAAATAACAATAGTCCCTTTGTTTTGTTTTTGTTTTTGTTCTTAGAGAATAAAGATCGACTTGACACTAGAGTAAACCTTGGAGTTTGGGGCCACAGGAGTCAGCCTGTAGCCTGACCCCATGGAGGCCAGCCTGGAGACTGAGGCTACAGGGGCTGTCCTGGAACTCAGATAGACCAAAAACCTGGGTCCTTGTAAGCCAGTCTAGGTCTAGGTCCAAGGGGTACTGGCCTGCCAGTTGGGTGGACCAGGACCCAATGTTCATGGGAGTCTCCTGGGGCTGTGGGACCTCATGCGGGTGTGATGCTGAGGTCTGTGGTGAAGGGGGTTGCTTATTCTATGGTCCTTTCCCCATGGAAAGGACATTTTTTCTCTCCCTTGGCATACCTGGCCTTGAGGGAAGGGTGGTGGAGATAACATGAAACTTTCTTTCCTATCTTCCTTATTATTTCTTTTCTTATTTCTATCCTTCTCTCAGGTGCTATAATCCTCACCTGGAATCCTTGGTGCTTGAGAAGCATGTTTGTTTTCTTTCTTTCTTTCTTTCTTTCTTTCTTTCTTTCTTTCTTTCTTTCTTTCTTTCTTTCTTCTCTTTCTTTCTTTCACCATGTAGATAGTGGTTCAGATTGCTGATTCTGGGAGGGGATAAGTGCTAGAAATTTCTACACTGCCATCCTGCTCGTTTTTAATTTTGAAGGAGACTGATTCATCTGTTTCTCTCTCTTGTACTTTTTATGTTCTAAGAAGGCTTTGCCTTCCCCAAATTTATGAAGACCTACTCCCTGTTTTCTTCTAAGAGTTTTATAGTTTTAGATCTATGATTTATTTTGAATTAATTTGTGTGTGTGGTGAGGTCCAATTGCATTCTTTTGCATGTGGATATCCAGTTGTTCGGTGTTATTTGTTGGAAATACTATTATTTTCATTTAATAATCTTGGCAGCATTGTTGAAATCAATTGACCAAAGATAGTTTTATATTTGGACTCTCAATTCTATTCAATTGATCTATATGTCTATCTTTATGCTAATGTCACCATGTCTTGATTACTGTAGCTTTGCAGTACATTTTAAAATTGAGAAGTATGATTCCTCCTACTCAGTTCATTTTTTTTAAAGATTTTATTTATTCATGAGAGAGACAGAGAGGCAGAAACACAGGCAGAGGAAGAAGCAGGCTCCATGCAGGGAGCCCAATGTAGGACTCGACCCCAGAACTCCAGGATCATGCCCTGGGCTGAAGGCAGGCGATAAACCGCTGAGCCACCCAGGGATCCCTCTGTTCATTTTTAAGATTGCTTGGCTATTCTTGGTCCCTTAAATTTTTACATACATTTAGGATCAGCTTGCTAATTTCCATAAAAAGTCCAACTGAGATTTTGATAAGGATAAGACTGAAACTATAGATAAAATTGGGGAGTATTTCTCTTAATATTAAATCTTCTAATCCATGAACATGAGATATCTTTCCATTTATTTCAACTTCTTTCATTTTATTCAACAATGTTGGCTAATTTTCAGAGTTCAGATTTTGTGCTTTCATATTTTGTGCTTTTATGCATTATAAATGAAATTATTTTCTTAGTTTTACTTTCAAGTTGTATTACTATTATATAGAAATACAATTGGTTTTTGTACATTGCTCTTGTATTGTGCAACCTTGCTGAACTTGTTTATTTGTTCTAATAGTTTTTTAGTGGATTCCTTAGGATTTTCTATCCACAAAATTATGTTATCTGTGTATAGAGATAGTCTTGCTTTATTTCCAATCTGGATGCTTTTTATATATTTTTCATGCCTTATTGCCCTGAACTTGCAGTAAAATATTTAACAGATGTGGCAACAATGTCATGTTTGTGATCTTAGGGGGAAAACATTAATTTTCTTACCATTAAATGTGATGTTAATAGTGTGTTTTTTTTTTTCATAGATGCCCTTTATTAGGTTGAGGAAATTCTACCACATATTATTTTTATAACAAAAATTATTTGAAAAAGAAGTATACAAATGAATAAATACTTGATAAATAGAATTGAATTTCATGGCTTCACTGTCAGAGCAGATCTTGGGTATGATATCAAACTTGACCTAAAATAAATTTTTTAAAAAAGGAACCAGTTGAATTCATAGTCTTTTGAGAAAGAAGGTTGAAAATTTTAAGGCTTTCACTTCACCCAATTTTTTATGTTTCTTTCTAACCAGCCCATTACCTCTTTTATTCCTCTGTTACCCTGATCTTCATTCTGGCTATAATAATTTTTAATGATATAATCTTGTCTCTAATGATGACTCTAATGCTAATGCCCAGCACTTTCCTCTACATCATTCATTATCGAAGTCTGATAAGCTCCAGGTGAAGAAACAAGGCAATTTCTTTTGAAAGGAGTATTAGCTATTAATGAGGCTTAACCATTTCGGGAAATGATGAAGACTTGATCAAATAAAAATCCCAAGGAGACTATCCTCCAATAGTTTCTTGCATCTCCTACTAACAATGCAAGTTCAATTAATAGAAAAGTTACACTGGTAGACAACATTGAAACAGCAGACAGCTCATTTTAGATGAATCCTATTGTTAAAAATACATCTACTTTTATAATGGGTGGGAGGTTGGAGAGCTGCTGCATCACAAAATTGTTTAAGGTCAATTGGCTTACCTGTCTATCTATCCACACACATATATATACAATATACACAATATAATATATATACATATATATTCCATATATATTTTCCAAATACATATATATATATTTGCCAAATACATATATTTACCAAATATATATGTATACATATACTTACATATGTATATATATGCATATTTGCCCTCTTGACCCTCTAGGCCCTGAAGCTCATAATTTCTTCCATATTTCCAATTTATCTGGCCTACTCAATAAAAAGAAACCATCATTTTTTTGTACTTCAAATTCTATTTGAAATATTTTGCAAGTTTCACTGGGATGCACTGAAAGAGAGATCCTGAATGAAATGCTTTGGCAATGGGAGATTGGAATGAACAGGGGATGTCTATCTTTTTAGTATCAAATTGTTTTGTCTTCTTCCTAAATTAAATATAGAGCTTTATGAGAGAGTTCTACTAAATCATAAAATATGTTTTGTTACTTTTTGGATTGTTAATTAAATTCAGAGTGAACCTGTAGATGAATTTCAGTGAATTACATTTGAAGTCTGGATTAGTGAAATAGAAATCATGATTGTCATGACGGACATTTTAGCAGATAACAAATTTCACCTTTTTATTTTGTTCTAGCCAAGATTAGCAATGATACCTAGTCAAATAACTTATTTCCAAGTAAGACTCATGTAACATTCTAATATTAGGTTATAAAAAAAAAGAATATAGTTTTGGAAAATTGGGATTTTCTCCCTGAATAACAACAAAAAGCTCTCTCTCTCTCTTTTTTTTTTTTTTTTGGTAAACGTCTAGAAAATCCCGAAACAATGTCATAGTTAGCTAAGAAAAAGTAAGTAGATTTTTGAACATAAATATGCAAGAGTTGAAGGGGTAGCAATCCTAATTTATATTTGATATATGTATATGCAGCTGTGGTTCTACAGTATATGCAGGCCTTAGCAACAAAGTAAAGAAGGCTGCTTTCAAGGTGGATTAGATTTTTTTTTTTTTTTTTAATGTAAGAACAGGGATTCCTAAGCAAGTGATCCTTGGATAAGATTTAAAGAGCTTATGAAATTAGACAATAAAATCAGTATATTATTTCACCAATTATAACTAACATTTTATTCAGTTATGAATTGAAGGTAGTAATCCTCAGAAGCAGTAACAAAATCTGTGACCATGATGAAATAGGAAATGCAGATTTTTTTAATAGCACTTTATGTTTGCAGATATCTTGAAATATTTTTATTTACTACTTTGAAATTATAGCAACAATGTGACTTGGCAATAAATCTTTCATGTAAAATAATGATGAAGAAGCATATGCAATATATACTACAAATTTAGCTTTTTAAACATATTTTGATAACTACTGCAATTTAATATTTGTAATTACATGTTTTATTTAAATCAATGTAAAAATATTTATCTGGAGGTGGTCTGTTGGTATTACCAGACTGCCCAGGGGCCCCATAGAATGTGCATAATAACTTCTGATGTATAGGGAATAGGAAAAGAAGCTGTTTACATGTGCTCCTTGTCTGGACAAAAGGAATCTGCCACACACTCCACCTTAGGTCATCTAGCAAACATCTACCTGGCCTTGTTCTCTCTTTGTATCTTTCCTTTGACAGTTCCAGATGATAGTAGACAGTTAATTGAGGATCAGTTTTAAGATCTAGGGTCTGTTTTAATCAGAGAGATTCTCACATTAAAAAACAAACAAATGAAAAGCCCTCGAAAAACAGAAAATTAACCCCAGCTTGAACAGAAAGAAAAATGAATACCTTACATTACAAGCCTTGAGATGGAATACATTTAGAAGGGACCTGTGAAAGCTTTGTCTCTGCTTCTCTAACACTGTGGGCTCTTCCCTCTTTTCTGTGTGTGCTTCAACACAGAAAGCTGATGGCAGGAGGGCTCCAGTGATTCTGGTCGTTGTGTGCAGAAACTACGATGTCCAGGGCAAGCATAAAAGGAGGGTCTTCTATGTTTACTACTTTGAAGCAAGAAAATATTTCTGAAATCCTCTCATAATGGTTTCCTTCATGTCTCATTGGCCAGGAATCAATCATATTTCTATATCTAAAATAATCATTGACAAAGTGACTCTGATCCCCATGATTGGCTTTTGAGGGCAGAATGGATATTGTAGATTCAACCTCTAAGACCTAGTAGGTACCCATCTCACTCAATCTCTTTTTACTAGGGACTACCATTGCAATTTTAATTTCAGATGAATATAATGCAATACTTTTATGAGGGTGGCAAATAATAAAAAAAAATTAAACAGATAAATATAGAGTGCTGCAAATCTAAAATATTTATCAAATTTCCTTCCTTTGCACTCAATTCACTTAATCTTTGGGCAAATGTCTTAGTCATTAAAATCTCTAGCCGCTAGATGAGAATGACAATGTGAACCGATTGGTGACCTCATAGATATGCTCTGAAGGTGAATGTCACATTCTGAAGACAGACTGAAGTCTTCTAAAAACAATGCCAAGTCTCTCACTGTTTAACTTGGCACACAAATTTTGCTGACAGAGGAACTTCCAAAACTGGCCAAGTAAAATCTAAGGCTCATCTTGGAGTATTGTGTCAGAATTCCCAGTTTTCAACACCATGGAATTTCTCCAGTTTTCACATACTTTATGTAATTATAATAAATATCTCAGCAATTAAGGAGTAAAAAGAAGAATCCAGATTTAATTGACAAAACTGAAATGTAGGCTCCAAAGCATTTGAAATTTTTAATCTGAGAGTAAAAGCCAGGGTTTTTATGAAGTTCTGACCCACCATGGACTCTAAACCTCTTTACTCAGAAAGCAAAACTTGAATGAGAAATATAGTTTACTGTGCATAGCTATCTGCAAACTTCAATAGAAAAAGGTAAGAGATTTGTTTTTAGGAATAAATTAGAGAAATCTCTGTCTTAAACAAACAGAAAATAGAATGGACATATGGAAAGTGCACCCTGAGGAGACTTCCCATAGAAGAGTCAGTGAAGTGGCACTAAAATGTCCCAGAGTTTTGCTTGAAGCTGGAGTAGGGATGTACATGTAGCTCAAGTGAGAGACCCTATGTTGTCTGCCATGGGAATAAACGGCAAACTTACGGAAAAGAGGTTGCACTGTCTTTTCTCTGGACTTTAGTGATGCTGAGTCCTAGGTATTAAACCTGGCTTTGGCCTTGTCTCTTGATGGTTGTGAGAGGTTACAAGCCAATTAATGCAACTCAGAAGTCCTCATCCATCTAGCTAAACTCTTCCTTAATGTTGCTCCATAGCGGGCCAATAGGAGAGCTGAGGAGAGAGGAGCTTATGTTCTGGAGATGTGTGATGGTGTTTCAGTTTCTGTGTCCTTAGTATTCTTCTCTTTGTCTCATTCTCTAAGCCCTACTTTTATCACCTGCCATTTCTCCTCAGAAAACCTCCTCACTCCCTGCCAGTTTAGGTTGGGTGATGCTTTTCCAGGCTCTCATAACACTTTCTATGCTCCTTTAACAGTGTTTGTGTGGCCTTGTTCAGAATTTATCTATTATTTGTGTATCTCTCTCATATCAGCATGTGATCTCTTCCAATCTCTGTATCCAGGTCCTAACAGAGTTCCCAGCACATTTTAAGTGCCCAAATGATGTGTAATGTAATTGAATAGGGGTTGCCAAAATAATAAAATGAAGTGACATCATTTTCCCAGGAATGTTCTTAGTGCCCCCCAACCTATTTACCTGCCTTCTTTCACTCTAAAAGGGACATCAATCAAAATGTTTTGGTAACATGCTTTAGTGTTCTGCCTTAAGCACTTGTATGGAGTTTTCGATAAGAATCAGAAAAACAAAATGAAAAATCTAATATTTCATCCCAAAATGCATCAGTAAATCCATCAGGTTATTAATATGCACCTAGCATGATAACCAGGCTTCAATATTAAATATGATTATGATTTTTATTCATTCTAAGGTCATTGGTATCAATCTCTTAATAAATCAAGTCAAATTTAGTATATATCAAAGAACATGATTAATACTAAGGAGACACTATCAACTAATAAAAGCCTCCAAATTTGGGTTTGAGAGAATCTGAGACTAAGAAAATCCAATGAGAGGAAAATTATTTGAAAGATATTTTTAACCTGATGGAAAAAAAGTAGTGAACTAAAATTATACCATCTATTACAATATTTCAAATTCAAACATTCCAGTTCCTTTTGAAAGAAAGGAACTAAAAATGCAACCATCCCTTTAAAGAGTGAAAGGGATGAGATACTTTAATCCTTCCATGTCAGTTAGTCTCCACTCTAGCCTGAATAGAAGGCAGGACATTGAGCCATTAAGAAGGGTTCTGGGGCAGCCCGGTGGCTCAGCGGTTTAGCACCACCTTCATTCCAGGGCGTGATCCTGGAGACCTGGGATTGAGTCCCACCTCAGGCTCCCTGCATGGAGCCTGCTTCTCCCTCTGCCTGTGTCTCTGCTTCTCTCTCTCTCTCTCTCTCTCTCTCTCTGTCTCTCATGAATAAATAAATAAAATCTTAAAAAAAAGAGGGGTTCTGTGATGGTTTTAGGATGTGAAGGGAAAAGGCTTTGATGTGAGTAATCAGGAACTCCTTGAAGCAATATTGGCACTATGTTCTAGAAGAGATGCCCACAGAATGCAGGGAAATCATGGTAGCTGCACTGAAGGGGGAAAAGAGATCCTAGATAAGACAAAGATATTTGAGGTTCTTCAACATGTGGGCTTCCCATCCTCCTTCCTTTTGTCTGAGCAAAAGGGCAGAAGCCACTCATGGTCCTCAAGTCTTAAAAGCTGTCCTTTCTGGCTGAGACTATTTTAAATAGACACATCTGAGATGTGTCTACTTTGTTTAGAGGACTACTTTCAGCTGGCAAAACAATTCATGAGGATAATATAATAGCTTAAACTTCTACCTATTGCAAAGCTTTTGAGCCATGGATTTTAATACATCCTTAATCAAATGATATAGTTAATAAGGGAGCTGTCTAGAAAGCCAGAGAGAGTGCTGTATTTGAGCATAAAATAATTCTTTACAACAGGGAGCAGCAAGATAAGGTACATTCATCCAAGGTGTTGCTCAATGTATTCCATTGGGAAGAAAATGTAAACATTTTTATTTATATTCTTATGTATGTTATTCTTTTAAATTCATTTCATAGTACATAATTTATTGATATAGTAGGGTACCTTTAAGATTTATAAGCAAATAAATTTTTATTTATTAGGGTTGAATTTGCTACACTTTTTGGGTATTTTTATTTTATTTTCCTGATAATGATGTTCGTTGTTCCATTCAAACCTTGCCATTTTGATGGTTTACCTATATTATCTTAATGCAGAAGATTTTCCCATTGTAATCCAACTGCTCTGGAGCCTCTGGACCTGGCTGCTTCTGCTTCATTTCAATAAATGTTTAGGGTCTTAGGCACATGGTTATGAGGGTTGTTTTCATTCTTGCATAGAAAGAACATGTGGGGGATCCCTGGGTGGCTCAGTGGTTTGGTGCCTGCCTTCAGCCCAGGGTGTGATCTTGGAGTCCCTGGATCGAGTCCTGTGTCAGGCTCCCTGCATGGAGCCTGCTTCTCCCTCTGCCTATGTCTCTGCCGCCCCCCCCCCCCCCGTATCTCATGAATAAATAAATAAAATCTTTAAAAAAAAGAACATGTGGCTGACTGAACTAAGATATCTCCATTCTTCATGAATTATCAGTCCACCAATGTTGATCTCTATGGACATTCTGCAAGTTACATATTGAGCACTGGTGAAGTGGTTATGTTTTGTACTGCACTGCCTATGGATGCTTGGTGCATTTCCTCTTTACTATTATTATTTTCTTCTCTGCTCACTTAAAGCTATCAGCTTGAAGTGACAATCTTCCCCTGGTAAAGAATCCCTACTCTGTCTTAATCAGCATAGGAAATATAGTTACAACCATTAAAAGCAAAACTTAATTATTATAAAAATATACATTCAATCATTGTTAGAAAAATCCCAGAGTCAAATTATAGAAGTACAGCATGGAGATGAATGGAATCCAATTTCTAAAGGGCAGAAATGTATCATGACAAAGCAAGAGGAAAGCTCGCTGAATATTAAAAATAGAGCACATAGGAATATTGAGAGAGCTCTCAAATTCAAATTCCTGTGCTGCCAGTGTTTTATAAAATATTTTCTATAAACTATATTAACGGTTACTTGAACATATTTTCCAGTGACTTTAGGTTGATGAGAGGGTTAGAATAACTTTAAAAAAGGTAAAGGCTCATCTGGGCCATGGACTGTGTCCAGCTAAACATCAAGACCACAAGAACATGGCATTTCTATCCTAGCTCAAAATCCACCTTTCAAATTACACTCATAGGAAGAGAAAAGAAAAAAATAAAACCGTCTTTTCCTTTGCACTCCTTTTAGTGACAATGAATGGAGTAAATAGTGTCAGGAGAAAGGGGAGAAATCAAACTGCTGCAATGATTTTCCCCTTTATTTAATGATAATTGTTTTGGGACAACACTTTACTTATCCTCCTTATAAGTTCTTAGCATCTAGGGAAATTCAGCTTGGGTTCTTTCCTATGTCCAGCTTTAAGATATAAGTGTGGAAAATCTATAGCTATTACTAAAATTGGTGTGACCTGATGCACAGGCTTGAAATTCAAATATGATCACAACACAGTTGTTTTATTTCCAATGATTAAAATGCAGGCTGGTGAAAATTTAACAAATTAAATATTTAATAAATTTAAATATTAAAAATTCACCTGCATATACTTATCCAAAGAAAAATGTGAGACATCAACTTTAAGAGCGTTGTCAGGCAGCTGGAGATTGTTTTAGCAGGGTGATGGGGGTTTCTGATACTCTCTTTCCTACTCTTGTATATGTTTTACATTTTTCATAATAATATTTTTTTTAAACATTAAATATCAGGAGCAGTTCTGCCAGTTATTATACTCAATGAGCTGTTCTCCAGAAGAAGCATCAGCTATTTCCTTAGTGGGTTTCATTTCCTGTCTGCTTTCAGAGTGAAAGCATCTTCCTATATAAAGAGTGAGTATAGGATTCTATGGTATGTATTTTTCATGCAACATGGATGCCAAATGAAAGTTAACATCTTCATGCAATGCTCAAGTAAAACACTTCAGTTTGTTCCAGTGCTAGAGATAATATATGTATATTAAGCACTGGAGAAAAAAGGAACTTTGTTGCACTAAATGAGAGAGAATTTTGAGGTGGTCTCTTCAAAGAGATTTTCAAGGCAATTTCACTATGTACAAGACCATAGATTCCTTTTGGTGAAGCGTCATTCTCCCATGTCCATGCCAATTATCCATAAAAGGCTTTGCATTATTCTTCCAGAATCCAAAGAGATTAAGAATCTCATTAATCTCTAATATTATTCTGGCTTCATAAGGTCCCACAATGTCATTTTTGAAAACATGTTCTTGGGACACCTGGGTGGCTCAGCAGTTGACCGTCTGCCTTCGGCTCAGGGAGTGATCCCAGGATCTGGGATTGAGTCCCACATCAGGCTCCTTGTGGGAAGCCTGCTTCTCCCTCTGCCTGTGTCTCTGCCTCTCTCTTTCTCTCTCTCTATCTCTCTCATAAATAAATAAATAAAATCATAAAAAAAGAAGAAAGAAAACCTGTTTTGTACAGTCCACAGCTATTGTTTCCAGAGTTCTAAGTGTTTTCTACCCTCCTTTTCTTCCATGTAATTCAAATCCCTTCCTCCCAAGAAATTCCCTCACTCTAATTGAATAATTTTAACCACTAACAATAATTTTGAGACTGTTTTAGTCACTAATGGTTGGATAGAAGAAAAGAATTGAAAGGATGGGAGGACACTGGTTTTGTGCTTTATAGTTTTCAGAGTCTGAAAACAATCTCCTGTTTCTTTCCTGGAGCAAGGCCCTAGGCCTGAAATAACTAACGAGGCTCCAGAGTTCATTTGAATTAAGAGTAAACAAAATTATTCTTTAATCTCTGCAGTGAACCGAACCATTTCAAACCCAAATTGGTTGCAACTATTAAGAAGAGACAAATGAAACAAGAGAATGAGAGAGGCAAAGACTTAGGGTCATCTACTGTGGGTCCCCAAGGATATAGCCTGAAGATGCCTGAGAGCTTCTGGGAGGTAGACTTGCCCTGAAAATTTATGGCCAAAATATTAATATCTTTGCATAAATGGTCCATTCTAATGCAATTCAAGATATCATTTTATGTTGTACCTAAAAGAGGCCAAGGAGTAAAGAAGGAGCAGACCTCAGTCAAAAGTGGGATTGGACACATCATTGGTAGCCTGTTCATTGTACTTCCTTGACCATCCATCTCCTTCCTAAGTTATTTTGACTATTGAGGTATCTTGGGCTGATGATACATTATGAGTATCTTTAGAACCAGTTTTCAAATTGATGAAATGTATGCTTATGTGTTTTTGTCTAAGTAGACCTATTTTAAAATTCCAAAACTTCTGTCACTTACTAGGTGTTATCTTTTTTAAAAAAATATTTTATTTATATATTTGGGAGAAAGAGAGAAAGAGCATAAGTAGGGGGAGGGGAAGAAGGTAAAGGACAAGCAGACTCCCCACCTAGCAGGGAGCTAGACTCTAGGCTCTAAGCCAGGACCCTGAGATCACAACTTGAGCTGAAGTCAGATGCTTAACTGACAGAGCCACCCAGGCCCCCCTACTAGGTGTTATTTTAATTCATTACTTAATCCCTTTTTGTTTTTAAAACAAAGACTGAAATACATGTACCAATGTTTGATAGGAGGCTTAATTTGAAGAAAACTCATGAAGTGGTTTAACTCATAGACAACACTCAGGAAATCTTTCCTGTTGGACTTGTAACACTTTAATTCATAAGGCATCAGAACCTATCCTCCATCCTCACCTCAATTTCCTTAATTTTTTAAAATGTAAATTTGAAAAATGAGCAGTCTTCTATCAGTAAAGTTCTAATATAGGAAAAAATGACGAAGAGAAACCTAGTTGCACCTAAAGAAAATAAAGCTATTGGATAAAAGAAGAATCCAGGTGGTTGGATTAATTTAGTCAAGCATTAAATCAAGTCAATAAAAAAGTCATTAGCCAAGTAATTTGTTGAGTGATTCATTGGGGTCATGTCATCAAAATAATTCTAAACAGAAGGGTTTTTGTGTTTTGTTTTGTATTGTGAATATCTCACCTTTATCTTTTTTGCTTCTCTTTCTATATTATTTCTCTAGTATTTTGGGGGTAGTTTGAAAATTGTAAAATAATACAAGTTCAATGTAAAACAAATAAAACAAAAATATGTAAAATCAAAAATAAAATCTCCATCTTACTCAGGTATACTCCTTAGAGAGAGCCATAGTAATATTGCGGTGCATTTCCTACAATACTTAGTACACATTTTTAAATCTATTTTTTAACTTAGCAACATGTTTTGATCATCTTTCCAAGTCAGTGTATGAAAAATTACCTTATTCATTTTAACTGCAATGAGTATGACATTTTAAATGTACCCTAACATATTTAACCAATCTTTTTTTTTTTCAAAGATTTAATTTACTTATTCATGAGAGACACACAGAGAGAGGCAGAGACATAGGCAGAGGAGAAGCAGGCTCCATGCAGGTAGCCCGATGCAGGATTTGATCCTGAGACTCCAGGATCACGCTCTGAGGCGAAGGCAGGCACTAAACCCCTGAGCCACCCAGGGATCCCTTAACCAATTTTCTGATTGATGGACATTATCTTACTCTTCTTGATAAAGTTCTACCAAATCAGTTCATTCCATGGGTTTCTGTGTCAGAGGAAAAGTAAGAATATCCTTGCCAAGGGCATGTCTTTGGGTCTCTGGGAACCAGGAGGCTCCAGTGACACATGAAACACTTAAAAAGGAGAAAAGTCTCAAAGGACAATATGAATTAGTCAAGGTACATTTTTGTGGGCTAACCAGCATTTATGTATGCTTGATAATTTTTGGAAACACCTCAAAATTCTGTTAAATTTCCTATATATTATCTTTAGCTCTTGAAATCTGTTTCTTTGTTTTTAATATTTTATTTAAGTTCAATTTGCCAGCATAGAGTATAACACCCAGTGCTCACCCCATCAAGTGCCCTCCCTTAGTTGACACTTGTTTGTAAAGAAAAAGAAAAGAAAAGAAAAGAAAGAAGGAGAAAGAAAGAAAGAAAGAAAGAAAGAAAGAAAGAAAGAAAGAAAGAAAGAAAGAAAAACTTGTTTGTGATCTGGCTCCCATTCTGCCTCAGCTCTCACTTCTTTCCCATGGACTCCCAAGTTGCAGCCATCCAAACACTGGCCACCATGCGCAGAGGCCATACTTCGCCCCACCTTGCCTCTACATATGGTGTGCTCTCTGCCACGAGTCCCCCTTGCCCTTAACTCCCTACTGAAATGTCCCATGTCCAAAGCCTTTGACTATTGTTTCCTCCATCAATCTCTTCCTTCTCTCATATGACTTCATGAAACACAGCAGTTTTCTCTTTACTTCCATTGCACCATGGACATTTCTCTTTTTGTATCTACTGTAACAATATGTTTAAGTCTGGTTTCTTCTAAGCACAATGGGATTCTTGAGAGCATGAACTGCTTGCTGAGCATTTAGCCTAGTGGCTAACCCAGAGAAGAAACTGCCAAGATGACAGGTGACTTGACTCAAAAGGCAGCTATCTAGAGATCTTCGTCTCATCCTGCACAGGCTATATATCACAGAAGCTGGCAAAGTACTCCTATGGTCTGAAAGTACACATGGATATTTTTATATGATTGTTATTTCAGAAGTTGCCTTTTTTGCTCAAGCTGCCATCACACTGAAAATTATGTCACCCACTCATTACTGTACACAGTTCCCACTGCTAAGTAATGTTCAACTATGTACTGTAGCATCCAGTACAATAGCAAGTTCCATATGGCTCCTCACACATTTACTTTTACATTCATTGGCAATTTAGAATGGCATTGTTCATTATATTTCAGATGTCAGCCTGGCTGGAGCCTATCCAAGGATGTGTACTTAGACTGTCAGAAAGTGAAAGGCTGACATTGGGCATGACTCATTACTGTGCAATAGATGTGAGAGAGCATTTCAGGGGAAAATCAGCTTTAATCAGTGTCAGTAGATGTCGTGTGGTTTTTCCAACACTGATAACAATGCACCAATTCAGAAATGACAGCTGCCGGACATAAGCCATTGTGTCATTTATGCTTCTCCATACCACCAGGCTCCAAACTCTAGTCATTGATCTAATCTGCTTCTGTTTTGGAGGACCAACAGCAATATCTATGAACATACAAGACAAGTCTCCTTTCTAAAAGGTAACAATTACCTTACATGTTTCTGATAGCTTATTTTACTTACGTTTAGTACAGCCCTATGAGGTAGATTAATATCATCATCTCTGTTTTGCAGTTGAGATATCTGAGATTCACTAAAGTTGATAATTAAATGATGTGTCCCACTGAGAATCAGTGAAAGAATCAGGAGGACTTAAACCAAGGTGTTCTGCCTCCATGGATTTCCAGAGGAGTATTCATGAGAGAAAAATTCTGGATCAAATCATTCAAAAATCCAAACTGCAAATAGCCCAAAGAGCTCTAGATAAAGAGTAGCAATCAAAGTAAAGAAATGAAAAGAAGACACTTTACTCAAGTTTTTCATTTTCCTAATATAAGCTTTATAATTCTGGCATTTTAAAATAACTCAAGAAATGGAAGCCATCTCTACCTTCCCACAAGTTGCCACAGAAGTGCTTTGACAAACTATCAAGAACTATATATATATTTTTTGCATTTTATTGCTGCCATAGAAATATGTTTGTTCAATTCTTATCAGACTAGCTTTATTGGTAGTTTTCCAGAAGGAAAAGACTAAGGTTATATCTGTATAATATGCCTTTGCAATTGATAATCAAGCATTTCTTCCGATAGTGCAGAAAGGAAAAAAAAAAAGTATTTTTCCCTCAAGCAATGGATCCTTTGAGGAAGCCTCAAGGTAGACAAAAACCCAAGGAGTTATAGTGACATGCAACCATATCTTTACTTCTAGGACATGAGGTAAAGATATGGTTTCTTCTCTCTTCCCTATAACTTTTTTTTCCTCTCTTCCCTATAACTTTTTTTCTTTTTCTTCCTATTCCTGAATAACCCTGAGATATGGGAAATCTGAAAGCCATTGTTATTCCAGTTTATTGTTTTTTTATTATTTTTTGTGAACATTTTATTTATTCAAGAGAGGCACACAGAGAAAGGCAGAGACACAGGCAGAAGGAGAAGCAGGCTCCATGCAGAAAGTCCAATGCAGGACTCGATCCCAGGACCCCAGGATCACAACCTGAGCCCAAGGCAGATACTCAACCACTGAGCCACTCTGGTGCCCCTTATTGGGATTTTTAAAGACAGATTCATGAGATCCCTGAAGGTCTTCAACTGTATAGCTGATAGATTCCAGGCTGTCTCAGACTGGAATAGCTCCTTTTTTTCCAAAATCATTTTTGAAAAGCAACAAATAATCCCTGAGCACTTTGGCAAAAACTTGATTTTCATTAGAAGACAGCACAGGTTAAAAATCTATTCCTACAAAGGCATGGCTCACATTTTTTTCTTTGTTTCTTTGTTTGTATTAAAATAGGATTAGGAATCAAGCAGATCAAGGTAAGCTTATATAAATAGAGTTGCTTCCCTTCAGCAAAGCATTTGAAGAAGTGGATATTTTTCTTATCTTTAAAACAATATAGAATATTACTCACTGGGTAATTACCTCCAACAAATTAATTTGAAGTAATACTTTCAATTGTGTATTGGTGAGGGGCACCTGGATAGCTAAATCAGTTAAGCATCTGCCTTTGGCTCAGGTGATGATCCCCGGGTTCTAGGATTAAGTTAGGCTCCCTGCACAATCTGCTTCTCCCTCTTCTTCTGATCCTCTTCCCTGCTTGTGCTCTTTCTCAATCTCCCCCCAAATGAATGAATAAATAAATAAATAAATACATAAATACATAAATCTTTTTAAAAAATTGTGTATTGATGAGAATTGACTAATTAATGGTAATAAATTAATAATTACAAGAGAGGATTTCTTTTGAAGTAATGAAATAATTTCTGGGTGCTGAGTAAATGATATTCTCCTCAGTTAATTTTTAAATATTTAAAGTATTTGAAACATAAGGGAATGTATTTAAAATATAAAAAAATAATTGGATCCCTGTATAGCTTATGGTACTTCTGATAAAGCTTGCAACTGAAGTAAGACACCAAAATTTGGCCTTTTCTTTCCAGAGAACAGGAAAACAGCCAGTCAGTGGGAGAGTCACATAGCTGATTTTATCCATGGGATATGAGCAGAAATATGTTTCACTCCGAGGACAAAGGAGTTAAGATGTGAATTTTCTTTCTCCATCTTTTTCTTTCCCCTTCTACTAGTCTGATGAATGCAAGCATGAAGACTTTGAAAGCCATATTATTACAATGTGTGGAATATGAAGATGTTTGGAATTTGCATCCCTGAATCATTAGGTAAAGACCACCCACTAAGCTGGAACTATTATCAGACTGTGAGTGTTAAATTTTGTTGGATTAAGACATTGAAATTTTATTTTGTTATGTTTTTCTTACATCAGAGTTGATGTTACTCTAATACAGATTGAAGCTCTGTGAAAGTCATTGCTTAGTCCATTAAAATGAGTTAATTTGATTGTCTCTTGAGTTCTACACTTAGTAGTCTGTGACAAGCTCTGGCTGCTGGCAATTCTTTTCCCACCCACAGACCCAGTGTCTGGAAAGTAAAGATTGCCAGGACAACTGTCCCTATTCTTTTTCTTTTTTTTCTTTTTACGAGGTGCATGAATATTGGGAGAATAAAAACATTTCTCTTGGGCTAAAACCTTTTTCACTGATTTGAAGAGTCTAGGGCCTAGAGATGGTAAGTTCCAGAAATACAGATTATAAATGAATACCAATTTGTCCCATATGAATCATTTTCTTACCATATTATGGTATGCAAGAGCCAGCACAGGCATATATTAAATATGTCATCAATAACTTGGATGATGATTAAACAAAAGAGGGTGTGTTTTAAATTTTTGATGGAGACAAAGATGAAAGAAAACGTTAATAAAATAGAGTAGATGGGAGACCACATCATTTGCTCTCATGCTTTCAAGCTATTGCTTGTTACTTACTGGGCCTAAAATTTTCTTGCCCTTTCTTTTTCATTTAGCTAATTCATACACATTTTTCAAAATTCATCTCAACTGTCACTTCCTCCAGTGACAAAGAAGTCTTTGTCTTCTTACCAATAGCTCATCTAGATGTTTTTCTTTGTATTTTCTTAGTGCTTTGCACTTACATCAGTCACTGATTTTTTTTTGAAGATTTTATCGTATCTTTCTTTAAAACACTTATTTATTTATTCATGAGAGACACAGAGAGGTAGAGGCACAGACAGAGGGAGAAGCAGACTCCCTGCAGGGAGCCCAATGTAGGACTCATTGCTCAGACTCAGGAACTATGACCTGAGCCTAAGGCAGACGCTGAACTACTGAGCCTTCCAGGTGTCTCTATAAGTCTCTATGTTTTATTTTTTTTAAGACTTTTTAAAATTTATTTATTCATGAGAGATATATATATAGAGGCAGAGACATAGGCAGAGGGAAATGCAAGCTTCCCATGGCAAGACCGATGTGGGACTCCATCCCAGGACCCAGGGATCACAACTTGAGCCCAAGGCAGATGCTCAACAGCTAAGCAACTCAGGCATCCCCTGTTATTTCATTTTTGTGCCCCAATCACTGCTTTTATTAACTAATTTTTTGTCTAGAAATGTCTAATTTTTCTTGTGGTAGACATTTTCTTATTTAATTCTGCATTATCGAAGTCTTACATGGATCCTGGCACTTTATTTTATTAATACCCTGTCATGTTCTAACACTAACAGGAAATGAATGAAAGATTAAATCATGACATGTTTAACCATCAATAATCACAAATGATAAGTTCAAGTAATGGAGAAATAAAAATAGTATCAAGGCAAAATTCTAAGTTTTTTTTTAAATAAATACAAGCAAAATAAAAACAAAAACAAGCAAAAATACCCTGTATTGAAAATAAAGATCACAGAATTCATGGTTTCACCAAAGTTAATGTAAAAAGGATGTGAAGTTTTAGAGAACTAGAGGCTTCAAAAGAACCAACAAATAAATGATATATAAATAGAACTAGAGGGTCACAATCAATACAGAGAATAATGCTATATGTTCTGTAGGATGTGAAGGCACAGTTATAAGATTCTTTACAATGATAAGTGCCATCATTACTCAAGAGAAACCAGAGGATGCCCAGAAGACAATGACTAGGATAGGGATTAGGGTAGATCTAGGATTCTTTAAAAAAAGACCTTTAAATGATCTCAGGGATCTTGTGAATAAAAAGGGGTTGAATTACCTTGCTGAATGCTAGAAGAACAAACTGGGACAAATATACAAAGGTGCAGAAGATAAGTTTTATGATTTTGGAGAAAAACAGTCTGATAATCAAGCTTTTCAAAAATACCAAAGGCAACTTTGGGCGAGTCGTGGAGTTTGAGCAAAGGCTGAATGACTTTTCATCAGAGTTGTGACAGATGAGATACCTGCATTAGGAAAGAGGTAAAACAGTTACATTTTATTGTCATTTACAACCTGATTATTCTAGATTGGTTACAGTGAATCAGACCAATCATAAGTTATCCCAATATGTACATAAAACTATTCTTTCTTTCCTGACTCTCTTTATATCTTTTCCTTCCTTTTCTTTCACTCTTGCTTCCTTCTTCTCCCTTCCATTTTTTCTTTATTCTTCTTTTTCACTAATACTTATTAGCAACTACTATAGGTCAGGCAATGTAGTAGGCACTGTTATTTCACCAACGAACAAGTTAGACAAAACTTGCTTCTCTTACAGATTTCAGTCTACTGTGAGGTAGAACAGGCAAATAAATACAATAAATATCATTAAAGATTATGATAGGAGGTTTGTAGAGTTGTCTGGGAGTACTTAGGAGTGGTTATTAATCCAGGCATAGAGTGTTCAAGGGGAGTGACATGGAATTTGTAGGCCTCTTGGAGGCAAGTTCAGCTTTGCTGGTAGCATTGACATGCAGACCCAGTGCAAACTGCATTCATGTGTTTCTATTAGCTTTTTCCCCAAGATACCTCAAGCATTTTCCAAATTAATTTCTTTGATCATCTGAGAGTGATGCATCCTTTTACCCCCATCTGATAACTATCAATGCAGATGTTCTATGCTGGCAAGTGGGTAGAGAAAGAAAGAGAAACAGACAGAGACAGAAAGAGGAAGGGAGGGAGGAATAGAGAGTATAGAATTACCTAAGTCATCCAGGAGATATAGCTTCTTGTGACTAGAAAGATTTTAATTTCAGGGCTGGGTGTAAACTAGGCCTTGAATATGTAATGGCTAACATGATTGCCTACAGAGCCATTGTCAATCCAGATTTGAAACTCATTACTGTAAATTGCTTTGGGATACCTTGAGCATGAAAAATGCAATAAAAAACAAAACCTACTTTGCAAAGAAAGTGGTAAAACTGTAAGGACACATTTTAGAGCTCTCCTTACAGAAGTAAGGAGTTAAAGAGAATACAAGGAACCCTGATTCTTCCCATGGGAGGTAGTGATATCTGTTGAAAGAAGAGGAAAAACAAGATTAAAATGGTTTACTTTCTTTCCCAGAAACAACAAGAAACTAATTAACTGAGCTGGTCTCAATACACTGACCTTTATTATTTGTTGTCTATTAAGATATTTCCACCAGAAGCCAGTAGTGACATATGCTAATTGCATCCTATTTGTGTTGACTATCGTGCCCCTTATAATGATCATTTGTTTCTACAAAATTGCCACATGTCAACACTTCAACCAAAGAGTCCAGTTAAGCCACGCATGACCTTCAATAGGCATAATTTGGGTTGGTTTTCATTCTTTGTCAGTCTGTCAAGGAAAGGCAGGGAATCTGGCCAGCACAACTGGAAATGACATAAATTTAGTACTTAAAATGTAATCCAGATGTTTTTCTCCCCCTCTCTCAGAGATTAAACTCTCTTGTGCTGCTACAAAATACCCTATTCTAGCCTGATGGCATTGCCACCTTACTGCAAAAGGACTGCTAAGGAAATAATTTTCTAAAAAGTATTGATTTTAATAGGTCATGAGTGATAGATACTGTGTCTTCTGAGAACAAAGTCTTTACCAGGAACCATGATTGGCCTAGAATCATTGCAAATCAAAATCTGTAATGTCAATAAGAGCATGTATTTGGTGAAATGGAGAAAGCAATAGGTAAGGTTTCAAGGGTACTGGATTCCAGTTCCAGCTCTGACATCAACCAGATGAGCGATATTGAGCAATACAGGCTTCTTGAGATGTTTTCTCATCTATAAACACAGATAATATCTATTCAATCTGCACTTTTATTTCATACTCTTGGAACACTACAGACTTTCTTTATAGCATTTAGCGCAGTTTTATTTGTAGTATTATTATGTGATTCTTTGATTAATGACTTTCCCTCCACTCTACTGATGTTCCATGAGAACAAGGATCCTGTCTAATTTTGTTCAATATCTCATTTCTAAATTTAGAAAGTATGGTATTACTTTAAGAGTCCTAGAAATGCTATCACCTCAAGAAGACTCAGTCTACACTTGACTTCTCTGAATTCCAGGGCAACTTCTCTATGTCTGTCTTAAAGAGTTTATAGCATACTATCTTGGATTATAATTGTTTAGATTCATGTCGGATGCCCTGAATGACTACAAATTGCCTTATACACAATAGGAACTCAATAAATATGTATTGATTGTGTGACAGCATATCTGCCTTACTTATCTTTATATCCCATGACTAATAGATGCTTAATAGTGTTTGTTAAATTAAATTTGGTGACATTTCACTGTTTGGAAAACATTCAGATTTTAAGTAACAGAAAGCTCAACTGAAACAGACTTAATCAATAAAGACATACTTTATGACATATAACTAAAAAGCCCAGAGTTAGGGTTCAGAAGAGTTACTGCTATCCCTGAAGTCCTAACTTTCTATCTTTTCTCTCTACCTTCTTCTTCCTCTTGCTGAGAGTGACTGCAAGCAGCTTCCTAGAACTATATTTATTTTTTAAGTGCTTACTATGTACCAGACACTGTTTTCAGTGCTTAAGAAGTGTTCACATAGTTTTTGGAAACAACTCTATAATAGGAATGATTAATATTCTCATTTTACACATAAGAAGACTGAGGAACAGAGAAATTAAATAACTTGCCCAAAGTCATACAACTGCAGTAGCAATATTTAACCCCAGGAAATTTGTCTCTACAATGTCTATTCCTAACTATAATAATTCCTTATTCCGAAACAGAAAGAAAGTTGCTCTTTTATTAGATCCTAAGGAATAAAGTAGAAACATCTTTCCTGAAGACCCAAGCAAATATCTCTTTGCATCTCATTGGCTTGATTGGGTTATGTTTTCATCCCAATCACTCCTTGAAGTCAGTAGTAGAGACAAGAGGATTGGCTTAAATCAATTAAAAGCAAATTCTGGAGCCGAGTGGCCTAAATATCTTATGATGTGAATAGGGCAGGACAGAAATCCAAGCAAATTCATTGATACTGTTACCATGGATTTGAGTGAGTGTTTTTTGGGTGAACAAAAAGATCAAATGTCCACTGTGACTGGTAAATCCTAAGATATTTTTAAAAAGAGTTACATATCAAAACTTTTGTATCTTTGATGAATAGTGGGAATCCTAGTTAAGTCCATTGAAAAACAGGAATGTTAGCTTGTGTTGCTGATAGATGTTGAACAACTTTGTAATCTTGATCAGAGGAAGCCTAACTTCATGGTGGCCAAATCTAATTGATTACACTGGTTAGGTGAACCAAGAGATTTATTTAATTATGTTTTAGAATTATCGCTGTTCTATAATTGAGCTTATAGGAATAGCTGGTCCTTGGTTTAAGAAAACTCAAAGGGTACATTAACTGAGTTTTGGTCTGCAATAATGTGGCAAGTAAATATTCAAATCAAACCAGCAGATATCTAGTTCTAGTTTGAAAAAACTGAAGAGGAGAAAATCATTGAGCAACTAAATCAGCATAAATCAGGACTCAAAAAATGCAGTATCCCAATCAGTTTATTTTTATTTTTTAAAAGATTTTATTTATTTATTCATAAGAGAGAGAGAGAGAGAGAGGCAGAGACACAGGCAGAGGGAGAAGCAGGCTCCTTGCAGGGAGCCTGATGGCGGGACTCGATCCCGGGACTCCAGGATCATGCCTTAGGCCAAAGGCAGACACTTTATTGCTGAGCCACCCAGGCATCCCTCCCAAACAGTTTATAAACTTATACTTCCAAATTGACTCCTCTCCACACAATCTAGAATGCATCTGAACTTCCAAAATGCTTATCTGAAAAAATAGGAGATCTGGATTAGAAAATAGCTGACCTGAGCTGAAAACCAGATGCTTGCAACTCAGCTGAAATTTCTAGGGTAAATAAATTGTGAACAAAAACATTTTAGAAACTCTGATGTCAGTGAGCTAATGGGCAACTCCAGACAAAGACTAGAGAAGAAAAGCATTGTTATTTGAGGATGTTAATAGAAGTAATTATCTGTGTGCCAGGAAAAAAAAAAAAAAAAAAAGGCACTAAAAGGCCATGATGAGTCCATAGAATCAGTCAACAAAAGAAATTTTCTAGAATTATTTGACCTAATTACAACTGAGGATTTGTTGGCTGTTTTTATAAATGTCTTAAGGATGTAGCATTCACCCCAAAATGAGCTATATCATTAATGGGTCATGTAGCATAAAACCTGAAGCCCAAAAGAGCCTATAGACTATGGACAAAGAGAAAATGAAGTACTGGGAATAAAATGAACAAATCAACCATAATTTAGACACACTGAAGAAAGTAGAAATAAGAGAATCTGAAGCTCTGACTGTGTAAAATTAAAATATAATAAAATAAATACAGAGCCAAAGGTAAGTATTGTGTGAGGAACATTCTAACTCTAAATTAAGTTTAGATTATCAGCTTCATCACCCAATTATCCTTGATTTATTTATCATCTATGCAAATGACAAAAAGAAAAAGGAATTAAAACTATTGTTGAGGACTGTTTAGCAAGAGATATTATTCCTGACCCCAAAGGATTTTATTTTTAAGTAGGCTCCATGCCCAGTGTGGAGCACAGTGCAGGGCTTGAATTCATGACGCCGAGATTGAAAACTGAGCTAAATCAAGAGTTGGACACTTAACTGGCTAAGCCACTCAGGCACTCCCAAAGGATTATTTTTAAATTAATCAATGATCATTTTATTAGCCTAGGTATTTGGGAGTATACAACTATATTTAAGACATGACCTGTGGCAGGGACGATGATTTCAAAAACATATTTAACCATGTGACAACCAGAATCTCCTTCTGGTAAATGCACCTTTCTGGAATGCCCATATCCTGGCAATCCCAAAACATCTGTTTTCTCTGATACTGTTCTTGCATCGTTGAGTGTTGCCTGGGAAAATATAAGTCAGTTCCCTTACAAATTTATAATTTTAAAATTTTCTTACATTTCTTAAGGTATGTTCTATTTATCATTTTCTATGTTCTTCCCCCTCTCTCATGATAACTTAGCTTCCTAATTCCCAGCCATAAATTGCCCTAATACTCCCTCAGGGACCTCTTATCTACATCCATATTTTTACCTATTCTTTGTCTTCCTTCTTAAAAGGAAGAGGGAGTGGTGGAAATATCTTCTGCTATCCAAGTGTTATCCCTCAGTTAGGCTTTGGAATATATTCTCTTCTATCTCCATCAAATTTAACTTGACAGACTATCCTGTATTTATTTTCTTTCTCTCTCCCTCACCTTCTCCTTTCTCTTAGGCTCAAATCTCCTCTCTGAGAAAATGTTTGATTCATCTTCCATAACAAACCACCATCCTTCTCCTCTTTATACAACCAGACTTTGAAGTCTTTGTCTAAAGCAGAATTTCTCAACTTTGGCACTACTGATATTTTAAGCCAAAATTTTTTTTAATTTTAATTAATTAATTCATTAATTTTTGCTGTGGGAGCTTCCCTGTGCATTATAGGATGTTTAGCATTCCTAGCCTCCACCTGCTAAATGTCAGTAGGACTTCCCTAGCTATGAAAACCAAAAAGGTCCCCAGACATTTCCAAATGTCTCCTAGAGAATAAAGTCATGCCTGGTTGAGAACCACTGTTCTAAAGTTACACTCTCCATTTGCTTACATCCTAATTGATATTCTACTCAGTACAGTATGACTTCTGCTCTGACAACTCTAGGAAAACTGTTCAAATACAGAACATCAATATCCTAATGGTCAAACTCAATTGTTTATTTTCAGTTTCACTTTTTGACATTTGATCTCCTCGACAGTTTCTTTTTATTTTATTTTATTTTTTTAGGATTTCATTTATTTACTCATGAGAGAGAGAGAGAAGGAGAGAGAGAGAGAGAGGCAGAGACAAAGGCAGAGGAAGAAGCAGGCTCCATGCAGGGAGCCCGATGTGGGACTCGATCCCAGGTCTCCAGGATCATACCCTGGAATGAAGACAGCGCTAAACCGCCAACCCACCCAGGCTGCCTGGCAGTTTCTTTTTTTCTTTTTTTTTAAACTGAAAAAACTTTTTTTTTTCATTTAAATAAGTATTTAGAACACATAAAACAAGGCAACATTTATTCTTTCTTCTCATCTTCTGGTGTGGGGTCTGTCGGTGGCTCCTCCACTGTTGCACTGTTGCTCTCTGAGCCAGTGTTACTATCACTGGTCCCTTCCTCGGCCATACTGTCCACCCCCCTCCTGCCCGCTCTCCTTGTCCTCGGGAGTAGATGTGCCTTCTTCACTGTTGGCTTTCTGTTGCTTCTTCAAGGTGTGTCTCCTCTGTCTCCATAGGGATGCTTCCGTCGTCCTTCTTCTCCTGGGTCTTACTAGCAGCTGGCTCTTCTTCAGGAACCATGCTGCTCTGACTACGCTCAGCCTGCTCTGCTGCTTCTTTCTCCCTCCCTCTTGCCTTTTGCAAGCCTTTTCTTCTGCCTGTGCAATTTCACAGCAATCTTTTCCATCTCCACTTCTACTTTCAAACCACACAACCTTTTAAGTTCATTGTTAAAGGAATCTGTGCTTTCTAGGAACTTTCTCTTATTTTCCTGGTGTCGTTGCTCTATCTGAAGAAGTTCAGCTTCTAGTTTTCGCTGATGAACCATTAAGGACTGGACCTGTCGTTTGAGGGCCAGCATTCTAGCTGTTGTGACAACTGACCGAACATCTAGCACCATACCCTAAGGATTTCACTGATGAGGCTGCCTGACCATGTCTTATTGAAAACTTCCATTCAATGGCTTATTGATCACTCGCAGAGTTCTTTAGTTTCTCTTGCCAGTTCCCCTTCTTCTATAATACTTTTAAATTCAGCAATGTTCATTTCTCACTTCTGGCTTATGTCCACTTCCATGACTCTAACTAACTCAAGTTCAGTGCACATAAGTCAATGACTTCACAAACTTAACTGTATCTCAGAACTGTTTTTATGAACTCTAGACACACATTGATAGCTATTAAGGTGTGTATTTCTAGTTATATCCCAAATGCACTCAAAATGTAATGTGTCCAACTGGAATTCTCAAGTACATATTCTAAAAATCAGATCTTTTAGTGTTCACTATCTCATTTTAATTTAACACCATCCACTAGTTAGCTGTCAGGTAAACTACCACTTTACAGTCAATATAAACTCCTCCATCATTCTGAATTCCTAAATCTGTCGGTCACTGAATCCCTTCTCTTCCATTTCTGAATCACCCTGATTCAAAGAATATTCTACTTTTACCTGGCTTTATGCATCTAAACTTACCTCTAGTTCATTCTATTCATTGTCAGTATCTTTAAAATACATATCTGATTTTTCCACATTCATGTTTATAATTTTGTCAGTATTTCTCACTGCCTATATCTGTGTTTTTCAAACAATGCACTCATAACTTTTGATAACACAGAAGACAATTTTAGGTGATGTGTATTTTTTTCTTTAAAAAGTTTTGTTCCTATTGTAATTTATATTAGGAAAAAATATACATCTAGTACATCAAATCTGTGATTTCATGGACACTATGAGAGTAAGGGTAAATAAAAACACTTCAACTATTTAAAATCATTTTAAAGAAAACATCAAATAAATAATAGTTCATGGTGGTGGCAAGAGTTATACAGGTGCTGTATAAATGTCTGAAGTATGAAACTTTTATATAAAATGGTAATTATGAGCCTACTAGATAAAACCCAAAGTCCTTAGTAGGCCACAAAGTTGCTTTCATAACCCAACCCACTCTCCCTATCATGAATTCTCCCACAATTCTCCAATATCCACTTTATATCCAAGCCAACAAGAACTTCTTTCTTATTGAACATGGTATGTAGTTTTATGTCTTCCTATCTTTGTTTTTGCTGTTTCCTCTGTCTGGACCAGCGTTGTGGCAGATCCAGTGGATTACTTCTCTCCATCTATTTTAACATCTTGTTGAAAGAGGTAATTGAGATGGTGTAATTGCCATTTGACATGCAAGCTGGACTCAAGCAATTGGAGGCTCCTCCCCTATCCTTGGATGTATGCCCTGCCTACAGCTCCCAAGTGGAAACCAATTTCAAGGACATAGTCTTGAGAGAGCAATGTTTTCTTGAGACCATTTGGACAGTGTATGTGACTAAATCCTTTTAAGGCCTCTAAGTTTTAAGAGACCCATTTGTCTTAAGGCTCTAACTTTTAAGAGATCCATTTGTCTTAAAGTCACCCAAGACAGGCCTTGTATGTAAGTTCCTTTGCTTATTAAAATTGCTACCTACCAATGTAAGTGCTCTGACTCTCCCTTTAGTCTCTCCTTGCTCTCTGTGTACGGGTTCAAATTGCACTCAGGAAGGTCCCAAGATTGTGAACCACCACAGTTTTCTAGTGTGCATTCTGTGTGGCAAGTCTAGATCACTTCCCAGACTCCCTTGCAGCTGGAGTTCTGAATATGGGTCAGGACCCACCACTCAGAAGCACATGCATGAGATTTCAAAGTGAGAAAAAGACTCCTATAGAACTGATCATCTGTTGCCTCTGCTCCTTCTGTAGCAGCACAGTCATGGAAATGTTGAATTTTCTAAAGAAGCATATGGTCCATGGTCTAGCATGGGGTTGAGATGCAGAGCAGAAGTCAGGCATTTATTTATCATAGCAAAAATGGATTATTCCCAGGGACAAGAGATGTGGTAAGGGATTTCAAATGTTCTATCTTCTGGGTCATGGTAACAGGGGTATTTGCTCTTCTGTCAGCCAGTTCCACTATATTGTTCTGGAAGTTGTTCTCAGAAACATATCCTTGAGCATGATTCTCTAGGTTCGGCAAGGTTTCTCTGAGCACCTATTTTCTTAAATTAAATGCCTCTCTACTTAAACTTACTAGAGCATGTTTTGTCACCTAACATTGAATACTGGCTAAAAGAGGCCCTACTTCCAATCACTGTTCACAATTTGAATTTTATCCAACTTTTCTGCACTTTCAAAAAAAATATTTATTATATTGGTAAATAAAGAACTTATTTGCATATACTATTTGTAAATATTTATAGACATACATAGGTAAATATAAATATATGGGTGTGTATGATATGTCCATAGTCATATTTAGAAAAAATGTGCATGCAGAAGAACTTAAAAATTCTCATAGCCATAAAAGTATGAGATGCTTATGTTTCTCTTAGCATGTATTACACCAAAATCGCAGCTTGTTTTGGGATCTCTGTTATAACCTTATACCACAGCTCAGGTTATTTTAAATCCAAATTTCACTGAGTCAGTGGATGGCTTTTTATCTCCAACATACTATCAAAGTGTTTATTATGAATTTCCACCATTTCAAAAAAAAGAAGTTATATAAGAAACTAAAACCGCAGATGGGATCCCCTATTCCCTCCCAAGCCTTCTCCCCAGCTAAGCAGGAGGCCTTCCTTGCCATAGTGAGGTTATATTTGCATCCAGAGTGAGCAGAGAGTAAATTTCTATCTTTCTTGGCACATTGTGCTGGTTATTTCAAAGTCTTTAAAAGGCAATGTTGTTATTTATTTATGTCATATTTTCAGCACAGTTCCACCAGGCACTGCCTATTTGAGTTCTGCCTCTTTCTTGATGTTTTAATTCACTGCTAGCAGAGATACGTTTCTTAGCAGCATGCAGGTTGAAAGGCTGACCTCAGTCTGAATGCTGCTACTAATCAGACTCCCTGGTTTGGTCCAGCATTTTAATTCATTTCATTTATTTATTTATATGTTTGTTTATGCCTTCTTCCTGCTTAGAAGTTAACTATGGATGTTTCTACCTATCTCCACAGCTTAGTAAGTAAATATTCAAGCAATTGATGCCTCTCTATTACACACAAAATAGATAAATTTTTCCTCCTTCAGAGTCTTCTTCATTGTTCGGGATTAATTTAGGCATTTTATTACTCTAAGGAAAATAAAATATGGTGTTAGTATAAAATATAGTAGTAGCTAACATTAATTGAATATTTAAGTTTTAATGAGCCATATGCAAAAAACCCCCACATTTAATACGTACATAAGTCCTGTTAGTTAGATCCTAATTCCATAGTTGAAACTGAGGCTTGGAAAGGCTAAATAAGACTTCAAACAAATATAAAGGATACCAAGGTCACATCTGTGAACAACACTGGTAGTTCTCAGGCCACATAACTCTGGGGACAAAGTAGTCTGTTCACAGATGTAGAAAAATCACAAACCTCTCATTTTGACTGTATTCTTAGACTTGTGGCCACTTCAGACTTGAGCAAAGCACTAACAATCAGTTCTAGGAATATTCTGAGGGTCTCCTCTGCTTATTCTTCTTTGAGAAACCAGATGGTCCTTCTGTTCCTTCCTCACTTGTTATTTCTGGTATATGTCTGCTTACCATGCTTGCTACTATTCCTTTCTAGTCTCCATTCCAGATGTATGAGTACTGAATCTAAAATTATCCATCCTGCTAGCTGTAGTTCCTGTTATAACTGAAGAACTGAGATATCAGTTCCCTGAGCAGGCCAATTTTGAACGGGTATCAGAATCAGTGGTATAAAGAAGGTCAAAATGAAGGGAAGGCCTGGTAGAAGACTGAAAGGTGAAATTCAAATTGGTGTGTGACTGGCGAGGCCAAAGCCATGAAGAAATTAGTTGAAAGAGCCAAGGGTCAAAGAACATGAAGTCAAAACTGAGTCACTGAAGTAACTCTCTGTCTCAAATGCCCTTTAAAGCTAATTTTTCCAGCCAGAAGAGTCTCAATGTCAACTCAAGAGGATGTCCACAGACAACTTGAAAAAAAGCTCTTAACATCTCCCCCTTAGAGTAGTGCCTGACATAGCAAATACTAAATAAATATTAGTTAGAACCAAGTGCACACATTCTGGAATGGAAATATTTATTGATTAAAATCAACAGTTGTTATGTCAGACTGAGAGAATGTGAATTGTCCAGAACAAGCTCACTTGGTTTTCAACTATTTTGAGCTAAGAGCTGCTTCTATCTTTGACATTTCATTGCTATTTATGGCTGGCTAGAAAAGATTTATTGCTTTAAAAGGAGAAGACATGCACACCTCCACACATGGAGGCACGTAAGGCTTCCCCAGACATCAAATAACTCTAATGATGGTTTGATGAGTTAAAGGTAAGTGAATCAGAAATTTATTGATTCAATTTCCTCTGTAATACACAAGGGTTTACAAATTCTGGGAAGAGCTCAATTTGAAGAGATCAAGTTTTAAAAATAGCAAAACTTTGCCAAACCATAGTGCAATAATTTTCTCCCAATCCAAGTAGAGATGTCTATAAAATAAATGGTCAATACGTTTTTTTAAGTTTGGTTTAATGTAAAAATAGTTGGACCTGGGTTATTGATCCTATTCTCGATCACTGATGCCATAAAATGAAGTGATACAAATAATATTTTCTTTCTAATATTTATTAAAGGTTTTAGTATTAGTCAGGCACTCTTCTAGTTACTTTACATGGGTTACCACATTTAATTCTCACAATAGTCCTACAAAGCAGGCACCATTAATATCACCATTTTATAGATTAGAACACAGAGGCACAGGGAGATTAAAGAATGTGTCTCAGTTCAAACAGCTAATAATTGAAAAGCCTAGGATTCAATCCCAAGCACTCTAAAATATTTATTTATTTATTTGAGAAAGAGCAAGTGAGAGAGGAAGCATGAGTGGGGGAGAAGCAGAGGGAGAAAATTTCAAGCAGACTCTCCCGCTGAGCACAGAGCCAGACATTTTGATCTCAAGATTTTATCTCAAGACCCATGAGATCATGACCTGAGCTGAAATCATAAATCAGACACTTGACCCACTGAGCCACCCCAGTGCCCCTCAAACCCAGGCAGTCTGTCACAAACTTTTAATTCCTGAACTAGATATACTTTAAAGTCCCTTCCAGTCTGATATTTTTTGACTTTCTGTTCCCTTTCATGATGCTGCTGGAGACACTGAAGCTTTATCCCTACCTGTGGGGGACCAAAAAAAGAAGACAAGATACTTGAATAAAATTAACTTTTAATTAATAGTCAGAAAGCCAAAAGGAAGCATCTATGAATTCATGGGACACATTGCCATTTTGGAAGGTAGATCTGGAAAATCTAAGCTGAATTTGAACTGGACCTTCCAGGTCCTCCAGAAATCCCAATGGTAAGAGCACAAATTATTGATGTGACCTACTGGTTCTGAAAGAAGTTCAAGCAAAATTAAGGTTTAATGCTGGTTTGACGTACCCTGTCTGGAATGATGTGATATCCCTATACTCAAATGCTCTAATTTCTATAGAGTACCAACTATTTCTAGTAATTTCAAGTTTAAATTTTGTTACCCTGCCACATAGGTTATAAATAAAGAAAAGTATATTTAATATTTGATCTTTGCCTAGGGATGTGATATCCAGGGTAAATAAGGAATAAAGTACAATAACCAAAGGATAACAAAAATTCACAGAAAATGACCAAAATAAGAAACTGTTTAAATTCTGGTAAAGACATAAGATGGAATATTCTTAAATACTAATAATGTTCATAATCCCATGTTTCTCAAAATATGAGAGAATATTCATGACAAAACACATGAAAGAAACAGAATAAAATATTGAACACAAATATGACCATAACAAAGTAAAACAAATCAAGTACAGAAAAAAGACTGGAATGAAATTAACCAAAAATATTAATAATGTTTGTTTCTATGTGGAAAAATTACTTTATGCTTTCTTTCTTTTAAGAATTTTCTATTTTTTTATGGTACATATATTTTAAAGATTTTGTTTATTTATTCATGAGAGACACACAGAGAGAGGCAGAGACATAGGTGGAGGGAGAAGCAGGCTCCCTGCAAGGAGCCTGATTTGGAACTCAGTCCCAGGACCTTGGGATCACAACCTGAGCCCAAGGCAGAGATGTTCAACCACTGAGCCACCCAGGTGCCCCTTAAGAATTTTTTTCAAATTTCTTACCATGATCATGTGTTTGTATTATCATAAAATAAAAACCCAATTAAAAATATATATAAATAGTTTTTTAAATGTTCTCTGAAATTTTTAACAAAATATTTACATGTAATTCTTGTGAACTCTCTAAATGATGGCATGGTATGCAGAAGAAATATTTAAATGGCAGTATAACAATATGGAAAGAACAGTACACTATTAATCAGATGATGTGGTTTCTTAGATTTGCTATTCACTAGCTCTCTAATCTTGAAAAAGTATTTACCCTCTCTGATCCTCAATTTCTTCATCAGTAAAGTACAGGGAATAATATTTTCCCCGTATACCACAGAGAGTTGTTGAGAAGATTGAATATATACAGAAATGCTAAAAAAAAAAAAAAAAAAAAAAAGAAATGCTTTGGAAAATTTAATGTATCTTACCACAGACCTTATCTTATTAAAGGGCAATAGTTAGACTCATTCTTTATGAATAATAAAGGAATTCGTGTTTATACATTTCTTAACTTTGATTATTTACTTTTCTAAATTCACTTGACCATTAGTGGATAGTTTTATCTTTGAGTGAAATAAATGAAGGCCAGAATTTGCCAAGTTCTAATGTGAGTGGTGATAAATTGGGGAAAGGAACGCATGTGATAAATTATTGAAGGAGCATCACTGAACTCATTATCCCCATTGAAATTCTTGGTAAAAGCATGGAGGGAGTTTTAAGGCTATTGAGAAAAACAGACATAGAAGATCTTCAGCGATAGAGTGTGCCTAGATGAGACACAAACCTACCTTTGCAATCACGCTGAAAACAAATCATCACATGCAATATGCCTAGTGATGTAGTGACTTTAGGAACAGGGAGAAGGATGGATCCTCACCCTGCTTACAGAAGTTAAAGAAACCTTCATAAAGAAGGCTTCATAAAGTAGGTGATCAAGGATGTAGCTGGATTATGCAGAATGCTACATGGGGCCGGGAGGGAGAAACATTACAGGAAGAGGAAATATAATGACAGGGAAGCATGAAAGAGTATGGCCTGCTGTTGGGACTACAGAAGTTCTCTGTGCTTGCAGGTAATTGAGAAAGAAGTGGCAGATGAGGTAGAATAATAGGTGGAGCCAGTGTGAAGTGCCTTATACAGTTTCATTAAAGGTTTATACTTCAATCTAGAGACAATGGTAACACAACTAATGCTTTAGAGCTTTAGAATTACATGGTAATATTTAGCTTTTAGAAACAGTAGGACCGTGACCAGACAAGATGGGGATTTTTCAGGTGGGCAAAGACCAGATAGGAAACTACTTTTTGGTAAGGGATGAAAGCCTGAAAGCAATAGCAAGTGGATGAAACATATTTAAAAGACAATTGGAGACACACAGTAGAACTAGCTCACATTTATAGATCATTACTACATGCCAGGCAATGTGTGATGTTTTACATGGGATATCTTATGTTAGTCCTAAAATGCTAGGAACTTGGTACCATTATGATGGAGATGAAACAAAGAAGCTAGGGATTCTATGCAACTCGTCAGAAAACACAGAGTTCCAGAGATGGGGTATGGATCCAGTGTTTAATGGATCCATACTAATTTTAAATGTTTAGTATGCAGGTGGCTGCTTGAAAAAATGGTGACCCTGAGAAAATAAGAAAGGTCTAGGTGATTTCCCATGTTTCCAGATTAGGACAGTGGGTAGACAGAAAATAAAGGAGAGGAGGTTTAAAGAGAGGCATATTTGGGGAGGCTGATAATATATATAACCCATATCGGAATTGTTGAATATGAAGTGGCTGGGTACAGATTCCAAGAAGTAACTGGAAATGCTGGTTTAGCTAAGTTTATCAAGGAGAACCAAGGGGAAATGGTTTAGCATTTAGGTTGGATATAAATGTTTAATTAATTCTTCAGGAAGTTAAACTCTTACTAAAAGAAAATGGTCATAAAAATGTAGCTGTATTCATTGAGAGAAAGGAGAAAAAGGAAGGAAAGGAGAGAAAGAGGGAAGAGAAATATAATAAAGAAATGGATGGAGGAAGGAAGGAAGGAAGGAAGGAAGGAAGGAAGGAAGGAAGAAGGGAGGAATTTGTAATAAGGGTGTCAGACCACCAACATCAGAGAAAAAGAGCCCCAGGCTAGAATGCACTTGTCAACGTACAATAAGGGCTACTAGATGCCAGGACACGTTTTCTTTTCTTGACTCAGAAAAGATGTCTAATGAAATACAGGCTCCATTGTGAGTGTGCCAGGGTGATTGGAAGTTGACAAAGAAAATGTCTTACTAACCTCTGTGCTTGGTGTGGCCTCCAAAACTGAGATATTTGTTGTACTCTATTATTTTTCTCCCACACAAAAGAACGTTGCAGTTCCATTTGAACTTTGTATTTGATCAGTTAATGAAGAAACCCAGTGTTTATTTTGAGACACAACTAGAGCCACATCTTGACTTATTGACTGTTTTGGCTTTGACGAAGCAAATGACGTACCATCTGGGAGTAGTCAGATTATGATTCTCTAAGAAGTTATCTACAAGTTCCTCTCAATTGCTTCTTTAAAAAACAAAACAAACAAAACAAAACAAAAAACTCCACACATCTAAAATAAAACAATGAAACCAGTGCTCATTTACATGGGTGAAGTATTTTGAAGTCTGTGCAATCTTTCAGAGTAATATTTTCCAACGTGAAAGCTATTAATCCTTTCTGAATTTTAACGAACCCAAAGAGCTTCTCCATCAATTTCATGTGAGAAGGGCTGGTGAGTGCTGTTTTCCACAAACTTTATTTTTATAATAGAGTTCTTCAGTTCAAATGGGCTTTTGACCTAGCTAATTTAATTGTCTTTGTTATTGATAGCTGCAGAGCAGTAAATAAACTTAGTCTGAAAATGTGCATGTGAGGTTTACTTTACAAATGGCAAAATTTCCCTTTATTTTTACAAGAGTATGCTGTTTTTTATCATAAGCAACATAAGGAGGGTGATGTGAAGGCATCAAAGTGCTTTCCTCCCTTAGAACACGCTCCCACCAGGATCATCCAATGCCAGCTCTCTATAACCACTTGGCCAAGGGAAAACACACATAGTTAAATAAATTAAAACATCCAGTTTGTTGTGCCCTCCTGCTCTATCTGACCCTCTTAACTGAAGGAGGCAGGTGGATACCAAGTGGCCAAGAGCGGAATGGTCTTAGCTAAAGCAGAGCATCTGTAAGTAACTTCCCTTCCCCCTTGTCAACACCTCTGGGGGTTATTTGAGCCACTGGAGCTTCTGGAGCATGGAAGAACCTTAGAGGAAAATAGCTCAGGGGTGCTGCCTGGGAAAAGGAACAAAACCCCAAGATCTTAGCATTTTTGAGGGTTGTTTTTTGTTTGGTTGGTTTTGGTTTTGGCTTTTGTATATGCTTTTTGTTTGTTTTAGCCTTTTCTATAGAGAGCTGAAGAAATCCTGGCATACTGTCATCACAGGTCCACGCAAGGACTGGTTTCTTTTCCTTCCCTCCATTCGTCTGTTCCTCCCTCTCTTCCTTCTTTCCTTCCTCCTTGAAAATCATCCCCCATTAACTTGCAGGATCTTTATCTCTCACATTAGGTTGTGATTCTAAATCCTTAATCCTGGAGTCCTGAATTCTTGTGTTAGCTTGCAAATTATCTATCTATGCATCTATCTATCTATTATCTATCTATCGATCTATCATGTCTCTACTTATTATCTATCTCTCATCTATTGAGAAAGATCACCAGTTTTATGAATATTACCTCTTTCCCCATGTGTACATGGTGCAAGTCACTTGTGTATTATATTTCTCTCTATATGTGATTTCATCACTGAGCTATTTTGTTCTAGAAATCCTTTTGCCTGTCTTTGCACCAATGCATGCATGATTTCTACTATAAATGTTTTATAATATGCTTTACTAATTGATAAAACAAATGCCCCCTTTGTTTTACATTTTCAAAGGTGACTTTTCACATTCATACACATTTAAAATATTTCTATTAGATTGCCTAAAAAAAATATCAAGCTGAAATTTCTTTGGAATTAATGCAACTGATGGATTCATTAGAATATCTAATATATATCAAGTTGTCTCACTCAAGAGTAGCAATGTGTCCTCTTAATCAGTACTTCCATGTATTTCAAAGATCATCCCCAGAGATCTTGTGTACTCTCTGGTAATTCCTGAAACCTTTAAAGATTTTGTTTCTATTTTGCATGGTATCATATTTTGGGTTAAATTTTCTGTTTCTCTTGATTTGGTTTGCTTTCCCCACTCTTTCCCCTAGGTTTAGGCCTGTCTTGAAAAAAAAAATCACACATCAGCATTCTTTTTCTGTAGAACTGCTAGTGGTGGATCTAAAACACACTGAAATCTCAAATCTGGCTAAGGTTGAAACTTTTATAGCTATGTCTATCTAGTTCAGGACTTATAACAACAACATTGCTATTACTAGAGAGATTTTAACTTTCTTTTAGAGGGTTTAAAATACTTTGCAAACATTACTTCCTTAAATTCCCACAGCATTTCTAAGGATAGGAATGTAGGTAGCAAGGGTAAGAAACTGTCTTACCTCAGTCATTCAAGGCCAAATCCTGGCCTCATTTGATGTCCCATTCAGTGGGAATCATGGATGAGCCCTTCATCAGTGAAGACAACTCCCTGAATAGTATAATCAACTTAGGAACATGCTTTGAGATGGGCTCAGTGTATAGGAACTCCTGGCTGAGGCCAGACCTATGTCCCTCTGAGGAAGTTCTTTGCTTTGCTTGTACTAGTTTCAACTTTTCCTGCCACTGTTTATTTAGCCAACTCCTTTCCTCTTTTTTCTTTTGCCCAAATCCAGATATATAAAAAAGTAGTCAAAGTTAATCCAAAGCAAACTGCCAAATATGTTTTATAAGCTTCAATGTACCACTTAAAATGCCAGACTGTTGAACACCAGACTTAGAGTGTGTTCTCAAGGGCAATGGATATAGGTGGAATGTTTTTAGTAGTCTTTAGCCAATAATTTGTGAGTTCTGTGCCTGTTTTCATTATCTTGGAAAAAATGAAAGGTTTTCTCCTCTTTCTCCATCTCCCCTTCCTTCTCCTTCTTTTACTCTCCCCTTCTTCTTTGTTCATAGATCTTTTTGAAATGAGGAAAAATAGGCAAAAAAAAGTGGTAAAAGAATAAACACATTATGATCATTTTATCAATAACATCCAAAGACACTGATAGAAGAAATGAGAGGAAAATTTGTCTTGAGTTTTGTCCAAATAAAATTGGAAATAAATCAAAAGAAAACATAAAACAAAATGGGTTTGTTTTAAATTTTTAGGAGTTAAATCAAGACATGGACTTGGGATAAATTTAAACTAAAAAAAAAACAGTCTTGGGCACCTGGGTCAGTTAAACTTCTACCTCTAGCTCAGTTCATGATCCCAGGGTTCTGAGATCTAGCCTTCATGCTCAGTGAGGAGACTTCTTCCTTTGCCTCTCCCCTCCACTTGTGCTTTCTCCCTCTCATATAAATAAATTCTTTTTAAAAATTTAAAAAATACTTTCACAAATGTTTCTGTGATAAAAAAACAAGCCATAAAGTTAATAGCAATTCTTCCTCATGCAAGATATTTACTCGGACCATGTTTTAGTATAGGTATATTTGCCTCTGAGTAAACTTTTCCAGATTTAGAACAATTTAGTTTTGTATATTTTTAAATTTCAATCCATTTAATTTGGGGATTATTAGAAGGGAAAAGGGCTGAAAAAGTAGGCATGATTTCTGCAGTGCAAACTTGGATATGAAAACATGAAGAATAATTTTCCTTTTAGAAGTCATTCCAGTTGCCTTCTTATTTAGTGGGGAATTGTACCTTATGAAGAAGGGTTAGATGGGCAATTAGCTCAATTTCTGCAAATTGAGCTAATTTTTCAGTGTGCTCTGGCTTGAAGTTTTAATAAACAGAACTGATATTATAAGGAACCCCACCTATGAGTACAGTATTTGAGAAATAAAAGTGAACTTACTAAAGTTCAAGTATACAAGTTACTCTGTGCCTTTGGGATGGGCAAGAGAACTCCTGAAAAGAGAGTCAATAATTTCAAATCATAAGAAAGATATAACATTGTAGAATCATTATACTGATACACTTTAGTTTATATGTAGATCATGGTTCAAATACAAAATAATTTAATCCACAAAATTGGTTGCTTTAAAAAAAAAAAAGGTGGAAAGGCTTAAGGATTAGGCTCTAAGCAGAGGTTATAAGGTTAAATTTGAAAACATCACTGAAGAATTGGCTCACCAAAAGAGTTGCTGCCACTGACACAATAAGGAAGGTGAGGAACCAGGAAGCTACTGCCTCAACTATAGACTCTGACCCACACTCCTTTTGATCTCAGATTCATCTAAGCATCAAGAAGCTGCTGCCAAAACAACTGGTCCCAGAACCACACCATCATACCACAGACCATGCCAATAAAATGGATATCCCACCAAATTCTCAAAACCCACAGAATTATACACTAGATACTTAAAAGCCTTGTTTCTGCCGTTGCCAAGAAGCCAAATGCTTCCATGTTTTGCCCACAAGCAAAAGTCTTCCATCTCACTTTTGCCTGCCAGTTCTTCCATGGGTACATTCACTGGATGGGAACCAAGTAATTGCAGAATCTAAGCTATAAGGCAGTTGTGCAATAAGGTAAAACTCAAGGGGATTAGAAGAGAGTTGAATGAGTAAATATCTACCATATGCTGCAGTATGCATATTTTTTTAAAGATTTATTTATTCACGATAGACAGAGAGAGAGAGAGAGGCAGAGACACAGGAGGAGGGAGAAGCAGGCTCCATGCCGGCAGCCCAATGAGGGACTCGATCCCGGGTCTCCAGGATCGCGCCCTGGGCCAAAGGCAGGCGCTAAACTGCTGGGCCACCCAGGGATCCCCTGCAGTATGCATATTATCTACAACTAAGCAAAACAAATATATAAGCATTTCATAAAAACTGTTATGGCATGAAGATGTTGTAAAGTTATCCTTGGACAAAAATGGCAGTAGGAGATTAATTGTAATCGCAATTTGTATTAATTTTGGATATTTAAAATATTACTGAACTATTCTTTACTTAGTATATATTATCTTAGCTGAGGTAAAAATATTTTCAAAGACTTCCATGGTTCACTCACAACCTCAGTCCCCCTTACTTTATTTTTCTCATAAATTTCCATATTTTTCATCTGTAATTTCATCATTAGAGTTGCCAGAAAACTGTCAAGGTAAGAGCAGATACATTCAATCATTATTTAAATCATTATTAGTATAGAGCTTTATACTTCTAGTAAGATATCGTCTTCAAATCTTTATCATTACATTGTCCTTTTCCTGCTACATTATATAGGACTTTTTTCTTAATCAGTTAGATATCCAGATTGTTTCAAAACATATTTTTGAAAATGAAAAATGAAGAACTACTTACAAACAGACACACAGGCCATCTATTCATGGCTTTAAGAAGACTATAGCAGGGTGACCTTGGGTGACCTTGGCTGGAGGGTGAGGGGAGTGAGGTGTGACCTCAAAGGGATCTGCCCTGACAGAAGTGCGAGTGGGGATTTGGAGAAGAGTTAGATGAACTTTGTCCAGTACTGAGTACAGGCTATGCAGAAATCTGATTGGGAACTAAGCAGAACAATAAACCTACTAAAGTCTGCAGAGCTTATTACTCATCCAGGGAGTCCCACTCATCACCTGTGCAGCAGTTTGTAAGGTCACTGAGGTAAGGGCCTTTCTCAGGTTCTGAGAAAGAAACTCATCAATACCACAAGGTTTTACTACACACCATTTCTGCCTTTTGAGAAAGTTCTGCCCATTTTAAAGATCCTAGAACACTCACAAGCCCTATAATGGAGTGTAAGCAGACTTGATGGTCAGGGAAGAGGTTGAATGCAAGGAAAATCTTACCACTAGAACCAGGATGACCCTAAATATTGGTGACATACTCGCTCATTACACTAAGAGATGTTCATCTACATAATCTCCTTTGAGCCTCACAATATTCCCAAGTAGAAAGCAGAGAAGTTATTACCTTCATCCAATAGATAAAAAACAATAAATTTCAGAGAGGTTTTAAAACTAGCCAAGAGGGATGCCTGGGTGGCTCAGCAGTTGAGAGTCTGCCTTCAGCTCAGGGCGTGATCCTGGAGTCCCAGGATTGAGATCTGCATCGAGGTTCCTGCGGGGAGCCTCCTTCTCCCTCTGCCAGTGTCTCTGCCTCTCTCTGTGTTTCTCATGAATAAATAAATAAAATCTTTAAAAATAAATAAATAAAACTAGTCAGGGGTCACACTGGTGATAGATGACAGAACATAGAAGGGAACCAAAATTTTCTGACTCTAAGATCTGTGCTTTTTCAATGCACTGGGTCTGTGGATGTAGTACATCCTTTGTAAAGAGGATATAACAAAGAAAAACTGTTATCGCAAAGTTGGATTTAGTCAAAAAGTGTTATTTCTTACTGCAATAGATTTAATGCAGTAAGTAGATTGCCTTACTAAAAGGAATAGGATTTTTGAAACCTGAATTCAACTTGTTTGGGTAGGAATATCCTGAAGCTATGTTATCATAAGAAAATATGTTTAGAAAAGCATCAATGTCAAAGCAATGACTGATTTGGTCAATTCAAGTGAATTACCAGTTAATTATATAAGAAATATCTAAAACTGAGAAAAATGTAGTCAAGGTGGTTATTTGATGTTGTGAAATAAAATCAGCAATCATTGCATTCCCCTCCTTTTCAAATAATGGTGTTGGCACAGTAGGAAAACAAACTATGGACTTACAGAATCCCATACTAATGTTTCTTTGTATATTATGGGTCATTTATTAAACTCTCTACATTTTCACAACAAGGCTGAATTGCAGATCCAAATTTTACTACCATCTCCTTTATCTCTAGTGCTGGGAAAATTAATTTGGATAATTTATTTGGTATTCATTTGCTTCTTTATTCATTCCATCCAGCTTTAGCCACTTGGTAGGTGGCAGGTACTGTATGATTGTAATAATGAAATTGTAATGTATTTCTGCATGAAAGAGAACCTAACACTGTGGAACTGTGCTTGAGCCACAGCAGATTTGGTGTTTCTTTCTACCTCTAGGCTAAAGTTCACAGGGAATACAAGAGAGAATACTTTAAAAAGATATCAATGGTGACATTGACTATAATAATTAAGAAATATTTCTGGTTGTGAAGAGATAGGATTTTATCATGGTTTGGATATTATAATCTGAAAAGCTGGAAACAACCCCAATGTTCAATAGATGAACAGATAAATATATACTGGTGTACATCATTGAATGATGATACTTGGCAATAAAAAAGGGATAAACTGATGATTTCTGCAACAACATGGTTAACTCTCAGTGCATTATGCTAAGTGAAAGAAGCCAGACTGGAAAAGCTATACGCTTTATGCTTCCGTTGATGACCTTCTGGAAAAGTGAAAACTAAAAGAAAGGAGATAGATCAGTGGTTGCCAGAAGCTGTGCAAGGTGGGGAGTGGTGTTGACTACAAGGAATGTGAGGGAATTTGGGGAGGTTATGTATTTTTAGTGGGCAATTACATGAGTGTGTACACTTGCCAAAACTCATAGATATTCTCACTAAAAAGGATGACTTTTACTGTATATAAATTACACTTTTAAAATGATACTGGGTTCTAGAGTTTGATTTGTTAGGTTCTAATCAAATCCCACCCCAGCTATTTGTTATTTGTATACCTTGGCCAAATTACTTTGCTTATTCAAGAATTCTCATTTATAATAGAAGTATCATAATAATATTGACCTCATTAAGTTGTCATGAGGATTAAATGAAGTAATCTATGTGAATTGCCTAGCACAGTACCTGGCATGGATTTACTTTCATCAATGAGAAAATCTCAAGTTTGTGTAAATAATAGCAGCATACTTAACCAATGCTACCTCTTTTATTAGACTAGTGGGCCCTCCAGTATCTCCTCACATTCATACACATCCTCCTAGGAGCACAGTTCATGTGTTGAGCTTCCCCTTTGCCACTTAACACCTGTATGGCTACCAAGAGCACATCATCACCCCCTTTTCTGATGCTCAGAATAGTTGGTTCCATGACACATTATCTCTTAATGGCAGCCACACACTGTGCTTGTCAGGGCTGGAAAGAAAGAAAAGACAAAATACAACTCAATCATGTCTCACTGATGATTTATTCATGATGACTTACTTTTTTTCTATTTTTTCTTTATCCAAAATATCAAAAAATGTCATTTACAAACAAAAATAAGGAATGCTTGAATAATATATGCAGCTTGTTATTTCAAAGTATTGTATTATGAGGTCCTGAAAATTCCTCTAAGTGGCATTATTTGGTGCAGCAAAGAGTTTAGTTAGTTTGGAGGTCAAAAAAATGGAAATTACTTTTCTCCAATATCAAGGCTAATGGTGAGGAACCATGGCATGGGTCCTCTAAAACAATGGATAGTGCCCAAATTCCCTACATGGTACAGTGCTTCATTTTGGAAAGCATTTCATTTCTTTTTCCAACAGATTGCTTTTCTAATTATATTTTGCTTATGTCATTGCCCTTACTTTGCATTTTCAGAGAACTCAATAAGGACAGGTGGGGTGAGAGGAAACAAAATGACCTAGGGATATACTAGATTCACCTTTTTGAAGTCAGGAGCTCCAGCGTATGGTTTTTACTTCTGCAAGTCAATAGCTAAGCATAAAAGAAATGTATTCATATCATAAAACTTGGTCTCATGTTAAATACAAATTATTCTGGAATGATAACATATCCAAACTTATTAGTCATTTACATGTTAGTAAGAAGAGGTTTCTAAGGTGATTTGTTGATGAGAGTGAGAATGAGAAGAGGAGCAATGAGAGCTTTGGGCAAATGTTGACAGGAGGAAAAGTACAACTCTATGACTTGTAATGATGCACAAAAGAAGATACTAGTTTTTCTTTTATTTATCAATCCAACTTTTCTTATAGTTTTCAACTCTTTTAACCCTTGGACCATTAGGTGGCTTGTTCTTTTTTCATGTATTTGGAAGCTAGTTGTACATTTATATGTTATTAATTTTTTTTCCTGCAGAAATTGATAGCATTCCTTTGGTCCTGACCAAAGCAGAATGCTATTGTCCAAATAGTCACATTGTCACATTTGATACAATAGAGACTTACTTATTATAGAGACTTACTTAAGACTTTCTGGAGAGTACACACACACATATAAACACACACACACACACACACACACACACATACACACACCCTGCCTGTACAGACTCTTTTGCTTCTTTAATAAATAGAAAAAAAAGTTTAATTCCACTCTATCTGTACCCTGTGCATGGCCTAACATTTGAGCTGATTATTAGAAGGTAGTAAAAGAGAAATACACACAGATAAGAATGTGCCTTGGTCACTACATACACATTTATTTCAATAATGTGCCTTGGTTGGGATGCCTGGGTGGCTCAGCGGTTGAGCATCTACCTTCAGCCCAGGATGTGATCCTGGAGTCCCAGGATTTAGTATCACATCAGGCTTCCTGCATGGAGCCTATTTCTCCCTCTGCCTATGTCTCTGCCTTTCTTTCTATGTCTCTCATGAATAAATAAATAACATTTTAAAAATGTGCCTTGATCATCATATACACTTTTATTTCAATCATGTTTCTTTATTCTTGGAAGAAGATAGTTTCCTGTCAAAAATATTGTGATGGTTTGCTGAGGAAATGCAAATAATTTGTGCAAATAATACTTTTCTGTATGAAAAGTATAGTATACTTTCTGTGGCAGTCTCCAAAGATAGTCAGTCAATGGCAATTTCCTTCTTCATACATGCATTCCATCCTACCCATCAAGAAGTCTATTTCTTCTTTTAAGTCTATATGGGAACTCTGACTTGTGACCAAGATAGCTTGGTAAAGGTGATATTTGGGACTTTTGAGGTCAGACATTAAATAGATCAAGAGTTCCCACTTTCTTCTCTTAGAAGTCAGCTGCCATGTAAAAGTCCCAGGTCATCATGCATGAGACTACTATGCTGTGAGTAGCTGGTCACATGGAGAGGCAACATGGACTATACATGAAAATGAATGCTAATGAGTGATCCTAGTTGACCCCACATGAAGCAAAAAGAACAACTTATCTGAAACTGGTTCCTTTTTATCACAGGATCTGGAATAAACTGTGGTTTTAAGTCACTAAGTTTCAGAATAGTTTGCTGTGCAGCACTATATACAGAAACATTTTCCTTCCCATTCATTTCACATGTGTCACCTCCAACAAAGATTAAGAAGAAAGTCAAATAAACATGCATGCCAACAATTAAGAATGCATACACATTCATAAGTAACAATTTGTTGTCAAGACCCTAAGTAACCAAAATTTTCAGTTTAAATTAAATTCAATTGGAATTAAGCTATTATGATAGATAACTTTTTTTATTAAGAAATCAGCCTCCATATCATTAGGTTTGGAAGATCCATTTTCAATGTGGTATCTCATTCTGCTAATATAAGCTGAAGGCAGTAGTAAAACCAGAAATGCATGTAATTGAAAAGTACATCCATCTATTCATTGATGTTATTTTCTCTGATCCACATTTAAAGAAATTTATGAGCTTGTTTGGAAAATGTGAAAGAAAAAAATCAATATAGTAACCATGATTTATAAAGGTGAAACCTTTATGTCATGAATATTTCATCAGGGAAATGTGGAAGCCATCAGATTTTATCTGAGCATATTCCTCAATCTGATGTGATTAATTCATGAATCGGCTGATTCCCATTATTAATTGAGATGATCACTGGATACATAGGAACCTCATGAGAGCTACAAAACAAATACTAGTCTCAGGAGGCTTCTGGGAAATTTGAAGGTAGTCTGGGTTAAAGGTGATTATAGGTTGATGGTGAGGAGAGGACAACAAAGAGAGGACAAGATTTTCTGCATGCCTTGCTAGAGGGACGTCAGATTGGGTCAAATTGCACAGTCTACAGGAAAATTGAGCCAACCTCTGCCTATTTTTCCTAGGACTGGATCAGATGCTTCTCTCAGAAGCCATTTCAGTGGGGAACCTAGTTCCCAGTATTTGTGCTGACAGTAGCTCAATTTCCACGAGTATCCAACTGTCTTTAAGCTTCTACACTCAGTTATGAGAGTCCTGGAGATATTAACATACAAAATGGAGAAAGCAAAAGACATTTCATGGAGAAGAAACAAATCAGCTACATTCAAGAGGCCCATAGTCAAGCAATTAGTGATACAATCAGTTGCACAATAAACACCCATGGATCCCCAGTAGAGTGGGAGGCAGCACAAAGAACAAGGTAAATTGCAAGCAGATCAAAAGAGAAGTATATTCAATAAAAAACTCAGGTGGAATGTTGCCAAGGCCTGCTCTGCATCAAGATTTCAAATGGTAAAAGTGTGAGGGGCTGGATGGCCCAAGCGTTGTATTGCCCTCTATAGTTTTCAAAGGTGGCACATGGTGACGTGATTTCATTCTTAAGCTATTGATTTCATTGAAGAAATCCAAAACTTTCCAAGAGTCATTGAGAAGGACATAGAAAGGGTCAGAAGTTAATTTAGCAGCAGGAGCACTCGCTGAGACTAACATGTTTCTTTGCAGAGGAAATTAATCATGGATTTGAAGGCAATCTTTTCATGGCTCAAAAAAACAGTCTGTATAGGTGCTTGTGCCTGTATTAGTGAGCACCTCAACCTAGAGCTGAAAGCCATCTGTTCGCATTGACAGATTTAATTACAGTGGAAGAGACAGAAGACATCATGACAAGATATGTCAGCACGGAGGAAGCTTATATGTGGTTTGCACCAGCTTCCTCGAGTCCATTGGCTGTTTCTTATTGGCATGGAAAATCGGTGGTTTTCCTTACCTAAGAGACTGATCTCAGAATACTGTATGTACATTCAAAAGTCTTATATAGATAGTAGAGGCATTTAAAAACCTTTTAGAATGCAAAAATGTTCCTTAGTTTTTTCCTCATTTACTATGAGTCAAATTATACACATTACATATATGTATATGCAAATACGGGGAAAATGGAGTCTGTTTCATGTTTTATCCTTTTCTCTATCCCTAATATCTAGCAAGTGAATACTCAATACATTTTTACTAAATAAAAAAAGGAATGAATGAATGAATGAAGTTCTTATAAGTCCTCCAGAAATATAAGGCACAGTCATATTTTTACTTAAATATTTAGATCGCCTTCCTTGATTATACTAACACATTCTTGTATACAACCAATAAATTTTTGTATACAAACTGATGATTTAGAACCAAAGTAGTACAGAATTAAAAAAAAATGCAGCAAAGCAAAACAGAAAACAAAAAGCTAGACCGGGATTTAGATTCTTATTTCTGGAGTTTCACTAACTTGCTGGGGCCTTGAGAATTTCAGCCCTCTAGATTTTAGCCTCCTCAGCATGAAAGGTTGGAAGGCCAGTGAGGGAAGGGCTATTATGTTCAAAGTCCTTTTCAGAGACAACATTTTATAATTCCATAAAGAAGTTATATTTTTAGAGCATGATATGAGACTCTTAGTAACTTCATGAGATTAAAAAAAAAAAAAGAAACCATAACATGTGAAAACTAAGGAATAATTTCAATTGAGGAAATAGAACAGTAAAATATTTTAAAGGATCTGGTTTAATACCATATGTTCAGGAAGATAAATGGTTAAATTTGTAGGATTAATGATGGTCCCATCATTCTGAAATATCCCCAGTCACAATTATTTATTTATCTAGTAGCTGACCTGGAATTACTTAACTGATGATTTGATTTGAAAACTTCAATGGCATTCACTATCTGTCTCCCTCTCTGTGTCAGTCTTTCTCTCTCTTTCATACACACACACATATGCCAGAGCAGAAAAATCCTCTTGGTGAAGCTTCAAACAATCTAGGGAGTAAAGGCAATCACAGCCTCTCTGATGCTAGCCAACAAGACTTGAGGAACTTCCTTTTTCTCATTATCCATTCATTCAGTAGCAGGCTACTCTGATTTTACCCTTAATGGTAAAGAGATTTGTAAATTTAAAAATATACTATCTTTATAAGTCAAAAGTTCCACATTTTTGTTGTACATGTGCCATTCTATAAACTTTCACACCGTCATCTGCTTATTGGAAGATAACTTCTACCAAATTAAGCTAAAATGGACTAAATCAAAACCATGCTTACTTTCTTGACTTTCCTCATTTTCTCTACTTTACCTTTCTATCCCTTAATTGGCTGCTAAAATGGCTCAACATGTAAACATTGAATGAAAAGTGTGCAAAATGTCTTCTAAAGAGATGTCAGCAGTTTAGAATATGTCATTTTAGACTTACAGTCTGTTAAAGCATTTGATTTACCTATCAAAAAGAAAGATCCATGCTAGTTTTTTCCCCCCTTCATTAGTAAAATCCATTTTAAGGTCTCCAGGAGGTAAATTATTTTTAGAATTAGTTTTTATTTTATTAGTCAGGTTTCAGAGTGTCAAAATTGCGCTGAAGCCAGTGGCACTTCACTGAGCTTATTAATATTGATATGATCACTCTGTGTTCTGTGCTGAGTGACACTGCTAACCTTCTGAGATGGTGAGGATTCTTCTTAAAGGGACTACACAATTTTAAAAAAATAGATCCTCAGGTCTTCTGGTGTTGGTGAAAAGAGCACGTAGAATGTCTGCATCAGTTTGTTATGATTCAATTAATTCAACCAACTTTTCTCAAGCACCAGCTATATGCTAAACACTATGCTAGATGCTGAAGCTGCGAAGGACTTCCAATATGTGGTCTTCCCTTCCAAGGGATTCAATTTGTTCAGTAAAGATTTCTCTAGCATTGTGTATGTCAGATGCTATGTTGAGAACTGTAGAAATTTTTAAATGGTTATAGTATCATCTCTTTTGTCAAGGAACTTACTAATTAGTAGAGAGGGTAAAATAATTATTCCATTATAAAGAACCCTAAAGGATTAGTGAGGTGAGAGATTATATCCAAAAACAGCTGATATTTGAACAGGGCTTGGAAACATGGGTAGATTCTGAGACAGATTAGGGGTGCAAACTTGGAGGAAAGGATGAAGGAGAAGATAAGAGGGAACAGCATAAGCAAAGAGAAGCAAATCTAACTAGAATGTAGTCAGAGAAGAGCAAGTGCTGTTTAGGGATGTAGTGGGTGACGGCAGAAATTGGGTTCTGGTCATGTTGCTGATACTGAAATGCCAAATGGAGTAATCTGAGCTAAATTTCCATAGAGGTTTATCTATCAAAAGTTTCCAAGCAAGAAATTAAATTTACTGCTTATAACAACAGTTTTTGATACAAGGTTACATTAATTCTTTCATAGGCATGCATCATATTTGGAATAGTATTTTACTAAATGTTTGAGGCTATTTTTTTTGAATCAAAATAATGCCCCAGTAATCATGGAAAGTGAAAGTCAATCTTCTATTTACCATAAAAGATAAAAGGACATTTTGCAATTTATATTAAGTGTGCAATCAAGAATGCACTTTAATTTCTTAGATTATAACTTTTTTCAACATGATATCCAGTGATTGTTGACAGGCATTGTGTATCTACAACTGAGATCTCAGAAAAAAAAGTTTCTGGAAGCTTCTTTCAGAACATGGCAGAAGAAAGTCTGAGGTCATCCTGTCTTGAATTGCTTGGGAATCAATCTGGACCCAAAAATGGACTTGGAAAATCTAGTCGTTAATCATAGTTTTGCCAGTCACTGTGTTAAATGTAAAAATGCATGCAAAGGATTAGAAGTCTTTTGTTTTTGTTTTTCCTTTTTGACAAATAGAATAAAATCTTCAGAACAAATATTACAGGAGTTCAGAACAAACCCTTATAGGAATCAGCAGAACTGAACCTACTGGAACCAATATTAGAATCTGCTTACCTTGTAAAGCATAACACTGGAAAGATGATGAGACGCTGTTAATTGACTCAGTTCTCATTCAATCCTAAGTACTGGCTAATAAAGAAGTTAACAATAGTATTAATGGAATAGAGACAATTCAGGAATAATACTAAACTAATGGTTCTCCCCAATCTAATTGGAAATAGAGAATGTAAACAAATGATTATAATAGGAAGTGTTATAGGAGATAGGTATAAAGCATTATGGGAAGATAGATGAGGGACCAATGACTTGCAGCATGTCTGGTTGGTGGGATACTCCCCACATCTACAAGGTGCTGTTCTTTCATGAGTGATCCATTTGAGAGAATTAAAATACATTTAACAGTTTTTTCACTGTTGGTGCCAAAGCTAGTACCTATGCAAACATTCTCTAGACTTATTTACTTGAGTGGTACCACTCTAATATATACCAAAGAAAAGCCTCTGGCTCCCTCGAACTGGGAGTTCTCTTTTCTACAGTCTGAAGCACTCAACACTCTCCAACTCTGTGTCTTACGTGATCATCACCAGAAACAAGGCCTTCATTTAAGCCTCCAAGTGAGTATGTCCCTATAGTGATGGTATTTAAGGTGAACTTGAAGCACCCTGTTCTTGAGTGAACTAGGATATGCAAAGGCAAATAGATGCCAGCAATGATAAAAATCCAAGGACTGCTCCCAGGTTGAAGCTAAAATCAGAGAAGGAGACAGAACATGAGAGATTCCTAACTCTGGGGAACGAACAAGGGGTAATGGAAGGGGAGGTGGGTGGGGAATGGGGTGTCTGGATGATGGGCACTGAGGGGGGCACTTGACGGGATGAGCATTGGGTGTTATACTATATGTTGGCAAATTGAACTCCAATAAAAAATATACAAAAATAAAAGGAAAGAAGAGAAAAGAAAAGAAAAGAAAACCTCTGAGGACATGGGACTAAGGCTGCAGGGTTGCCAGAGGCATGGTCTTCAGGGAATTCTGCACATCGGTGAACCCCAGATCATAAGGTGGGAGAGGGAGAGGCAGCAGAGGGGTTATCCATCTACCATGTTCTCATTCTCTCATCTCTCCCTCAGTCTCTGCCTGTGACCTTCCTTCTAATACATCTCCAGAGTAATCTAGTTGGCCCTGGAATGAGAAAACATTTATACATAAATTGTAATATATAAAATTACAATTAATTGTCTCTATATATTCTCAATTATATCATTTATGTTTCTAAAGTGAGCTGGAAAATAATTTTATCATTATAGTATGTACAAATTTCGAGGTTTTTTTGTGTGTGACTTTAAGTTAGTTTCTACTATCTCTAAAGAAACTTATGAGGTCCCAGCTCAGAAAGGGATTAGATCAATTAGACCTTGCAGGACTGACTGATTATAGTATAAGTAAGCAATACTGAGCAGTAAGACAAGATTATAAAAGGAAATGGTATGATAGAGAATTCCCCTTTCTCCTTAAAACATGCAATTTTTTCCTCCAGAATTTCTTAATTGAGAAAGTGGTGTATTTGTCTCTGATTTGTTGGAAGAGAGCAAATATTAATAGCACAGCTGATGCCAAATAGCACAGATTGAAAAGCTCTGACATGAGTTGATATAATGTAGACCTTATTTTTATGATGTAATTGTGAGTTATGTACTTTATGCATTGGTAATTAGAGAGTTGAGCAGATGGAGAAGGTTTAGTTTAAAGTGATGTGTCCATTAAAATAACCTGCACTGCCAAGAGTCTATTCATGTTCATGAGTCTAGCAAATTTGTTCTATTAAAATATGATTGGGAGATAAGGACTTATTGTCATTGTGTTAGAGTCATCTATCTACTGATGGGAGTAAAAACCCTCCTTAAACCTCGAATCCACATATTATCCTGTTTTGCTTTGCAGAGGGTCTTAACCGCACATTTTGGCTACTATGGAAATTCTAATGTTTGGCATTTCTCTGTTTTCCCATTATTTAGACATTATCATAAAGAAAATCAAACTAACCACCAAATAAAAATAGCAATTTTAACTATTGCTTCGTGTATCTTTTAGTTTATTGTTGAAAGGACAGATGGCAAGTAATTTTTTTAATGTGAATATTGTATTTTTCTATTTTCAGTAGACATGTTTGCTTCTACCCACCACATATTTTCCTCAACCTTTTTGGATGGCATCTAGGTTTGCTTTTCTGCTCAGCTTTAATCTTCTTTCACAGGGAAGAGAAAATGAAAGAGTCCAGATTTCTCATGTGTTCCGGCTAGGGATAATGCCACATTTAAAGTACCACAATTGAGGGTATAGAGGCAGACTTTCTCATACATTGTTGGTGGGGGTATAAACGGGTGTGTTCTTCTAGAAAGGGATTTGGCAATGTGTATCTTTAAACAAACAACCCCAGAATTGCCAATTCTGGGAATACTTCTTATGGAACTAAACAAAAGTGTAGACAAATGCACACAGATCCAAGCATAGCCAAAAGAAAAGAAAGAAAAGAAAAGAAAAGAAAAGAAAAGAAAAGAAAAGAAAAGAAAAGAAAGAAAAGAAAAGAAAAGAAAAAAAGACAAATAGCTTTAAACCTAAAAATCATCATTGCATTCAATATATAATAGCTAACGATAGGGATTAGACTAAATATGCTACAGAGGAGATGGTTAAGAAAAATCATGGTGTAGCCACATAAAGAACTACTGGATTATATTACATATGTGAAGAATCTGTAGTAACATAGCAAAATGGTTATATTATAATGTGGAGTAGAAAAATAAGACATTTTGAATTATTAACAAATGAAGATAGTTATATCACTAAGTGTTTTTTATATGCCAGGTACTCTTCTAAGCATTGTGTAAGTAAGATACCCTAAAACACTCATATAACCCATGAGATGAGTAGTAGGAGAGCTGGTAGAGGGGAAGGATCTGAAACTTGAACCCAGATACTCTGATTTCTGAGACTTTGCTTTTAGTTTTTATACTATACCTATGTTTTTAGTAAGATAGTAGCTATGTAGAAATAATGCTAAACTTATGAGTGCACACACATATACATACAAGTGAGGAAACACATTCTACAGTTTTTCCCATCAAGAGATAGAGTCTATTTTCCTACCCCAGCATCTGGGTGGCCTTGTGACTTGCTTTGAAAATATAATGCAGTGGAAATGATTCTGTGCAGATTTCAAGGTAAAGCCTTAAGAAGCCTTACAGCTTCTATTTTCACATTCTTACAGTGCTGCCCAGAGATGGTCATGCAGGGCAGCCAGTCTACCCTACTGGATAATGAGTGATCACTTGGAGAAGAATTGAGGTGCCCTCATTCACAGCCGGCATCAACAACCAGACATGTGGGTGAGGCCATCTTGAACCTTCCATCTTAGTCCACAACTGAATGCAGTCATATGACTTGAGTTCACATGAAATGGGCCAAATCAACTCACTGAATTGTGAAAAATAATAATTTACTGCTGTTTTAATCTACTGATTGTTAAGGTGGTTTGTAATACAGCAATATATAACTGATATGGTCAAAATGCTATCATATGTCTCTGAGGGTAATTATGGAAAAATGTGTCTGATTTTTAATATGATTAATGAATTATCATTATAGAAATTTTTAAATTTCTTTAGACTTTGGAACCTGACATTTGGCATTCCTTTGGAGTAGACCTGACAGTTTTCTCAGGTTTGTCAGACTAAGGTGGGAATCTTTCTGGAAAGAACCAATCCTCTTGAAATATCATCAGCATGTCATTGAATGGTCACAGAAAATAAATCAGTGGGTTGGGCACAGAATGAGCAGCTATTGCATAGTCCAGTGTTGAGGTGAGGAATCTGCAGTCTGGGGGATGGAGATAATGCTACTCAAATTTCTCCCCATCAACCGTAAAAACTCCCAGGATAAACACTAAGCTTGGGATCATTCCACATTGGAACATGTCTCTCATATACTGCCCTGTATCTGTAGTTTTTGTTCAGTCTCTGTCATATTAAAAAGAAACTGCAGTTCAATTAGTAGCTGCCTGTACTCTAGAAAATCTGCTTTCTTTTACTGAGTCAGAGAAAATCTGAAATTATAATCAGGGTGGGGCAAGGCAACTGTCAACAATCAAATAGGAAGTCAATATTTTATCAGAGAATTGTGATGAGGATTAAAATATCAAACTGGAAAGTCAATTTCTAGCCACGTGGCGTTTGTTACTGTTGATCACTTCCTTCTCTCAGAGGACTACTCCTCTGGCTTCCACAAACATTTCTCCTGACTCTTTTTTTCTAGCTAACTATCTATCAGCTACTCTTTCTTAAACGTTCGTCGAATTTTGGTCTCTATGTTTCTAACCCTCCACACTCTGAGCCACATCTGTGGTTTTCAATATGGTGACTTCCCACTTAGCGTCTTCAGCTTCTGAGTTCCAGAAGTAACATTCAGCTCTCTCCTAGATGTCTTTATCTGAACCTTTCCCCTATACCACACTATTGCTATGATCAACACATTTTTTTTTCTCCTAGATCTTCTTCTCCTCCATTATTTTTAGCCAGTCTTTTATTTTTTTTAAAGATTTATTTGTTTATTTATTTATGATATATATATATAGAGAGAGAGAGAGAGGCAGAGACACAGGAGGAGGGAGAAGCAGGCTCCATGCCGGGAGCCCGATGTGGGACTCGATCCCGGGTCTCCAGGATGGTGCCCTGGGCCAAAGGCAGGCGCTAATCCGCTGAGCCACCCAGGGATCCCCTAGCCAGTCTTTTAATTTTAGTCTTTTACTGGCACACTTACTCAAGTTTTGTCCATTTTCATTCCTTAACATTTCTGAAAACAGCATCAAGCCCATTCCACATGGCCTGGCAAACATGGTGTTCATGTCTGGCCCATGCATCTCCTCTAGCTCTTCTCTTCTGCCCTCAGTGTAGTTGTATCCAGTGAATTTCAGAGTGGAATGTGCCCTCACACCTTTCTGCATTGGTATGTATAGTCCCTATGCAGAATGCTTTTCTTTCTGCCTGTGTTGACCAACACATTCTCATCTTGTCAAACTCTGTTCACAGGGACTTGTGTGAGGGAGTTTACCTGAGCTCTCTTCCCTGCAGCTGTGTGGATCGGGTGTTCCTCTTCCCACAGTGTGTCATGTAGAGTGATGTTGTTGCATTGGATCATACTGCTCGTAGTTGACTCTTGTCTGCCTTGCCAAGTAGACTGAACTGTTTCCTGAGGGCAGGGACTGACTGTGTGCTTATCTATGTAGCTCTATTACCTAACATAATACTTGAACCTATTAGGTGCACAAAACATTCTTTGTGGAATGAGTGGATGTGATATAATCACTTCTCAAGAGAGGGAGCACTCTAGAAGACAGCAGGGAGAGGTATTGGCTATGGATGTACAAGGTACAAATGAAAAAGTCATAAGGGGAAAAAAAAAAAAGAAAAAGTCATAAGGGGCTCAAGTATAAGACCGAGTTGCCCAAGTATGAGATTGCCCATGTTTCAGTACCAGTTAAATAAGTAGGCTGTTCCAATCTAGAATGCTTCACTGAACAAACACATAACTATGATTTTGCTGGTCACATTCCCAGATATAACAAAGAGATCTTACCTTAGCCACTATCATAGGTCAAGTGTCTCATTCCTTGCAACTTGCTGGTATTAAAATCACTATGGTAATGAATTGCTACTGCTTGCCACACACTAGCTTCACACTAGCTGAACCATCTCTCCTCTAGTCTCTAATACTAGTTACTCAAATATGAAGGAACATGCTGATATCCACTCCCTCTCATATCCCAGGAAACCTCCATGTTTGTACCTTGAGCCTGCTGGGAGGGCTTATTTGTCTAGTTTACATTAATTGAATGAATCAGAAAAATCTACGCTGAACTGCTTCTTCAAGGCATACTAGACCCTTTCATCTACAGCATTTTCCTTTTCTTCACTTAGAAACTTTCCCCCTTCTGCCACAGTTTTGGCAAAAGCTGTTTAAACTACTGAGTAATTTTTTCCCTTTCCACTCTTTGTAGACACAATAGCCATATACACTAACCAAAATGAGAGTGCATATGTTTATAGGAGACATCTATCTTTAGGATAGAGCTCTATACTTTTTTCTATTAAAGCCATTTACATCAATTGAAACATCAAGCCATCAGTCTACACTGCCTGGGCAGTTGAGATTTGCAAAACACTAAAATAGGTGGTAGAAGATATAAACACAAGTGAATAAAACACATGATCTTGATAGAGCTAAGAATATCTTTAAGAAAAGAATCTATGAATTATATAGTAAATCACAAGGTTAGAGGAGATATGATAAATTGCTTGGGAGTTTATGAATCAGGTCTTTATTCATGACACTTTTAATTTAATCCTTATAACTATTCAGTGAAGTAAAGTATTATTGGACTAGAATTATAGGTGAGGGAATCAGGAATCAGAGGTAAGAGGTAAGCTTCCAACACCACATGGCCAGTATGAATCACACCTGAACTCAAGCCTACACCATGATTTAATCACTATTATATTTTCCCTCCTAGAGCCAGAAGAGTTTGGAAGAAGATTCAATTGCCGTGGATTGGAGCACTAAGGAAAGTTTTCACTGAGAGGAAGTGAAATAGGCCTTAAAGATTGCCAGGGTTTAGAGAAATGGAAAGAAAATGAAAGGCTGTTTGGGGCAGCAAATATCTTTATAAATATCCTTCTGTAAAACAAAGGATGGAGATAAATCTAAGGATTTCTTGGCAATCTGGTGAGTCCTAAGAATTTCCTCTTCCAAAATAACTACGCTCATTCAACTTGTAGCCCAACTGACCTGCTTGTACATGTTTCTCTCCACAGTAACACCAGGGGCACCTGGCAGCTCTGGACATCATAAACTAAAGGGTTATCTGTAACTTCACTCTACTACTAGAGCTCCTATTTGGTCGCAGAGCCTGTCAGTTTGATATCTCCCACTAACTTTAAACAGGATTGAAAATAAATGTGTCAGATGGTATTGCTCGCAGTTTATGCAATATAAAATGAAATCCTCTTGAAATAATACCATCTGAACAAACCAGCCATTAAATAAATACAGATACTTCTTCCCTGATCCACAAGCATATCATTGAACTGTGAGAGGTCTTTGCTAATGTGAGTCAAATGCTGACTGATTGGGAATAACCTAACATTTAGTTTATGAAGCATTTATCCATCACTGAGGAGGTCTGAAAGAGTCACAGTGGTGTTTGAGCTACAGCTTTGTTGCCTTGGCAGAATGAGTTCAGTGGCCATGTCTTCCTGGGCATACCTTGACAGTAAATCTGAATTTCCTCCCCAAACAGATTGTAGCCAAACAAATTCTATGACAGATATCTAATCCTTTGGGTAGCAGGAGAGAAAGCTGGCCAAGTGGCTAGAAAATCAACAGTTGGAAATTTGCACTGGCCTAGCCCTTAGTCCCACAAGAAACAAAGGTTCCCTCACTAGGCAAGTTCTCTTCATTTGTCTTTTTTAAAAAACATTTGCTCTAATTTCCAGTCTTCACTTCAGTAAGTAGTTTCAATTAGTTTTTAGATCAACAAACATTGGTATCCTTTACTCCCTATTCAGGGAAATAAGAAATCAAACCTGAACTGCAAGTATGTTACTTGACTTCAGCCCAACCCATGTCTCTCTTGAATTCTGCCTCCATCTATAACCTCTACTTCTGCAGCCTATGGCTTCTTTCTTTTTCTATGAATAAAAATGAGTTATCAAGAGACAAGGCCATAGGGCATCTATTCTCTCAAGTATCTGTATTGACTCGAACCATGACATTAGTATCACAGAGCTCTTCCCAACTACCATAAGTACCACTCTACTTTGCTCTCAACTCAGTTTTTGAGGTCAAACCAGCAAATACCAGCACACTTACTTTTCTAAACCATTCTCTTGATCAGCTCCTTGTGAACATGAGCATAAAACACAGAACAAACTTAAATGAGATAAGTCATGTTGGACATTTAGTCTCATTACTAGGGTATAGATCTTACTTGTGATGCTTAGACGTTTCACAGAATTTCTTGGAGAAATACCATACCTGACCCTAATAGTGAATACAAGGTTGCATTTGGATCTACCTATTGCCCACATGTGCCCATCTGCTAATCTATTAGGGATGAAAGTCTTATAAAATTCTCAGTTTCTCTACAGAGGCTTCATTTCCAAAGGTGCAGATTTGGCAATCATAATTTAACCATCTAAATTTCCTTAAAGGATAGAAGTACATAAAACTCATTTATAAGATATCTGTGTCTTAAAGGAAATTTAAAATCCATAGGCTAATCTCCCTTTGAGATTTGTATGCTAACATTTCATTTTAATTGGTGTCCTGCCTATCCTCACAATTGAAAGGAACAATAGAGCTCATTTTGGTCTTTCATGCTTCCCTTTCATGGACCCTCCTCCTCCAGGACAGTAAACTAATCATTGAAAATAGGTCTCTTAAAAACACAGTTATGAACACAAAAGATGTAAGCCACATTTTATTTATATTCAAATCTTTGTCATGCAAAGATCTTCAGTTTTATCTTCCTTTGTTCTCCAATTACTGAATTTCATTCAGTATGCATGTTCATATGTGCGTGTATATGTGTGCTTTTGTGTGTGTGCAGAGGGGGAACATTTTGGTAATTGATTGGAAAATTTTACTAGATCTATTTGTCTGGGGCATTTGTAAAATAGAGTTGTTTTCGGAAAGTATCCCAAAAGAGGAATAAAAGATAGTGAGGATGGGAGAAGTCACTTGCATACTTGCTATTTACCTCTTTATATGAATTGGCAAGCACTTAGTATGGTTTGGCTCCAGCAGAATGCTTGCTCCATGACTCTGGTCAAGTCATATACCCTCTTTAGCTTGTCTTCTCCTTGGTAAAATGGGGTTAATACCTTGTAGGATAGTGGCAAGACATAAGTGACAGACCATATGTGAAAACATTTGTCAGTTTTTTGCTGCATATCAAGTGCTCGACAAATATTAACATTCTCCATGAAGCTCAAAAGCAAAGTCTGTAACATTGGTCTAGTCTACTGAAGGAGACCAAAAGGTATATATCAAACACCTCCTCTTCCACCAGAATGTCAGCATGCTGGTAAATGTGCTGTATCTGTGCAAGGAGAATGACTTGAAATGGTTCATGCAAATTCTATTGAGATTTTTAAAAAAATTGCAGGCAGGATATACAAAGAAGATGATTTCCTTTAGATCCAAAGCCTGATTTTCTTTCAAGACTCTCTGATTTCTTTTAAGTCCTGGGCACACAGGCATATGTTTATGTTTTGGCTGTTAGGAAGCCTAATTGGTTTCTCTGGTGACTTGGCATTCTTCTTTTTCCAGGTTTCTCTTTTATTCTCATCTCAGAGGAGCTCTGCCATCCTTCTTTCAAGTGATAGGTGCTTGATACATACTCCCTAACTGTGATCTGTAGTTTGAAGCCTGGCTTTGCCTCCTTTTTCTCCCGACGGGGAGAATATGTTCTTTTTATGATACATGAACTTGAGATTGCAGGACTTTTGATCTGGTTCCTTCATGGCTTTACTGGGTAATGGGTGAAAAGACTGAAAGTGAGATTTGGAGAAAGAAGGAATAAGAACATTTCCCTTTGATTCCATGAAAGACCTGATTTAGAATGTTTCCCTCTGGTCCTATCTGGTCAGTCCTGCTATAATTATAGATTGCTTTGATAAAGCCTTTCTTCGAAGTACACTAACATGAATTCAGAATCCCATTTTTTAAGTGAGGTAAGTACAGAGCATTTATATACTTTGCTGATTTACTTGTTAGAAGAATTCAATGATATTCCAGTAAAATAATTTAGAGATACTTAAAATCTAGACTAAATAATAGGTATGTGCTTGGTACTATATTTTAATTCCCAAATTATTGATACTTAGGCTGATCACTTGCAAGTTCTGCTACAAATCTGTTGAACTTCCCATCCTTGTAGTTTGCATCTTTGTTAATATTTTCCTGTCATCATTAATGATAAAAATATCACACATTCATTAAATGATTGTGTGCCAGTTTCTATACATTATTTAAACCTCCCACCCACACTTTGATGAAAGTAGTGTTATCATTCCTATTGTACAGATGAGACTATTTAGGCATTGGAAGATAAAACATTTTTCCAAGATTATACAGATATTAAATTTTAGAACCATAATTAATTATGTCCTTACTCATCAGCTACCCACTGTACCTAGGCAGGTTTTTTTTTTTTTTAGTTGGAACCTAGGCAGGTTTAAGACAAGAGTGTGATTGTCTACTCTTTCTTGTTATAAAATGTTAATATAATTAATACATAGAATAGGTTTACAGGTCTTCATTGTTTCTTTAGTAGATTGATTGCAAAAATGATTCAATTTTCCACCCACTCCATATCCACATCCCTTGTTAAAGACTTTGCTGCTACTCCCACAGGGATTCCTTTCTTTTACTTCTGAATATCAGTTATGATTCAAGCCCAGAGTGAGTGAAGGCCTTGACTTGTTTTGATCCATAAAATATGACAGAAGTCATGGTGGGCCAGTTTTCAGTCTAGGCTTCAAGAGACAATGAGCCTCCCACTCTAGTTTTTTCACTGAACATGCCACCACCATCTTGGAGGCCACCTTGGAGGGCATCTTGGAGGCCAGTCTCCAGCTGACCTGCCGCTTGATTGTAGGCACAAGCAGCCCAGCAGAGATTCACTGAACCCACCTCAGATCAGCAGTGCATCCTTGCTGAGTTCTACAATCATCAGAAATGATAAAGGGTTATTGCTTTAAGCTACTGAGTTTTAAGGTGGTTTGTTATGTAGAAATAGTTAACCAATGCAGTGCTGATCTGATTAGAAGCAGTTTTTTGTTAGAGTTTATGCCCTCAATTGCAGAGTTATAGAATGTTCAAACCTATCTTCCTCACTTAAAAAAAAAATAAAATGTAAAATAAAATTAAAAAATAAACTAAGATAAAAACAGAATTCAAAACACAGAATTCAAAATAAGAAAAACAAGGTCCAGAAAGATTATTAACTTCTATTCTTGTTTCCCTATTCCTTGTCCAAGGGCCTTCCTGTTGTTATTCAGTTTCTATTAATTAGAATTTATTAAGGCCATTTAGAGCTGCAAGTTAGAAACAGTCTACCCCTCTGGTGAAAGAAAAACCATGCTAAATGGATTCACCAGAAGTAATAGTTTAACACATTTCTTAATGTTGAGCATGTATATACAACCTTTGTTCTATTTTTTTGGTGAGTATCCAGACACATGACACCTGCTTTTTATTCTTCTATAGGGACCTTATGAATGGATTTGAAATATGATTTCCAACTAGTTTAGCAGACCTTATAAAAGAAGAGCATTCTGGGACTTATCCATCAACTTAACACTCCCATCCTCCTTAAATCATAGAAATTCTAGAACTAGTATTTATTAGCTTGTTCTTTCTGTACATCAATTACCTTAGGCCCTATACGCTACAGTTCCATCAAAAGCATTAAATAGTTCCCAGTGGCAAATTCCTGGTTATCTTTAGCTCATGCTGTTAAGTAAGTTTCCACAGTCTTTATAGCTCCAGCTTTTATTATATTTTTAAAATGACTTGGTTTCAGCTGTTAAAGCCTAAGACTTTGACTTAAAGAGAAAATACATGCCAGCATGTGGAGTATAGAATTTGACTTTTTAGCTTCACCAAAGCCAGCCAGTTTGGTGCATCCCTTCTATATTGGAGAGTTTCCAAATGCTGTTTGCCTGGGTTTCTAACGATAATATTTTACATCTATATTTCTAGTAGAGTGATTGGCCCTTCCATCTTGCTAGGCCCTTGACCAGTTAGCTGCTCTGCCTTAGTATTCTCCATCTGCAGGACTTCACACTTCACAAACAAACGTTCTGTGTCTTCTGATTTTGCTATTTCCTGGATTATATGACTTAGAGGTGAAAATCTATCCTTAGCTCCCTGATGCCCAAAGCCCTCTTCACAATGTCCTTGGTCCTCTTCCTTTCTTCTCTAGCCTTTTAATATGTTCAGAGTGACATTCCAGATTAAGCTGGCTATGAGAGGTAATTATTCTTTTCAGCAGGTGGAGGGTGGGGGGACACCACTGAACTCAGCCATAATTGTGAGGTGGTGTTAATGTCTACAAGGACCTTTCTGGAATTTTAAAATTTGTAGTAATGTCTATAGTGATTTCTCAGTCAATGCAGCAAAGCAAAAACAATTGACCAAATATATTGTAACTTCTTTTTCAAAAATTCTGTAACTAGTTTTCTTACAATTCTATTTCCATTAGGTGAAAGATTTTGAACTCCTCCAAATAGAAAAGTAGACCAATCAGTTAGCTTGTTGGTTCCCTACCCTGTATTTTAAAATTTTTATTAGTATTGCAATCTACTATTTCCTTTATTCAGCTATTTTGGGAAAATTTCTGTCTTGCATTGATACACTTTTCTTTCAGGTGATTTGTTTGTTTCATTTCCCAAACAATTTTTCTACTACTTGAAGTTTAGCCAGTGTGGCTAGACTATTTCTTTTCTCCTTCTATGAGCAAGTCTTATTTTCTTAGAGCAATGGTTTACATACTTGAGCACCCTTGAACACACAGCTCAAATATATCGATATTTATTCTTGCATATACACAATGTATAGCTAACATATATGTGAATGCATTCTGAACTTTATATTATAAAAATGAGAATTAAGTAATGAAGGTGTAAAATGTACCTACTTTTCTAATAAAATCTTCCTGACTATCTCAAACAGCTTCTTTTTAACACTTGGCTTGGAGATGTTACACTGCCTCTACATGTTATTTATCTGAACAAAATTTTTAATATCATCCATTTCTGACATAGTAATAGGTAAAAACTTGGAAAATAAAGTTATCTTTAGACTCTAGATTTGCTATATTCCAGTTACATTGAAAAGGGCTTTCTGTGTTTTTATTCACCATATAGTTGTTGATACTCAACAAGCCACTTACTAAATAGAATTCTATTGTAATCTATAATTCCCTGTAGTAGAAGGAAAATGCATTTTTTTTGTTATAATCACACCGAGAATTTCATGTTCTCACTAAAATATATTAGTTGGCTTCCTTTTAGTTAACAACCTTTGGAAATTATTGAAGCCAAGCACATTTTGCCAACAGGGAAATAGAGCTCCACTGAACATTTTCATGGGATCTGACCTGAAACAGCTTAGGAAGTACAATATAGGAGCAACTGAGGATGATTGGAAATAAAATGGACCTGAAGACATCATAGAACACATACATGTGTAGGAGGGAAGATGGAAGTGGTTTGTGACCCTTTTAATACAATTACATGTGTACAAATAAATTTAATTCCATTTTTAAAAGCCACACTAGAAATATTTAATACATTTTAATAAATTTCCAAGCTGTGACTATCTTCAAAACCTATACATTTTGTTCTGTTGATCTCCGACTTTAGTCTGTATAAGAATCATTTTAGGGGAAAACATATCTATATATGTATATTCAGGAAGTCTGGTATAATACCCTAGGTGTGAGTCTGCTGAAGAAAGATGTATAACTTGTTCCCTCTGATTCCAAAGGAAAGAGAATGTATATGAAATGTATTTAAAGGTTCTTTTCAGCGATGTGAGCACAAAATATTTATTTAGGATAATCTGTGATATTTCTTTTCTGATAAGTACTGTAGCTATATGTGCTTTCCTATATGTTAAACACACACACACACACACACACACACACACAACATCTGCGTTTGCATCATCTCATTGTATTATACCACAGAGGCATGCTTTTGTAATAATTTATGAAGTACATAAGTAATAGTTGCCCCTATTAGAAAATTGTAATAGTAATAAATAAATAAATAAATAAATAAATAAATAAATAAATAAATCTATTATCTCAATTAGTTTAAGCATTGCTTTCATTTTTGGCTAGCAACAAAAACAGAAGGAAGAATTGCAAATGACTTAAGAGTATATTTTTGGTTTCTGTTACTAGATTTCTTTCCTCATTTCTATCCCTTCTTTCTCTAGCCTTCTATTGTTGTTATATTTGTTTTTTATCTCCTTATCATGTTTGTGATTAGATTGGAGCTACCTGTATCATAGTGGAGTGTATCAGGGGCTTCAGAGCAACATGCCTGGGTTGGAGTCTCACCCAGCTCAGCCACTTTCTCTGATTTTGTCCAATTTTTTTGTGCATCTCAAAAAATATATAAACATAAGTCAAGATCTTATGAAAAAAACCTGAACAATTCAGAAAAGCATAAAGAAGAAAATTTAAATTATCTATACACCTATCACTCAGATATAATCACTGCATTTTCATGTATATCTTTACTGATTATTTTTAGTTATAAAAATTGTACAGTTAAATAAAACACATATGTATAAAAATAAGATCATATTTTACATACTGTTTTGTATGTATATTTTTACCTTGACAATGTATTAAGGTCATGTGACAGGAGTATGTGTTTTTATTCTAATTAATAACTACTTAAATTTTATTGTGTAGGTGACCTCTTTCTATTGGTTTTAATTTTAGGCACTTCAGAATAAAGATGGAGAAGACACATTTGCACAGTTATGTACTGGAAATGTAATTGTAAAGGTATGTCTTTGCAATTTCTATACATAGGGTAAGTTTAGTCTATGAAGATCTTCTACTTCAACAAATGAAGAGAATTGAGAAGAATGTAAGCTTTTAAAAGGAAAGAAACAATAGATAGGCAAACTGCACTGTGGAAGAAAACAAAGCAAGCATGATATATTTGTTTCCTCCTGCCTTTCTGTTTTTTCCTTGCTTCCTCATGAATTCTTGGTCTATCATTCCTGCTCATTTCTGAAAGGTAGAGAAGTTTACTTTATAGACCCAGAGAGTGAACTTAATACATTATCTACTGTGTATTTTTCCTTCTCATAACTAATCTATTATCGGATGCTGGGAGCTTATCCTTCAAAATCCTTTCTGGGAAGAAATAACCCTTTGCGAAGACTTGCAAGATTGGCAAGAAAGAAGTGGGAAAAGAAATAAAGAAAATGTAGAAGCAGGAGAGGAAAAATTTAGTTCATTAATTTCATTTTTACTTTAATTAGGTCAAATTATATCATTATTCCAAAGTATGTTTCACCATATATTTGTTTAATATGGGTTCCATTTCCATTATTACATATAATATTTTATTCATGTTAATGCTTACTCTGACATGTATGTTCTCTATCCTGACTGCATCATTTGAAAGAACCATCTTATTTGCAGATATTTTCAAAATTGCTTACAGTGAATAACAAAAGGTAAGAGATGTCAAACGCTTTGCATAGGTTCTGGCACAGAGCGCTCAAAGATGTTTATGGAAGCAGATTCTGAATCTTTCAAAGTGAACCGCCACCACAATCTTCACCCATTTATGTTTAGAAAACACAATTCAGGTAGCATAAACTGCTCGTTAGCTTGTTTTCCTTCTGAATGGATTACTAGCCTGATGTCTACACTTAAAGAAGGGAGTGTTTTTAAGTCTCCATGTATTTTAACAGCTATAACATTTGCAGAGTCTCCTGAATCAATCTTCTATCTTTCTGGTTTATTGTCATTTAAAAACAGATGTGAATTCCTTTCCTGTGTGAATTTCATGGCTGGATTCAGCAATACTTCTCTCTGGGCCTACAATTCGTCACCCTGTTGGGCTATATTGAATTCCAGTGTTGGAAAATTGCTGTATATTTCGCAAGATTATTTTGTTTGCCAAATCTCAGCCATCTAAATTTTAGTATAGAAAGGGACACACATGAATAGGAAGATTTAGTTTGCACCAACATTTCATGAAAACTTCACTATATTTACTCCTTGAGTTCTTCTCCATGACTCATGAGATAATAGTATAGTATCAGCTCTTTATTTATTTATTTTTTGTCTCTGCTAATCTTTTCATTCTAATCAGGCACTGCTGTCAAAACTGTGGGCTCACACTGATAAGTGCTCAGGAAGTAAATAGACTCACCTGCTTAAGTGATCTTTTGCTGCAGGGTATAAGCATCTGCCCATGTTTTTGGTTTTTGTATCTTTCTAAGAGAAATCTTGAGTTATTTTGTTCTTCTGCTTCTATTCACTAATCTCATATAATTGGACCTTCTTATATTTCTACTTTAATAAATTTATATTTTATTTTTTATGGAAGGTTATATATGTACAGCATTGGAGGTAATATAGCTAAGTATATCTACCATCTATCTATCATCTACCATTTATCTACTTGAAAAAGGACTAAGAGCCTACAAACATTTTCATAGTTTTAGTTTCAGTTTCTTTCAAGTGAATGTTGATCTGATAAAACTTGGATGTTTTTGTTTTTCAAGTTGAATTTAATAATTCATAAATTCCTTCAGTTTATAATGGAAAAATAATTTTTGAATCATCAGCTATATAAGACCTGCAAAATGGAGATGTATATACTTGGTTTTTCCAAACTGACTATTTTAAAAAGGCACTCAAGAATAAATAAATATCTCTTTCTCTTTCCATATACTGAAGGAAATCTTGGATTCATTTCTGGGCATTACAGTTTGAGAATAGACATAAAGCAAAATGCCTTATGAGGGGATTAGATTGTGAGACACCCCAAAATATGTTATCGAAGGATCTGAAATAACTGGAATAATATACCTTTATATAGAAAAAAAAGCTCAAGAGGGGTGAACATGGGCAGCCATCATTAAATATTCGAGGTTGTCGGGTGGAACTGGGCTTTTTCTTTTATGTTCAAAATGTTTCATGAACACCAAAGATTATAATGTATTATATGGTAGAATCAGTGTGAGTATTTGAAATTCTAATACCACCTATAACAAATAGCACCTTCCTTTTCTAATTGAGTCCTGAGGTTTTTGAGAACAACAAAGGAATGGCAGATAAAGATCAAAGCATTATCCTTATTAATGATGGAGTTCAATTGGAGGTATGCTCCTAGTGTGAAAGCCAACCTCAGAATTAGATTTCTTGTCTCAGGGAGCATTGGATGAGGGCTCCTTACAAGGAAGGACTCCACAGGAAGGCAGAACATGTATTTATGTGTTCCCAGTATTCAATCCTAAGAGGAGGAAAGTCAAGGCTGAATCAATCATGCCCATTTATTCCCCCCAAATGTATCAATCAGAGAACCATCTGCCTCCTCTATAAATGGGGATGAGAGTCCAGGGGTATGTTTGAGAAAACTACCTTTATATAGAAATCAGAACTGAGGACAACATACCTCTCTAGTAATACAGGAAGTCTTTTTATTGATCAGTACTCTCCAAGTTGCATATATTGCTTTTGGAGTACATTGAAGATTTCCACTCATTCAATTAATAATTGTTTAGTGCTTGCCAGTTCTCAGGCTCTTTACTCAATACTGGGAACAAAATGTGCAAGGAAATAGATAAAATGCCTCTCTTCTTTTTAATTTTGCCTTATTTTACTTTTAATACTTTATTTAATTTCATTTAGTTAATATATATATATTATATATAACTAATAACATATATATTAACAATTTAGTTTATATATATTAAATATATAACTAATAACATATATATAACATCTATATATATATATATAACATATATATGTGTGTGATATATATATGTTATTAGTTACCAGGATAGAATTCAGTGATTCAACAGTTGCATGTTACACTCAGTACTCATTACATCAAGTTCCCTCCTTAATGCCCATCACCTAATTACCCTATCCCCCCACCAACCTTCCCTCCAGCAACTCTAAGGTTGTTTCCTACAGTTCAGCATCTCTTATGGTTTGCTTCTCTCTCTGTTTTCATCTTATTTTATTTTTCCTCTCTTCCCCTATGTTCATATGTTTTGCTGCTTAAATTCCACATAGGAGTGAAATATGGTATTTGTCTTTCTCTGATTGACTTATTTCACATAGCATAATACCCTGTGGTTCCATCCATGTCATTGCAAATGATAATGCCTCTCTTCCTGAGGCTTCAGGTGCAGGAACATTTAAGCTCAGTGTAGATAATCATTTGGTAGGAATGTGGTAGAGCAGTAACTCTTCACTTTGGCTGCACTTTGAAATCCCATGGGGAACTATAAAAAATACTGATGCTCAGGCCCCACTCAATTTTGATTCTGATTTACGTAATCTGAAATTCATCTTGGGCATGAAGATTTTCTAAAGTCCCCAGGCAATTCTAATGTGCAGTCTAGGTGGAACCACTGTGGTTCAAGGGTAAGATCATGGATGAAATAAATGCCTATGCATGTCTTTCTCATGCTGATTCTCACTGCTGGCACATATTACAGGTACTAAAAAATGCATGTTGAATAAATTGACAACTGGAAAGTCAATGATTCTCAGCCCTTTCTCATGACCTTTATTTTTTCTCTTTCATGTTTGACGTCCGTGTTTAATGTACCTGATATTTTCTACTTCATTCATAGATTTTCTACTTCATTGACCTTCAGAGCTTCACTTTCTGAGAAGATTCCAAATGTTTCTGCCTTATAGCTATTACTGCTTGGTCATCTACAATGGTGCCAAATAGCTTTTATGAAGGAGATGTTGAATTAAACAGATTAACCACCATGAAATAGTATATGGCAGAATTATTTACTTAGGCAAGGATTATTTTACTCATTCACTAATTCATTCATTCAGTATGATTCTACTTGCTTATCTTGTTGCTGAGTTCTTGACAATCTAGAATTATTCCAGAATTATTCCAAAATTCTACCTTCCAAAAAAGATTTTTAAAAACAGATAAAATATGAAACCTCTCATGGTTAAATCCTATGTGACCTACACATAATGAAAGAATGCATGCAGTAACCAAGATAATAAATACTTATTGAAAGATTTCTGTGTACTAATTGCTGTTCCAGGCATATATGATACCATAGTAAATCAGTCAAGGAACCTGCTGTCAAAGACCTTATATGGAAGATGGAAATTGAGAATAATGAATGAATAGAATAAATAAATAGAAAATTTTCTATGAATAAATAGAAAAATTGAGAAAATAATTTCAAATAAGGAAATGTTTTATAAAGATAATAAAATACAATGATAGGGATAGCTCATTGTTGACCACTTTGCATAGAGTGGTCATCGAGAGCCTCTGTGTTGAAAAACTGAGACCTAAAATACTGTAAGTCAGTTTCTGAGAAATAGTGTTCTACATAGAGAGAACAGTAAAATGGGAAAGTGCTTGATGTAGCTGAGCAATATGTAGAAGGCTGGTGGCTGCAACTTGGTAAATGATACAAGTAAACTGGCAAACAAACTTGTTCCTCTTGGGAGTCTTAAAGTAGACCACTGAATTGGAAAAATCTACAGGGACACATATTTTTGACAATATGGGAGACTTAAAAGCCCTGAATAAAAATACAAACAGATTTTTAAATGTAGAGCTAAGTTCATAAGAAAGAAAAGGAAATTCCCAGAGGCCAGAAATGAACAAGGAGCTAGAAATCAGAAATACACAAAAACAAATCTTCTAATTCCCTATGGGGGGGGAAAGGGAGCTAGGAATGGAGAGGGTGAGTAACCAGGAGGCTTATGTTCTAATGGCCCCATCAGTCCCAGAAAATAAGGCAGGATTCTACCCCACACATGATAGAAAATTGGCATGGACAACTCATCATAGAGCCAGAACCCAGGAAAGGCCCCATCCTCAATAAAAGGGAGGACTTATAAAAAAAATCCATCCACTGATAAAAGAAAACAAAGAATACATCTTGGCCTCCTAGTAAGGGTTAAATAAAGGCTCTGAGAATTTGTGACCACAAGTCTGCCTCCAGGAAGGCCTGGTGCAAGTTTTTACCACAGTGTGACCTGGGAAAGCACAATTAAAAAATTCAAGTGTCACAGATTAGTTCTCTCTGATAGAATGAGATTAGGATGAAGGACAGGAGCCCAGAAGATTTCAACTGCATCATTAATATTTTTTTTTTCTTAAGCAGAGTGATACTTAGAAGTGATACTTATAATATGGAATAGTATGTCTGAGTTTAAAATAATTTTTAAAATATCAATATCAAATATAATATTTTAAAAATGAGGAAAATGTTAAACTTGATAGAAAAACAATTACTTAGGTAATATTTGACCAATAGATTTTTCTTATGTTAAATCCCAGCCTGCGAAGACAATTTTATAGATCTACTACCAAGTACAATTTACTCCTAATTATGGATGTGCAAATATTCATGTAATGGGTTGTCTATCTAAAACAATCTTCAATTCTTTCCAACTTGACAAAGCACAGTTTCTCCCTCATTTCTTTGATTCTCTTGATATGGCCAACAATATCATCATCGTTGTCATCGTCACGACTAAATTTTTAACTCTTATATTAGACCATGAGCTTCTGGAACACAGAATCAGATTCACCTCTGTATTCCCCACAATACTAAGCAGAGGACTTTGCTTGCAATAGACATCACTGTCATCTATCAGCCTTAACTGACCCTAGGCTATACGCGAATTATGAATATAAAAAAAGGAAGCAAAATGGTCTGGGCTAGAAGTGCTGATAATGTAATTGGATAGGAATGGGGTGAAGACGGAATCCCTCGGTGGCTCAGCGGTTTAGCGCCTGCTTTCAGCCCAGGGGGTGATTTGGAATCCCGGGTTCGAGTCCTACATCGGGCTCCCGGCATGAAGCCTGCTTCTCTCTCTGCCTGTGTCTTTGCCTCTCTGTCTGCCATAAATAAATAAAATCTTAAAAAAAAAAAAAAGAAATGGAGTGAAGAGGTCACAGGTAATGATGTGGAATAACAACTGGCATGAAATTTCCCTTGGAATGAAACTATCTTTCATTCCAAGGGAAATATCTTGATATTTTGGGAAAGAAACCAAGACTCTGGTGGCAGAAAAATTCTGGAGACAAACAACAAAAGTGATGGCTTAGGTACTCTGCTTGAGAGAGGGGGGAAAAGTTTGTTCTGTTGTGAAAAGGAAGGGGAGAAAAGAGTGGCAGGGGGAAGAGAGGTCCCAGGAAGAGAGTATGAGGCTGAGAGGTCCCACAGCCCAGTCAATAAAAAGTTCCCAGTTAGGGGGAGCTGCTGAGGAACTGAAATCTCCCACATGCAATCTGAAGTTATTTGTGTTATGTAATGGATCCCTTCTCCAATATCCTCAATTTGTCACTGATGGCTATTGCATTGTAAGTGCTTTCATTGAGTAAGGAAGACTGTAGAAACTGAGAAGGAATTGAATTTTATATTTAGGCCCAACCAAGATAGAACAAAGACAGTACTCCAGGGCAATAAGATGATCTAAAACCTTAAATATTTCAAAAAGGGTATAAACCAATAGTCCACATAAAACGTAACCTCTAAAAGACTTGGAGGAAATCCCGAATTTCCCCTAGGTATTAAATGAAGTTTAAAATTGATGCTATTTAGCTCTAAAACTACCAAGAGACCCTTGTTAACATCTGGGATACATTTTCAAAAGGCAAATAGCAATATAAGGTGGAAGATATTAGGAACCAAATGAACAGTACTCACTGTTAAAGCAACACAGAATTGGGAAATACTGAAGTCTGTGAGTTAGGGATGGGATTCTAGAAGAGTTTTTTGAGCTAGATCTCCAAGAAAGAATAAGATGGATGGGAGGAAGAGAAAACAGTGAGGAAAGTGTTTGAAGCAAAGAAAATAGATTGAGCACAGACATAAAATGAGAAGGCTGGCCACCTGACAGCTAATATATGCTCAAGGAAAGCAAGCAAACTTTAACAGTAGTCCAAGCAAAACATAAATTACTAAAAGAATCGTGTAATACATTCCCAATCCAAATGTTAATAGTGTTAGGAGTTTCTGGCCTTTTGGATTAACTATTCTATGGTTTCCCTCATTAGTACATGTAGCTATTTCTATGAGTTATAAAGTGCCAACTTGCACGTACAAGTATTGCCAGGTGGTGTGGGAAGCCTGTATGTGTATGTCTTGGTGTGTGTGTGTGTATGTGTGTATGTGTACTGTATACACATCAACCATGTATTTGGGATGGATACAATTGCTGATGATGGTTCAATGGGTTGGTCCCTGTGGCAGTCCTGGTCAGAGGCTGAGCTGTGCTTCCTGACAGTGGATAAGTTTGGAAATGTTGGCATGAGGCCTGAATTTCACAACATCGGTCCCGAGACTACAAGTAGTAGAGCCCTGTCCTGATAGTCTTAGGGCCAGCCAATAGCCCAGGTGGAGTCATCAACAGGTAATCACCCACGAAGGACTAAGTAACAAAAGGACACATGCAGCATCATCCAGCACACATCAATAGTCTCCTGCTGCAAGAATAGTAAGACTGCTTAGCATTTATATAGAAATTTTCAATCATTAATTAGTTAATCCACATAACTTCCCAATGAGGAGAGTATTTTTAGTTCTTTTTTGTTTCCAGATGAGGAACCGAACACACAGTGAGGTTAAATAACTTGCTCGAAGCTAAAAATCAAGTCAATAAACAGCAGGCATGTGGTGGGAATGCAGTTTCTAAATTCCTATTTTGTCTGCTTACTCCATAAATGCCACTTGGTCTTTGGGGAAAGATGGTCAAGTTGCTCCTCAGAGAGACACGACCTTCCACTAGAGTAAATGATACATTTTTTCTACTAGCAAGATCTGCCTAGGGAGATTTCTGTTTCCGGATTTGATGCTTTTTGCCCACCCTGAAACAATTAAGCTGAAATAACATTCACTGTTGCAGGACATTTGGGGTTTGTAAGCTGGGGTGTAAGGTCAGTTAATGTGTTCCACCTGCCCGGAATTGGAATCCATCAGTGGCTGTGAATGGGGAGTTTTAGTGTTGCGCTCCATAAAGGAGTGAGGGTGATGAGGAGTAAGAAGAGTCTGAATGGAGAAGGGGGAAAATGAGGGCAAAGAATGGAGTCCACTTTTTATCCAGCCTTTTTTTGTGAGAGTCTGTGTTATGTGAGAGAGGGAGACCTGAAACTTTTGGAGGGATTCTTGAGAGCTAAAGGAGTGTATCAAATCTGCTCACTTACCCAGAACTTTTAAATGTACTAATTCAACCCTTGTACAAATAGAAAATCTTTAGTTTACCTGATGATTTTGCTCTATTTCAGTTAACTCTCCACAGTCCTCTGTTGGAGTGAATCTTTTCTTTTTTTTTTTTTTTAAAGATTTTATTTATTTATTCATGAGACACACACACACACACACACACACACAGATAGAGAGAGAGAGGGAGAGAGGCAGAGACACAGGCAGAGGGAGAAACAGTCTCCATACAGGGAGTCTGACATGGGACTCGATCCTGGGTCTCCAGGATCAGGCCCTGGGCTGAAGGCATCACTAAACTGCTGAGCCTCCCCAGGCTGCCCAAGAGTGAATCTTTTCTAATGACTTATGGCCACATGTGGAAATGAAGGCAATAAAGCACCAAAGGATGTTTTATGACTTAGATTATTTTAAAATGAAGTCCCCTGTGTTTGAGGTCCTTCCAAACTTCTGGTGATTTAGTTCAAATTTCAAGGCATTATGGTCTGAGAATATGCAGGGGACGATCCCAATCTTTTGGTATCAGTTCAGACCCGATTTGTGACCCAGTATGTGGTCTATTCTGGAGAAAGTTCCATGTGCACTTGAGAAGAATGTGTATTCAGTTGAGTTTGGATGTAAAGTTCTGTAGATATCTGTGAAATCATCTGGTCCAGTGTATCATTTAAAGCTCTCGTTTCTTTGGAGATGTTGTGCTTAGAAGATCTATCGAGTATAGAAAGAGCTAGATTGAAGTCACCAAGTATAAGTGTATTATTATATAAGTATTTCTTCACTTTGGTTATTAATTGATTGATATATTTGGCAGCTCCCACATTCAGGGAATATATATTGAGGATTGTTAAGTCCTCTTGTTGGATAGATCCTTTAAGTATGATATAGTGTCCCTCTTCATCTCTCACTGCAGTCTTCGGGGTAAACTATCAAAATACCATGGACTTTCTTCAGAGAGTTAGAACAGATTATTTTAAGATTTGTGTGGAATCAGAAAAGACCCCAAATAGCCAGAGGAATTTTAAAAAAGAAAACCATATCTGGGGGCATCACAATCCCAGATTTCAGGTTGTACTACAAAGCTGTGGTCATCAAGACAGTGTGGTACTGGCACAAAAACAGACACATAGATCAATGGAACAGAATAAAGAACCCAGAAGTGGACCCTGAACTTTATGGTCAACTAATATTTGATAAAGGAGGAAAGACTATCCATTGGAAGAAAGACAGTCTCTTCAATAAATGGTGCTGGGAAAATTGGACATCCACATGCAGAAGAATGAAACTAGACCACTCTCTTGCACCATACACAAAGATAAACTCAAAATGGATGAAAGATCTAAATGTGAGACAAGATTCCATCAAAATCCTAGAGGAGAACCAGGCAACACCCTTTTTGAACTCAGCCACAGTAACTTCTTGCAAGATACATCCACGAAGGCAAAAGAAACAAAAGCAAAAATGAACTATTGGGACTTCATCAAGATAAGAAGCTTTTGCACAGCAAAGGATACAGTCAACAAAACTCAAAGACAACCTACAGAATGGGAGAAGATATTTGCAAATGGCGTATCAGATAAAGGACTAGTCTCCAAGATCTATAAAGAACTTATTCAACTCAACACCAAAGAAACAAACAATCCAATCATGAAATGGGCAAAAGACATGAACAGAAATCTCACAGAGGAAGACATAGACATGGCCAACAAGCACATGAGAAAATGCTCTGCATCACTTGCCATTAGGGAAATACAAATCAAAACCACAATGAGATACCACCTCACACCAGTGAGAATGGGGAACATTAACAAGGCAGGAAACCACAAATGTTGGAGAGGATGCGGAGAAAAGGAAACCCTCTTACACTGTTGGTGGGAATGTGAACTGGTGCAGCCACTCTGGAAAACTGTGTGGAGGTTCCTCAAAGAGTTAAAAATAGACCTTCCCTAGACCCAGCAATTGCACTGTTGGGGATTTACCCCAAAGATACAGATGCAATGAAACGCCAAGACACCTGCACCCCGATGTTTCTAGCAGCAATGTCCACAATAGCCAAACTGTGGAAGGAGCCTCGGTGTCCATCGAAAGATGAATGGATAAAGAAGATGTGGTTTATGTATACAATGGAATATTACTCAGCCATTAGAAACGACAAATACCCACCATTTGCTTCAACGTGGATGGAACTGGAGGGTATTATGCTGAGTGAAGTAAGTCAATCGGAGAAGGACAAACATTATATGGTCTCATTCATTTGGGGAATATAAATAATAGTGAAAGGGAATATAAGGGAAGGGAGAAGAAATGTGTGGGAAATATCAGAAAGGGAGACAGAACATAAAGACTCCTAACTCTGAGAAATGAACTAGGGGTGGTGGAATGGGAGGAGGGCGGGGGGTGGGGGTGAATGGGTGACAGGCACTGAGGGGGGCACTTAACGGGATGAACACTAGGTGTTATTCTGTATGTTGGTAAATTGAACACCAGTAAAAAATAAATTTATTAAAAAAATAAAAAATAATAATATAAAATGAAGTCCCCTGGAGGTGGGGAATGGGTGGGTAAGATAGGTGATGGAGATTAAGGAAGGCACTTGTGATGAGCACTGGGCATTTTATGGAAGTGTTAAATCACTATGTTGTATACCTGAAACAAATATTACACACATATTAGTATGTTAACTAACTGTAATTTAAATAAAAACTTAAGGAAAAATTAAATAAATAAATAGAATGAAGTCCCTGAGTGGTGAAAAGCTAGGTCCTATATGGTAATCTAAGCACCCCCGACCACCTTCTAAGAGGTTCTGTTTTCAGCCTGCCTGCTGCAGATGATATAGGTCATATACCTCTCAGTGGGAATCTGTGGTCTATTAAAGAACTTGTACATTTAAATCAAGTACAGTACGGCTGAGCCTACATGAAATTGTTTTGGAAGCAACTCATCACCATCACCAGAAATAATTAACTGAACACTTAATAAATACTCTTTTCTCAGAGAGAATTAGGCAAACAGATAATGCCTATACTTTGGAAGCTTAAAATAATTTGGTCACACATGAAAGGAATGCATAGACATAAAAATAAGACCTTGAAAAAGATAATATATACCAACCTAAGTATTTGAACATGTGCATGCATACATATGTATTATATGTATTTATGTGCATATATATGTACATATATACAGAAATACCTAGGTACCTATATATTGTTCCTTAGTTCCACTCACATCTCCTTCAATATTTCATGTACATTTGTCTATCTATGAGAGACAAGGAAAGGGGAGAGAGAGGGAGGGAGGATGTCTTCCTCTAGGTTATATTTGTGTGTATATGTATTTGTGAATTAATGTTAGTGGTGGCCAATAGGGTCAATTTTTTCATAGAAAAGAAATTGGAGGGTTCTTATGGCACCAATGCCATATTTCCAAAACATCTTGGATGTTCCATGATCAGATCATGGAACTTGGATGTTCCATGATCAGATCAATCTCAACAGAACTGAAAACAAACTCTTCTCTAATCAACTCTTTCCCAAAAGAATTCTAGTATTTCAGAGTTGGAGGGATTCTTGTCCAAGGATCATCCAGCTTATGTTTGAACTCTCTAATTCTCAGACAGTCATTTCAACATTGATTCTTAGGCTCCACAATTCCCTCCAAGACAAACCAGGCCTTGAGCATGTTCATGGAGATCTTTGCTGGGCAAAGGGTTAGAGAGGGAATTAGCTGGCATGAAGATTATGGAGTTCAAGGTGACCTCAGAGGTGGTTTTGGATATTAAAATAAAATGGAAAGCCAACCATACAGTCCAATAAACTGCCTGGTAGACTGTTATTTGAGGGAGAGAAGCCAAGTCTGAGGCAATGAGGTCAATTCAGAAAATATAAAACTGAATTAATTGGGTTCAAACTGTGAGTCACAGGCAGCATACAGCTATTGGCTCTCTGTACACAATTTATGTAACTTCATCCAAGGGTCCAATAACCTTGTTACAAAAATAAATGAGCTTAGTCTAACAATGTCTGAGAAGAAAAATAACCCCTCAAACTTGCTTTGATGGTATTCTTACCTATTTCTCCATCAATTATCCCCACATCCTTCCTTTATCTTCAATCTTTCCTTTCCATTTTCTGCCCCTATAAGTATGAAGTTTTTTCTGAGTTCTTCTTGCCAACTCTATTGCCTCCACAAGTCAGCTTGGTCCCCTTTCTTCTTTTCAGTGCTAAACACTTTAAAGAATAATTGAGCCCTCAATGACTTTTGTGCTTTGCTTTCCAATTTTGCCACCTGGCACAATTTGATTTTCACCCTCAAAAGTTTACTTAGGACTCTACTCCACTAACATCATCATGGGCTTCCTTATTGCTAAATCCAGTGATATATCTCAATATATACAACCAATCCCTTCATATAGAAAGCTTGTCAACATCTGGCCTTAATAATACCACTACCCTTGATTCTCTCTTTAATTCTTAAGTCCTTCAATGACCCCTCCTCTTTTTTGCCCATTAAATACCATTATTCCATAGGCTAAGGTACAATCCTTAACCCATGACTTCTACATTTTCATTCCGAAGTAAACTCATTAAATGCCAGGGATTCAATGCTGACACTCTTCTGTAGATGAAACTCATTCTACATCTATAGCTTTTACTTTTCCTCTATGTCCGAGTAAGTATTTTATGTTTCTTTTCGAAATTTCTATAAAAATGACCTAACACACCTCAAACTCAGTTATGTCCACACTGAATATCTATTATTGTACTTCCCAAAGCTGCTTTAGTTCCATATTCCCCATTTCATTTCAGGATGTTAGGACCCACTCATTTACACAAACAAGAAATCTTAGTTAAATGGATGTCTCCTTGCCATTCAATTTTATGTCCAATTAATAGTTAGGCTTTTAAGATTCTACCTCTGCAGGGTAAAAATTGTTAAAAAATCAAATTGTTTGTTTTATTGTGACTGTACTTACAACACCCAGTGAATCTTACTTCAAGTGACCTCCACATCACCAATCTCCTCCAATTCCTTCCCGTGCATGCTCAGATTATTTTTATCATGAATAGATTTGACCAATTAATTTCTCTGTTCAAAAAATCTTTTATGACTCCGCATTATCCTCCTGAGAAAGCCTAAATTTTTCTACTACAATTTAGATATTCCATAATTTTTTACCTCCCATGTTTCTTTTTTTTTTTTTACCTCCCATGTTTCTTATCTATATGCTCACCAATCATCCTCCCTGAAACAGTCTTATACCCTAAATTCCAATTCTGTCTCCATTTTTCAAGTGTGCCATGCCCCTGATGTTTCTAGCTTTTATTGATCTTCATTTTTTCAGAATCCTAGTGAGTCTTCATAAAACTATGCTGAATTCCCTTAGATAAAATAAACACCTACCTTCTCTGAATATCTTTATAGTCTTTTGAGAAGCATGTATGGAACTGTCTTGCTTAGTACTATACTCACTGTTGTATATCTATAACTCGCATTCCAGATTTTTAATTCATAAAACACAGCCTTGTTCCTCTTAAGGCACTATGCTTTTCATTGTGCCTTTTGCTTAGATACATACAATAAATGATTATCTTACTGAGTTAAAATCTTATTGTTAGTTCCCTTAAATTATATATTAGATTTTCTATTCTTTTATTCCGGTGATGCTAGCCCCTGCCAAAGCCCTACTCACTGCTTACCCTGTTTACTAACTTTATGGGCTTGATCTTTCAACCCCTCCTGCATAAGTAACCCTTTCCTTATGTTGTTGCCCACTCCCAGGCCCAAAATGACCTTGATTGGCTTTTGCACCAAATCCAGACTCCATTGTCCATCTCTCCATGTCATCTGAGATCCCCATGCCCTCCCTCTCTATCTCAAACTTACTTTCTACTACTCTATAAACTGTATTCTTCATACCAATCAGGTCCACTTCCCCCAAAATTCTTTTTTTTTAAAGGTTATTTATTTATTTATTCATAGAGACACAGAGAGAGAGAGAGAGAGAGAGGCAGAGACACCGGCAGAGGGAGAAGCAGGCTCCATGCAGAGAGCCCGACGTGGGACTTGATCCCGGGTCTCCAGGATCACACCCCAGGCTGAAGGTGGCCCTAAACCGCTGCGCCACAGGGGCTGTGCCCCCTGCTCCCCCACCCCCCCAAATTCTGTACGTGCAATTCTATTGCCACCTTCGTGCTTCTGTTCACTCTGTATCTTCTATCTGGAACATCTTTCATTCAATATACTTTCAAAACATGCAATGTCTACCTCAAATTTCATTTCTCTCTGAAGTAATTCTTCATTCCCATTCTTCTATGAATGGCTATTATACATAAAATCAGTATCCCAGGTAAATAATCAACTGTTTTCTCAATTAATTTCTATAGATTGGTTAGTTTTCTCTCTCCAAACAGCTCTATGAGGCCAGATGCAAATAGCCTCTATGAGGTCATACATATGCTTCTCTATCTCTGCCAGCACCCTTAAGTACATTGCTGGTCATATTATGCTTACTGGTTGATTAGAAATAATCCATCCATTAGGGATCCATTCTCTAATAAACTGGGACAATATAACTCACATGATATTCCAGAAAACTGAATGTAGTGGATGGCTTTTAGAGGGGCTGCGATACTCTGAATCAGGATGCCCCGCTCAAGACCCAGGTGGACCCAATGCACAATCAGAGAAGCAGCTGGCAGAACCTGACTAACTCAATGAGATAGTTTATTGTGCCAGCTTCATCTGCTGGTCCCATCAACCCTAATTATAATCAACTAATTCTATTAGCTTCTTAAACCTATTCAAGAGAGAGTGCATTATACTGAGCAACCATCATCAAGTAATAGAGTTATGCTCTTTCTACATCAGGCTCCATTCTAGTCAGTCAAGCAGAAAGAACATTTTGAATTAATGTTCTCATAGAAGTGTACAGTTTTCACTTTTCAAAACTTTGTTTCTGTGGTCAATTATTTTGGTCTGCAAAAGCCCAAAACAGGTGTTATATTTACCTGATGATTTCTATGAGGGGTGGACAGAACAACCTAAAAGGAGAACATTTATTTCAAGCTGTCAGGGAAGAACCAACCAACCTTGATTCTGCAAAACTTATTAGCTGGAGGTAATAGAGAAGGAAAGGTGTAGGAACTAGGAATGCTGTAATTGCTGCCTTTATGCTGTTATGCAGAACACTGTGCCTCTGGGCTATTCAAACATGTTTCCCCAACCCAGAAAGATACTGTTATTCCCCACTCCCCAGAGTTCTGAAATGGGTTAACATGAAGTTTAATACAAGTATTAGGATGAGATTAGGCTGTAGAAATAAGAATGGCAAGCACATTTTTACCTACACTTTGGTAGGGGACTCTGGTGACCGAAGTTTTTGCCAGGAATGACTCCTACTCTGCAAACTAGTAAGCATAGAAAGATAATTTTTTTAAAAAAAGATAAAATCAAAACTCTTACATAGATATAAAATGTCCATGTGTTAAGGATTTTAACTTCTTACTAAGGGAATTGGTCAGATGTTACAATCAGCTCAAAGGAAAATCCAAAGGACACATGCATTTGTAGATCAGACATCTACAAAGCAGTGTGCAAATGGGGACAAAACCAGCTCTTGTTTGGTGGAGGAAAGAAGTCAGTTGTATCTCCACTGAATGGAATATCCTTGTCTCTAGACAATAATGATGCTTCATTGCTATCAGCTATTTATAACTTACAGAGTTGTAACATAGCTACTCTAGAGTCAGAATCACAGAGCCCTAAAACGTGTGATCTAGATAATGCACTGTTTTCCACTGAAGCATCATTTCCCTCTGGAAAACTTCTAGGGCAGTAAATGAAATATTATGTTCTGTTTCTGAATTGAAGGAATGGGACTTTCTTTAAGAAACTCAGAAAGGAAGGTGATATTAGAAATGGTCCTATAAATAAAATCTTAAAAAAAAAAAAAAACACCTGGAGGCTCAGTGGTTGACTGTCTGCCTTCGGCTCAGGGCATGGTTCCTTGGGTTCTGGAATCGAGTCCTGCATCAGGTTCCACGCAGGGAGCCTGCTTTTCCCTCTGCCTATGTCTCTGCCTCTCTCTCTCTGTGTCTCTCATGAATAAATAAATAACACCTTTTTAAAAATGGTCCTAATTATACTTTGTATGCATACCTAAATATGTTCAAATCCTGTGCTGAAGTGTATCCCTAAGCATAAGCCCTGACCACCAGGTCTGAAGAAAACTCAGAGGATAGAGTGACTTAAAGTGCTTTCCTTCTCTCTACTTATTTTACTTATTTCCTTTTTTGTTTTTGTTTTTTTTGCTGTTGTTGTTTTTATTTTCTTCCACCTTAGAAAAGAGTGACTGTTTTCATACACAGAACAATGGTTAAAATGATCAGTGAGTCAGTGGCAGACAGCAGGCGAATAGGGAAATGGGGGAGAGGTGACAGGCTGCTACCAGCAGCTCCAACTACTCTAAGCTGCACAGAACAGGTATAATTTTGCCCTAATAACCAATCATGTTTCTCCATATAGTCTCAGTCTTAATTTTAGACAACCACAGAACCCACTAGCAGGGTTTGAAACATGTGTTCCAATCTGCATTAAGGGGAGGTTTAGAAGACATTTAGAGGAATTTTTTTTTGTCTTTTTTGATTATAGTTGATACATAATGTCACATTAGTCTTAGGCGTATAACAGTGATTTCACAAGTTTATACATTAGGCTATGTTCAGAAGTATAGCTACCATTGTCATGATACACTGCTATTACAATATCACTGTATTTCTTATGCTGTGACTTATTCTCATGACTTACTCACTTCATAACTGGAAGCCTGTATCTCCTACTCCCCTTCACCCATTTTGCCCAAACCCTCACCCTCATCCTCTCTGGCAACCATCAGTTTGTTCTCGTATTTATAGGTCTAATTCTTCTTTTTGTTTTGTTTTTTTTACTCATTTTTAAAGATTCTGCTTGTGAGTGAAATCATATATTTGTCTTTCTCAGTCTGACTTCTTTCACTTAGCATAATACCCTATATGTCCATCCATGTTGTCTCAAATGGCATGATCTCAGCCTTTTTATGGCTGTGTAATATTCCACTGTGGGTGAGAATATGTGTGTGTGTGCATACATCTCTGCCCATTTGTGTATACATATACACACACATATGTAGTTTTATATATATACAATGTTATATATATGTAAATATATATATAAAACACATAGAATTCTTCAAACTATGAGCTTTTTATCGACGAAATTCTGTTTATATTATGTAATCCCATCATCATTCTTCTTAATATCTCTTTTATGGTGAGCAGAATGTTTATGCTTGATAGCACATCAGTAAAAATCAAAGTATTAGTACACTTTTCTATTTCTTTGTTTTTTATTGCTGATCAACTGCTTACTCAGACCTAAAAGATACCTATTATCTCCCTTCTCATCTTGGCCTCTGCAATACAATGTGGGCTAATTGTATTACTTACCTTGGCTGAGAAATCTTACTACCTCACAAAACTAGAGATAGCTTTAAATGGGCTTTCAGGCATCAATTTCTTCAGCTCCTTCCATATTCTTTCAAAATAGTGGCTCTTTCTGGTTGTCTCTTTCATTGGATCCAGGACTCTTCTAAAGCTCCTCTCTCAGAAGTAAGTTATTTCCCTCCCATCATAATGTTCCTTCCTGCTTCCCCCAAAGCCCACGTCTGCATCTCAGAGGCCCAAGATGTGGATCAGGGAAAATCTTAATTTAACAAGCATCATGCTCACCCAGGGAGAATACTGCTACACAAAGGAATTAATTCTTCTCCAATCAAATGTATGCCTTACTCTTGCATAAACAACATGTCTATTAAAGGATCTCTTGAAGCCAAATACCATATCTATCTTAAAAATGAGACTTCAGCTATCTAGGAACAACCCAATTGTCCCTTCTGATCCTTTTTGTTGCAGATTCTATAGCTAGACAGTAAATATGTTAAACTCCTTTAGACAGGGAATGGAAGTGTACATGCTCTGAGCCTGTTTGTTTAGAACAGAAAATAGCAAAGTATTGGCAGTGGGCCAAATCTACCCACCGCCAATTTTTGTATGGCCTACAATCTGATGGGAAAAATCAGAACAATAGTTCTGATTTTTTTTTATATATTTCACATTTGATGACATGTGAAATATATAAAATTCTAATTTCAGTGTTCATCAATAAAGTTTTATTGGAACACAATCATGTTCATTTGTTTCTATAAGATTTGTGGCTGCTTTCACAATACAAGGACAAAGTGCTATAGCTCTGATAGAGATCCTCTGGTCCACAAATCCCAAAATACTTTCTATCTGATCCTTTACAGTCAAAGTTCGTTGACCCATGGTTTAGAATCTTGTCTCTACCACTTTATCATCCCAATGACTTTGGGCAAGTTATGTAGCCTTCTGATGCCTCAGTTTCCTCATTTGTAAAGGGAAGTCTCTCATTATTTTCTTATGAGGGCAAGGGAGCTAAAATACATAAAGTGCTTATCAGAGTGTCTGGCATGTAGTAAATTCATATGAACATTGGCTACTATCATTATTATGATTTCTACCTTTAGTTTTACTCCTGCCGATATTTCTATTATTATTTATAGAACCACTATTGGAATGCCTTCTTTGTGTGAGTTCCTGAGCTAATAATTTTACATGAACTTCTATAATTTACATGGGATTTCTATCCTCTCCATTTTTATGACAGAAAAAAGGTCTGATAAGCTTGAACAACTTCAATTTATTCAGCAAATAAATAGAAAAACCAAGATTTGAATACAGGCCTGACTGCAAAACCCAAGTTCATCCTACCATACCAGTGCTTTTTAACCTTTTCTTTTTTGTAATGGAATCCTTAATTTTCTCTCAGCCAAATTTTACCCAATATCTTTATTTCTTTGATGGCTGAAATTGTTTCCTTCACTGCTTAGTTCAGCCTATGTCTTTGCCTATCCCTTGCTCCCCACTGCCCCTGAATCAGTTCAAGGGAATGGTGGGTCTCTGTAAATGCAGTACAACAATGGTTGTATAGGCTACCATCCTGTGTCTCCTTCAATAGTACAGAAATCTTGGATCTTCTTGAAGGATCATTGCTTAAGGGTGATAAGACATGAGGGTGAGAGGGCTTGCCAATATTTTATTGGCAGATTCTTTAAACTCAATGCAATAATAGCATAATGTGAGGACAAAGATTCTGGAGCCAGAATGCCTGTATTCAAATAACAGCTCTGCCCCTTTCTTGCTTTGTGACATTGAACAAATCATTTGACTTTTACATGCTTTGATTTCCCCATGTATAGACGTAACTCTAACATTTGTGCTGCCGGGAGAAAGAATACAAAAGGAAGTCTATACTATATGCCCATTTAAGATCATAAATCAAGCCAGCACATTGTTATATGTTTTATTAACCTAGATAGACAAAATGAGTGTTTAGAATTCTCAGAACATCATATATAAGAGAACATGATGACACTAGGATGCTAGTCAGTAACACATACTTCTTTCTTCCACCAAGCCCTTCCTTTACAACGTGGATAAAATGTTTACGTGACTCTGTCCCCTGAGTGTGAGTTCCTTCTGGGACTGCCATCCCTAGACCATCCAGTGAGGCATGTCTCCTTGGCCCCATTTCTATCCATGAGGAGAGGCACAACTAGAGAAGGGCTAAAGCAGGGCCCACTAAAGCACAGAGCCCGAGACAGAGACCTCTCTAGCTCTGGCCCAAAATGGTACTATTTATTAGTATATTGATGATAATAATGGAATGTCCACTGCTGTGAGAATTAATAAGTTAATATGTTTAAAGTACTTAGAGAAATCCTCAATAAATGGTAAAAACAATACATATAAAGTGTTTTATTACCATTAATTTTAACCCCACTGTTAATGAGTAGAAATCTGTGCTTTTGCGAAAACTAATGAAGAATGTGACTAAAAAAAAAAAAAAAAATGTGACTGACCAAACATGAATCTAGAAGCAAACATCAATTTGAAAATAAATCACAAAAGACAGAATGACCTTATATAATGTCATATAGATTCTTGGATAAATCTTCTTTTTAAAATAACTTTTAAAAATGGGAGATGTTGCATGAACAAGGGCTCAATACTATAGAACAGGTAATATATGCTATGGCAGTTGAGAATCTAGAGATTAACCTCAGTATCAGGGAACTGATGGCAATCAGATGAAATACAAATCATACATCGTCAACCAAGTAACTACAAACTCTGGTACAGTCTGCCATTGTCTATTGGTATCCCTAATGAAAGGAGGCCATGTCTTGATTTTGTTCTCTATTATCAGTTATATTAAGAGCATATTTATAAGTAACTGATGAACTTTAGAATTGTATGTAGAATAAGTGACCAAAGAGAACAACAAAAGTAATACTAATGCAACCCATACTGAATCCTTTTGGTACTAAACAATAGTGACAAAGCTGCCATTTGTCAAGTACTTTCTATATTTACAAACTAGAGCCATTATATCCATTGTATAGTTGTAGAAACTAGGGCTCAGAGGGATGCATGGGTGGCTCATTGATTGATTGAGCATCTGTCTTTGGCTCAGGGCAAGATCCTGGGGTTCTGAGATCAAGTCCCGCATCCAGCTCCCTTTGAGGAACTCGCTTCTCCCTCTGCCTATGTGTCTGCCTCTCTCTGTCTCATGAATAAATAAATAAAATCATTTTTTAAAAAAGAAACTAGGGCTCAGAAAGGTTAAATGACTCTTCCTAGACCACACAGTTTGTGAGTTGCAGAGCTAGCATTTGAATCCAGAACTACCTTGTGCCTAAGTCAACTTTTCAACCCAAAAACATGCAGTATCTTAATGTACAATGCACTTGAAAAGAGTATATTTTTTTATGTGCAACATCATGCCTAATAACTCATCCAACGTCATCATCCCCATGTTCTAGTGAAGTTCATTTCAGGTTTATGCTTCTCTCATGTGGTTGCTTCCCTTTAGATTTAGTCCCTAAATTGTCAAAATCTTCACTAATATATTCATCATGGTCCTAGCTTAAGCTATCTTACTAAATTTTTACTCAAGTGGCACTTTCATAAATACCAAGGATGCCCTATTGACAAGCATTTTAAAAATCCCTAGGACAAAGCACATTGCTGACTAAGCATTCTATAGGGTTTCTTTGCCACAGTCCTGGCAGGCCAAGTTGGTTATTTTATTCTAGTTCTGGGAAAAGATGGCCAGAACCATCCCCTGGACTTGACACTCTTCACCCAGACCCTTTTCTCCTCTGCAAAGAAGTATTCTCTTTTATCCCATGTCTGCAGTGTCCCTGCCACCTGGCCGTTCACAGAAAAGGAACAGATTCTAGAACATCACTTCCCAAGGTGAGGTATATCCATTTCATTCTCTAAATGAGGAAACTGCTGGTGCAGAAAATCACTAAACAAAAAAGCATCTCCTTCAAATGCCCTCATGAAAGGACACATTCTCTGGCAGTGGAATGAGGAAGCAAGCAGCCATTACAAAGGGACACTAAGACAAGGAAAATCTGTTCATTCCAGAGTTCTGTGCCAGTCTCCCAGATCTGTTAGCCATTGGGTGCTATGCTACGCTGGCACAGGGGCACTGACAGCAGGAAAAAGATCTCAGACTTTACTGTAGGGTCTTGAAAGTAGTGCCAAGAATGTTGTGCCTTGTTTCTAGCAATCACAGCCCCTGAGATCCAAAAATAAAAACCAAAGCCACTCAACTCAGCTATTCACAAGCATGCCCATTCTACCCTGGTATGATCTCCCAGATAGGGTTTTTCTAAATACAGGGCTTGATTTTCAATAAGGAAGCTGTGTTAAAGGAAAAAATACTCTAATTATGTAATACTTGCTTTCAATTCCCAACTTTTGCATCTTACTATCTTCATAAACTCTACCAAACACTGAGTCTATTTCCCCATTTACATAAGGGAATAATAGTATCTGCTTCTTGTTCTTGTGAGAATCAAATGGGATATTGTGTATGAAACCTCTGTGAAACTAATAACATTATCCATGGTTGTGCTGGTATAGTCTAGTTACTTATGTTCTGTAGTCTTCTCCATTTTAAGTTGGCCTTTCAGTTTAGAAAGGAAGCAATTACTAAAAGCTGCAAAGGTCATGAATCTCTTTCTTTTCCCCTAATCTTCTTGCAGTGTTTCAATATAAAATGGTTGTCACCAACTCTTTCTTAAACAGCCAAGATCCCCACGTTTGGGGCTACGTTAGGTGACAATGAGAAATGAACAGGGCTTTTAAAGAGAAAGGGGAAGCTCCTTTCACATCTGGCTTCTGTGATTAAAATTATACTTTCCCTTGACTCTTCAGTGTTGTCAAGGAGTTAAGCTGTCATCCATCCACTGTTTGCTCTGGGTACTTTTTTAGAACTGTGGCATTATGATCACCAACTGACAAGTAGGTCTGAATATTGAAGCTGATCATGATTGGCATCCTTAAACATGGTAAACATGAAGACTTTTCATCCAGAAGACACTGATTTTGTTTCTGGCAGTGATGAGGGATGGGCCATGTCAAAACCAAATGAGAATCCACAGTTTTGTGAGAAAACAGACTTTACAAAAAAGAGAACCTGTGGCTGAATCTGACATAATCAGTCTTCTCCCAGAGTCTGCCTTATCCCCTTTTCCTCTTCCTTTGCCTTTTTCTTTAGACACTGTCCTTTTTTCCATTCTCCTCTCTTGTCTCATTTTCCATAACAAGAGATATATACAGTCTACACATAGCTTTCTAACTGACTTTTACAGTGCCTCCTTCAGACTTGTCATTTCAGCCTCAGCTCATTCACTGATCTAGCTGTGTGACCCTGAAAAGTGTATTTGACTATTCTCCAATGTGGAGTTGGCAATGCCATAGTCTTTCCCTGCCCAGTCCTTTAGTTTTAGCAAACTAAAAACTGATTATAAGGATGTAGCTAGAATCTTGCGTCTTCCAAACAGGAAATAGTTGATCAAATCTAATTAGCTTTCAGCCCAACAGAGGCAATGGAGCTACACAGATGGGCAAGGATGAATGATTTTGAAGAGGAAAAGAAAATAGCTTGAACTCAGGAAATCTCTTTGCTATTTATTTATTTGTTTGTTTGTTTCCAAATTTGCAGATTCTGCAAACACTGAGCATATTTTATGCCAAGCACTTCCTCCTCTATTTAAATTCATTGACACATATATAATAAGCTGGCTCACCAAGTTGTTTTGTCAAATATTTTTAAAAGATATTTTTAGGAAGGGCCTTAGACATCATCAAATTCAATCCTTTTGTTTTACAGGTTAGTAAACTGAGGTCTAAAGCTATGAATTGGTCTACAATTGGTCCATGATAGAGATGAGCCTGGAAATCATGCTATGGAGCTCTAATTCATGATTCTTTCCACCACAGTTAAGGCTGCCAGGCAAACTTCGTATAAATAAGCCAAACATTTTCGTAGGACTCAGAATGTTACATCTTTTCCAAACAAGAATGAATAGAACATGGCCTCTCAGCAGGAAACTGCCAAAAATTAGTATTCCTAAATTGGTGTGTAGCCTCACAACCTGGCAAATATCTCCTCCTGTCCCAGAAACCTTGTGTTATTATTAACAGGATAAATGGATGGCTACTTAATTAAACCAGTGCTGGAAGAAAGAAACATTAAGTCTGACCATAGATGCCCTCTTGCTGCATAACAGATATTCTCCAGGAATCTCATGGAGAAAACAGTCTTTAAGGAAGGGCCAGCTAAGCTAAAGTGGAGACCTAAAAGCTTGCATAAAATTCACAGCTTGCAATCCACAGTTGAGCCTTTGAATTTTAAATTCTGTCGTGTGACAAAGACATAAAACAAACTTGTTTGTTTCCTTCTTTCTTAAAAGCCTAATAAAGACATTGTGCAGAATCCATTATCAAATCTTGGCTGGAGTCTTTAATTTGAGCTCTGATGTCCTAAAAGTTCAATCCCCAACAAACGCCTATCCCAGCTGGTATGTTGACCTGAATGGCAAGTCACAGAGCTGGTAGCATTGGCAAAATGGCAACAGCTACACACACACACACACACACACACACACACACACACACACTTATATATCCACGTGTGTATGTTTGTTGTGCATATAAATATAAATATATATGCATATATGCATATACACACACATAAGCCCACCCCATTCTGTTTCATAAGAATCTTTTATCGTCTGAAGAGCTGCAGAAATCTATACTACTATAGTAGCCCTGTTAACAGCCAAGTCTGTGACAAGGGCCTACTCAAAAGAGAAGAAAGTCAATAAAAGTAAAGTGTAAGTGTACTGTTAATGACAGGTTCTTGCAGGCACTTTCCCCCAAATTATACCATTCCTATTCAAATACCATCTCAAGAGTCTCAGACAGTGTCAAGTGCAATCATTGTTATTGCAGTTGCCAAGGTAATCAATTGAAATCATAATGAAGGGAACAGAAGGAAATCAATAGAGTCTGAAATTACAAATAAAGAGAAGCTATCGTTTAAGAGCATTTGGCTGAAATCTTCCATATTAATGGAGTCAGAAATGGCTGTGTCATTCAGAAGCAGTGTGGTGCATAATTCAGCTGAGTGCATTGGAACACCTAAAAGTGATTGCAATAATTAGGGCTGCCTACCAAGAATCTGTCCACCTTAGAAGGCATATTGCTGAGTTGTTTATTATAGTTCCAATGTGTTTTCATATCTTAATATTTTCAATCATCTCCCAGAGCACCCTTAGGCAGGAGCAGGATTAGCTTGCTCAGAGGCATTAAAAGCAGGTTGTTGGTCCAGTCTGATTCTGAGATTGGGAAGTAAGAGGGACTAATCATGCATTTTATTTTAGAAATATTTTCCTTTTCAAAACTTTTATTTATTTGTGTAGAGTGATACAGGTAGTACGGAAAGCAAGAGATAAATGTGAAAATAGATTATAGGAAAATCGATTATTGTCTAGTCTTTAGTCACATGCCTGAAAAAGTTCATTGAGTTTGATTAGAGTGACATAAAATCTTTCAATTTCACTGTTATTTGTAGATGCAAAATGAGTATTCCAGAATTGCTGAATACTCATGATCAACTATACTCTAAGGAGAGAACAGGAGCCAAATGACAGTAAAGATTGAAAAGCTATCCAGTTCTTTTATCAGGAAATAGTCCATAAAAAGGATAAGGAATTATGAAAAAATCATGTAGACTTTCTTATATTGGCTTATCATTGGGAACTGAAAATGACAGGTTTATGGATTTCAGCAGAAATATGATTATTACGTTATTCAATATTCTATGACAGGCTTTCCATATGCATTGACTTACAGGCTGTCTGTCTAAGAAATCCTGAACTTTTTTTTTTTTTTATTTTTTTATTTTTTATTTATGATAGTCACAGAGAGAGAGAGGCAGAGGCACAGGCAGAGGGAGAAGCAGGCTCCATGCACCGGGAGCCCGATGTGGGATTCGATCCCGGGTCTCCAGGATCGCGCCCTGGGCCAAAGGCAGGCGCCAAACCGCTGTGCCACCCAGGGATCCCGAAATCCTGAACTTTTGATCTCAATCTATAGATGGCAGGAATACATAAAAAGTTTACTTGTGTTGGGGACGGATATTATGAGAACCTTGGAACTATATGCATATATAATTTACACAATTTAACTATATTCTTTCAGTGAAAAATAGAGAGGAATACAACAATCAACCTAGAGTGAGTCCTGCTTGCCATTCTACTCAGTGAGCCTATACCCAAAAAAAGGGCATGAAATGGGAAGTTAAACATCTGTTTCCTATAGCAATCTTGGTTTCCACATGCCTCTCAGAGAGCAAGCATTATAATTCTAGTGCTTAAAAATATGTATTCATTTATTGACCTATTTACCAGTCATTTATTTTTATACAACATGATCTCTACATGTAAACTGACTCCTTCACATGATGCTCAAGCAAGGTATTATCAAATTTCTACAGATAAGTCAGTAGAAAAATCTCTTCACTTCATCTTTCTAGCTTTAAATATTAGCCACACACAGAAGAAAGTTGGGTTGTCAGGCCTGGGAGCACAGTCTTGATGGAAGCAGTTTATTATATGCATTTCACTGGTCCTTTGTCAGTTGCCTAACACTGAAGCATCAAGCTGATATTATGTGGAACTTACTGAGAAAACTGTGCTTTTCTCCACCAGGGCAACTTCTCACGATACTTCAAAGATAATTTTAATTGTATACAGTGTTGGCTGATTTTAGAACCCAAACTTCATTAGAGATATAAACTCTTCATGTATAAATTTTCTGCCAGGTCTCAGCACTCATTCAATTCACAGCAATGAAACCATGTTTTCCAGAGCCTACAGATCAGTCATATTGGAATTGTTTGGGAGCTTCTTAGAAATGCATATTTTCAGGACTCATCCCAGATCTACTGCATCAGTATTTGCATTTTAAGAAAATACTCAGGTAGTTTATATTCATGTTGATGTTTGAGATTCACTGTGCTAGATATCACATGAAAGGCAAATGCTCGGCATAACAGGCCCTCTTAAAGTGTTGCCCTATTAACTAAGAAGAAAGCAAAAGAGAGAGAGAAAGCATACACACATTTGTGCAGGTGTACTAGTTGGGGCATAGTACTATTGCTACATGTATGAGCATATCATAATCGTCATCTTAGCTTTGGCATTATGGTTATTAGTAATCATAAGTAGATTCAGAATGCGTTCATATTTTATAATATTGAATCATCTCTCCTCCTACGTCTAGGCCAAGAGAAAGTGTGTAAACAAATAATTAAAAGGCAACATGATAACTGCTATAATAGAGATATAAATAAAATGCTGAGGAAGCTGAGAAAATTGAACTATTCATTCTGCCTGGAGGGATTGAAGAAAGGCTTCTTCAAGCAGATAGTGGTTGACTCAGATCTTAAGGAGAGGGACATTCCAGACAACAAGAACACTAGAAGTATTTAAAGGCTTTACCATTTTGGAGTTACCAAGAACTTGAGTGTGCCTAGAGTTTATAGTGTATGCAGCTTTGGGATTTCTTTAGATTAGGGACAGTAGGGAAGAAAGAAGGGGACAAATGGGAAGAAATGAAGCTGGAAACATGGAAGAAGGTGGAGGGAGGTGGACTCTAGTGTTGAGGCATCACTACAAGACGTGGGACTACTGTGCTACTGCTGTCAAGCCCCAAATTCAAGCTCATTAAAACTGATATGATATGGTCAGTTTTTTAATAGTTTTTATCAAAACCACTTATAAAAACAACAACACATAAAATTACACTGGCATATTACAACTGGGTTGCTGAAAAATATATGGCTGTTCCAACTAAAAAAATTAAAAACCTGGCTTTCAGAATACAAAACAAATTAAAATGTTTGCTATCTTTTTTTTGCAAAATAAATATATACTCTACCTTCCCATTGTTGAGGGTGGCTATTCCTTTGTTTTCAAGTATAATATATATATATATATATATATATATATATATATATATATATAAAATCTCAACTTTAAACCTCAAATTCTATTATTTCTGGATATTCAGCTCTTTCCCAAGATACACATACGTTATATGGGAGATTTTGTCTTCATGTCTCTCTCTGTCTATGTGCTAAAGGCTGTACCATGTGAATATAGACAAGAAATTCAGTTCCTCCACCAGTTCTTAAGAAAAAAAAGCTGTTCAAAGCATTCTTGGATGTTTGAAAGTTCAAGAGAGAATATAATACCACATACCACACAGTTTTACACTCTCCACAATTCTTCTCTCTCCTTTCTCATCACCATGACCCATCCCAAAGTCTCAAGGAAAGTGAAAATACCTCTCCCTCTATTATAGAAGGCAGCTCTCTCCCCGCCCCCTCCCCTCTCCCAGGAGCTCACCTTCTACTCCAAGCACTTACTATAGCAGTTTTCAAAACTAGAAATTAAAGAAGTTGAGACAGCACATGTTAAAAGAAAAAATGTTTACTTTGTTATACAATATATACTATTCAGACACATAATGTGTATATGTATATGAATAAAACCCACTCACACTTATATATATGTGTATATACACACAGCAACATATATATGTATATCTGTATATATACTGTATAATATATGGGGTTTGTGTATATTTGCATAAACATACATGTATGGACAGAAGGTTGGAAAAATATGTAAAACAATGTTAACCATTATTATATCTGGGTCTTGGGATTATGGGTAATTTTTCCTTCTTACTCCTCCCATATTCATTTTTAACGTACAGGAATATGTAATTTAAAAATCTGTAGTAAAAGGGAATATGGTCAATAGATACTTTTATTTGAAGGATTGGTTTCATTTGAATAATGAGTGAAAGCTAAAGTACAAGGGCTTACTAACTGAATAAGATTGTTGAAGGATATGAGGCAATCCACGCAAACTATGGTTTGGAGAGGGGATAATTGGGTTAGTAGTTCTAAAATAGTATTTACTAAACTAATTCCAGACATTGTGCTTAGGCAAATACATCTAGCAAATACTGTTATAAAGGGGCACCTGGGTGGTTCAGTCGGTTAAGCATCTGTCCGGCTCAGGTCATGATCTCAGGGTCCTGAGATAGAGCCCCATGTTGGGCTCTCTGTTCAGTGGAGGGTCTGCTTCTCTCTTTTTTACTCTCCCTCTGTGATCTCCCTCCCTCCCTCTATCTATCTCTCAAATAAATAAAATCTTAAAAAAATACTGTTATAAAATGTTTGAACTATGTTTAACCTAGCATTTCCAAATGTATTTGATCTAGAATCTAGTTTTTGCATCAAATACTATATCTTGAAAGACTTTGTTCCATAAGATGCAATTTGGAGAATGCTGTCTTAAGGAATAGTAGACTTAGTGAAAGGTCTATTTGCTAGATGTGATTATGTTTTTGGGCCTAAGAAAAAGAGATAGTGGAGATGAGATATGGGCCTAGGAAAAAGAGACAGTGGAGATGAGATAAAAGATTTAAGACAAAAGAAAAATAGTTTTTTTGACTGAAGTTCCAGAGAAAGCAGAAGGGGAGAAAATCTAAGATTTCCTACTCAAAAGGATGGTTTTCAAATCAGTAATTTCAGCAACACATGTTGAAATTTCACTTTAACAAGGTTTCCCAGGAAATCTGTTTGCCCATTAACATTTAGGAAACTTTGCTTTAAGAAGAAGGAGTAAGATCAGATGCCTGACAAATGTGGGGAAATGTTTGCAACAGCTGTTGTGGGAATGTGGTAGGTAAGATCCATTTCAGACAGATTCATTTGGTTGTTATTTAAGTTTCTCCAGTGTAGCTCAGAATCTAGAAGTAGAGAAATAGAATTATGATTATGACCCAGGGTGGGAAACTGACAGAGGGGATATAAACGAAGAGCAAGAGAACAGCAAGTTCTAAAGCAGTCAATGAAATAATGTTGAAATAGCTGAATTGGAGTTCATTAGAGGATCCAAGAAAGTTGAGAGGAAGCTGAGGCATGAGGGAATCAGGGAAAACCTCAGAATTTGAGGTTGATAAGAAAGTTGGGTTGGAAGCATGGATTTCTGAAATATCAAGAGCGAAAGTGGAGTGGTAAGTTTATTCAGCTTTGTGTAGTTGAAATGGAATGGAAATGAAAGTTGCAGAAACTAAAAGTTATAAAGCTGAGAAATTTAAAAGTTAAGGCTTTAATTTTCTCATCAACATGGAAGCTGAAGTAGTCAGAAAGGAAGGCAGGGAATGAGTGGGAAGAAGAAAGGTTGTTGGTTAGATGCTCAATCCAGCCAAACTCCATCTCAAAGCAGAGCCAGACAGATGTAAATTCAATTGTTTGTTCTCTCTCCAGCAGTCAGGAAGATGAGCCCCAGAAAAGGATCGACCTTGGTGAAGGAGAGAGACGATGAGAAAAACAAGGGGAATAGAAGATGGGAAGAGATGATACAAAAAGTCCAAGGGGGGAAGAGATTTTCCTGCTGTTCACAGAATTGTCACACACAGCCCTAGATGGATCTGAATCCCCTCCTCTCTGTGGTTCCAGATTGGTTAGGAATATGCCAATGTAACCCCCAACTAAGGACAATTTATTCTTTGTGTCTGCTTTTTAAGTAAAAGAAACATGTGTTAGAAGTCTCCCAGATTTCCCCTCTAGTCTTACTCCTTAGAATTGGGTTGCTTGTTACTTCCTAATCAGATAACTGGCCAAGGGAAGGAGATTGCTTGGACCAGTTTACACGAATGCCCGGCATGGACTAGACACTGGGGAAACAGCAAACATAGTTATTACAGAATCCAAGGCACCCATGCCACCACTGGCTTCTAGGAGATCACTGCTCAGCTCTACCACCCTAGTTTCTGCCCTCTTCACTCTCAGCCTGTTGTCAAGATCCTCTTAATTCATAAAATATTAATTACCAGCCAACTTTTTGCCAGTGTCATTCAGTTGAAAGGGTAATCTAATTCCAGATGACTGGCCCCAGTTGTTTAGACAGCAATAACCCTTAAAAGGAAAGGCAACTATACCTAGATAGAAAATTAAAATTAAAATTAAAGAAGACTCTAATTTCCTTAATGAAGTTTGGAATGCCAAGAGCACTAGACTAAGGAACTGGGACATGGCTGCAAAATCTGGAGGAAGGTGGTTCTGTGCAAATGTGCACAAGTTTTTTTGTCTACCTGAGCCTCACTTCATTTGCCTGGAAAGTGATCATTCTTTGGCCTGTTTTATCTCATGCTATGAGGATCATAAGTGATAATGCATGGAATGAATGTTGGAAAGCAAACATAGAATGTTATTATTACTATTCCTTGGACCTTCTATTCTCCTCTAGTACAAAGGACAGTGCCTTGCTCTAGATGTTGAATGTGTTTGTTGAATGAATGATTGACGGTGTTTTCACCTTTCCAGGAAAAGGTATTTGAATTTAACCTGACAAAGCAATTTTACAGTGTCTATCTGCATTAAGCAGCAAGTGCCTACTAGCCTTTCCAAAGCTCTACAATTCATCTTAATCCATTTATGAAAATTTACCTCCACTCTGGTCAAAATGAAGAAAAATAGCAGGTTTACATTACTTTGAATAATGAAATATTGTATTGGAAAAATACACATGAAATCTCATAAAAAATTAGACAAGCCTTTTGTTTACTTTTTGAAAATAAAATATTTTTACTCTTTTGTTATAGAAAGTAGTATTCATTACAAAAAGAAGATAAAGAAAAGTATAAGTTACAAGTTTAAATCTAATATATTCCCATCACTCAGATGCAACCATAAATAAAATCTTGGCACCTTTTAGGCTCTTGACTTTGAATATATATTAGTTTATATTCTATCCTACCCATATACCTATATATGCACTTGTGTAATTAAAATAGAATCATACTACATATGCTGCTTATCAATGAGCTCTTTCACTAATCAATTCGATTATGTATATAAGTTCAAATCAGTAAATATAGACCTTCATTATCATATTTTATGGGGTATGGTAGTTCTTGATGTGGATAACCATGATTAATTTAGCCAGTATTTTGTAAACAGACTACTCATTTTTCTCCATAAGGCTTTTATTTTTTTCCAGAGGAAGACCAACTTATTATCATTTTAAGAAGTGTGTTTTAGAAAGAGAGGAGCTTCAGGAATCCTGCTTCTTCCCACCTGAATGACAATGTGTGATGTTGTGGAGATCAGATGTTTGCGAAGCAGAAAGAAGGGCGCATCTGACCAAATAACATCTGTGTAATGGCAATTATTCCACGGCCATTATCTGAAGTGCTATTGTGGGTCTGAAGAGCAGCAGAGAAACAAACACACATAATGCAGCCGGCCATCAGCCCATCAAGCAAAACATGCTTATTAGAGCACTACAGAAATTAAGTCATTTCAGAGGGAAAAAAAAAAAACAAAAACCCTACTTTCCTCGCCTTTGGCACCTTCTCTTTATACACAAAACTCATCACAGATAATTTTCAGACATCATGCTATACCCAACGGCACCATAATTTTAGCTACAGAGCAAGAGATTGAATCAAGAGGTTCTCTAATCTATTAAATTCTTCTTGCCTCTGAACTAAGAGTGTGAGTTATCAGTTCCAGAGTGTGTAAGAATAGACTTGCCTGAATAATTGAATGGCTCTGTTACTCTCAATTGTTTTCATACTAGAGGAGGTTTTTTTTCATTTGTCATTAAAGGTCTCAAGGAAGCCATACGTGCACTAAGTCACACAACAGGTATCTGGTCCCTTACCCACAACTGTCCAAAGACCTTACTGTGCACATTGTCATATCTTGGGCTCTCTGGTGTTTTTTCCTACCTAATCATATTCTCTGACTTCTTCTTTACCTCTTTTCCCAGAAGGTGGCCAGCATCCTATTCTTTTTACTTTCTTACCTACCAAAACTTTCCTTTAAATGAGGCTCTATTAATTTATAGACATTGTTATTTAACTATTGCAATGATAATGCTAATATACCCCCAAATTTAGTAGTTTCCATTAAAAACCATTTATTCTGAGTCTGTGGATCAATTGATGTATGCTAGGCTAGGTGCAGCTCTGCTTTAGGCTGTAGGTTGGGTTCAGGTCTGCTCTACATTTCTCTCACCTTCTTTGGACCAGCAGACACCTAGGCATGTTCTTTTTAGGATGAAAGGCAGGAGTATGACAGGACAAGTGGGATTATTCCATGCGTTTAATGGTCTTGGCCTGAAGCTGGCATACTAACACTTCTTGCACATTTCATTGGCTAAAAAAGTTTTATGGCCCAATTTAGCATCAAGGCCATGGGGTGGGGGAGGGCAATACTGCAAGGTCACATGGCAAAGCATATAAATGTATAATTCTAACACAATGAGGGCATGAAGAATAGAAAAATGATCTAATCTGCCACATATCCTGAGGCTGCTAACAGACTGTTGGCCTTTCTTGGGGAATTTTTTTTAACATAGGAAACCAAATTGAAGCCAAATTTCAATGAAATCCTAAATGTGCAGTTATACGAAGCAACATAGTTGAGAGGAACAGTATGGTGTCCTTTTAAAGGGATAATTAGGCAACTCCTTACTTACTTATAAAGTAGAACCAAAGTGATAGCGACTCCATGGATGGATGACAAGTCATCCCAATGGGAACCTGAAAGCATTCCCAGAAATAATCTTGGGTTTGGGATTTTAATGGAGACTTAAATTTCAATTCCACTATTGCTAGCTGCATGACTTAATATTCATAAGCCTTAGTTCCTTTACCTGTAAGATAAGAAATTAGTTATCATCCAGTTTGTTCCCCTTACAGTTGTGGAGGGGAACAAACAAAATACTTTATATGAATTGCTTTGTTTCTAATGAAGTTCCTGACACATAGTAGACAAGCCTGAAGCTTTTTTTTTTTTCATTTATATTTTATCTTTCAGAAAAGAAATACCATGTTCACTATACTGTGAAGGTGAAATACACTGTATTGGTTAAATAATTGATCCAAAATCACACAGTAGGGTCTCCTGCATTTACTTTGTGCATTTCCTTTCAGTTCTATGTCCTTTCCATAGAAGATGGCTCTAATACAGCCCTCTAACCTATATAAACATAATTGTTGGTAGATGGCCTTTAGGTACATGCTAGATCTTGAAGGCTAGGGAATGGGTTAAGAACACAGAGACAGGGATCCCTGGGTGGCGCAGTGGTTTGGCGCCTGCCTTTGGCCCAGGGCGCGATCCTGGAGACCCGGGATCGAATCCCACGTCGGGCTCCCGGTGCATAGAGCCTGCTTCTCCCTCTGCCTGTGTCTCTGCCTCTCTCTCTCTCTCTCTCTGTGTGACTATCATAAATAAATAAAAATTAAAAAAAAAAAAGAACACAGAGACATCTTACTGTATTTTGGAAAACTAAACTGTGACTCATTTCAAAGATTGATATCCATGGCAAATACTTAAAGTGGAAAGCTACAGCAGGCTCTTCCTCCAAACTAACCCACTCACCATTGCTCTCACATTCACTAAATTCTCATAAATTATTCTACATCAATTCAATCTTTAATCTGGATGTAAAATGTAATGCCGTCCTTATGGATTAAATGAGAGGTTCTTTGAAAGAATGCCTAGCATAATGCTTACCATGGAATAAGAGCTCACCAAAATCCTTTTATATCTGGAAAAAATCTGAATGTTTTCTTAAAATTGTAAAAGTGATAAACTACACATGTATAATTAATTTCAGTATAGAAATCTGTAGATTATTTTATTTTCAGTAATGTTGATACTCATGCCCCCAAGTCATAGAGCTAAAGAAATGTAGGGTCAGGAATGCAGGTCTTCCCACCTTAAGTCCAATAATCTCCTTCAGTCTCAGGCACTTCTTTTCAGAAGTCAAGCTGCTGATTGAGTCCTGATAGATCACAAAACAAAACTACAGAATGGCACAAGAAGATTCATGCTCTATTACCACCTGTTTTAGGAAGGATCAGCCTTTTATGAAAGTAATAAAGTAATGTACTTTTTACTTATCCACATAGCTCATTGAACAGTTACAGTAGTGTGACACAAATAGGAAGAGATAAGCTTGACAGTATGTTGAATTTGATTAAAATTGTTTTAGAAAATCTTGCAGAAGTTGGAGATCTGGGTAATGCCAACTATGATATATTTGCCTATTTTAGTTTTTGAATATATGTGTATTCTAGAAAATATGATTTTATGTTAGTATGCATATACTTTAAGCAATTAATGGACTTCTAAAACTTGTGTAGAATAATTTTATAACATGAATTATTAGATGCATACAACTGGGGTTGCTTACTGCTTCATGGAAATGATGGATCTTAGAGTTAGTAAAAGTCCTCAAAACTTTACCCAAAGCTCTGCTTTATAGATGAGCACTAGAACCCAGAAAGTTAAGGAAGTGCCCCTAGTATAGGTAGTTAATGATAGATTAGGACCCAACTGTTTTGCAGTCCAGCCAAATGTTTGAGGGTTTTTTTTTCCCACTATGCTACTAAGAAAACAAAGAAATGAACAAAAATCTTTATGGTACACCATTTTGCAAAGAAAATGCTATTTTTGTACATATTTGATATTAATACATCTCTTATTCTGATTCTTGAGGTTACATATTGAATTGCTTTTGAGTAGAATGTATATACATGTACATACAAATGCATACATTTGTATTTATTTTGGTTTCCACGGTAGCTTTTTGCTTGCTTCAAATCATTAGATCCTCCACAGCATGGGCTTATTTTCTTTCTAATCCCCAACAGTCCCTGAAACATTTATGATATTGTCATATGCATACTGGGTACTTGATAAATATTTGGGGTTGCTGATGGAACTGCCCCTGCTGATAAACTACTGTTGGAAAAGCCTGAGGTCTATATCAGAGAGAAGCTTTTCTCTTCTAAACTATCGATTGACTCTTGCATGACATTTAATAAAACCTTTCTATTACCAGTTGCATAACAGCAATTAAAACCCTCATCAAATCTATCTTAACTGCTTAGAGTCTTCCACTGGGGAGCATTTTCCTTGGCAAACATCTGCAATAAAAGGCTATTTAATCTTCATAACTGAAACAGTCAGTTATGCTAATTTGTCTCTTTTATTGTCAGTTTACATTGGAATCACACACAGCTCTGGTCCTTTGGAAAGGTACAGAAAAGAGCACAGCTCCTCTAGGAAAAACGGTTAGTATTGAGGTCCATGTCACTGGAAGCAGCCACACCTAGCCCAAGTGATTGTCAATAATGCTATGGAAGGCATTTCTCATTGAGAATGAGTTGGACTAATGAAAATCTATGATGTCTTTCAATTTGAGGTTCTTTATTTGTAGGATTTCTTAGCTTACACTCTCAAACACTGAGAAAGCCATTCCATATTAAAATTCTGGAACCAGATTTCAGAGATGGGTAAAAGTCTTCCCTGATACCTCCATTGCCTGTTTCAAATTCTTTACATTTGTCCCACTTCACAACAGAATGGGGAAGTACTCATTTTTGAGCCTTTAGGTAAAAATAAGGCAAGATATAAAACTGTATATGCAATATAATCTTTAAAATACCAATAATGCTAGTAGTTTATATGTATGGAACACACACATGAGCCAGGCATGATGTCGGGGCTCTGGTTGACATGCTGCCTGTTCACACATTAATCACATGTGTGTCACTGAGTTTTCACTAGCATTGCTTCCTGGAATAAGTTACACTTGAGTGGAGTTTTAAAATATAAATAGGGAGGGGGGTGGCTGGGTGGCTCAGCTGGTTAAGCGTCTGCTTTCTTCTCAGGTCATGATCCTAGGATCTTGGGATCCAGCCCCACATCAGGCTTCTTGCTCAGTGGGGAGCCTGCTTTTCCCTCTCCTTTTGTTCCTTCCCCTGCTTGTGTACTTGCTCTCTCTCTTTCTGTCAAATAAATAAGTAAAATCTTTTAAAAAATAATAAAATAGGGATGCCTGGGTGCCTCAGTGATTGAGCACCAGCCTTCGGCTCAGGTCATGATCAAGTCCTGAGATCGAGTTCCTCATTGGGTTCCCAGCACGGAGCCTGCTTCACCCTCTGCCTATGTCTCTGCCTCTGTGTGTGTGTGTCTCTCATCAACAAATAAAATCTTTAAAAAATAAAAGTATAATTTCAACTCTCTGAAGAAAGTCCATGGTATTTTGATAGGGATTGCATTAAATGCGTAAATTGCCCTGGGAAGCACTGACATTTTCACAATATTAATTCTTCCAATCCATTATCATGGAATATTTTTCCATCTCTTTGTGTCTTCCTCAATTTCCTTCAGAAGTGTTCTGTAGTTTTTAGGGTACAGATCCTTTACCTCTTTGGTTAGGTTTATTCCTAGGTATCTTATGCTTTTGGGTGCAATTGTTAATGGGATTGACTCCTTAATTTCTCTTTCTTCAGTCTCACTGTTAGTGTATAGAAATACCACTGACTTCTGGGCATTGATTTTGTATCCTGCCACACTGCCAAATTGCTGTATAAGTTCTAGCAATCTTGGGGTGGAGTCTTTTGGGTTTTTTATGTACAGTATCATGTCATCTGCAAAGAGGGAGAGTTTGACTTCTTCTTAGCCAATTTGAATGACTTTTATTTTTTTGTTGCCTGATTGCTAAGGCTAGGACTTCTAGTACTATGTTGAATATCTGCCCTCCGACCCAACAATTGCACTGCTGGGGATTTACCCCAATGATACAGATGCAGTGAAATGCCGGGACACCTGCACCCCGATGTTCATAGCAGCAATGTCCACAATAGCCAAACTGTGGAAGGAGCCTCAGTGTCCATCGAAAGATGAATGGATAAAGAAAATGTGGTCTATGTATACAATGGAATATTACTCAGCCATTAGAAACGACAAATACCCACCATTTACTTGACATGGATGGAACTGGAGGGTATTATGCTGAGTGAAATAAGTCATTCGGAGAAGAACAAACATTACATGGCCTCATTCATTTGGGGAATATAAAAAATAGTGAAAGAGAATAAAGGGGAAAGGAGAAAAAATGAGTGGGAAATATCAGAGAGGGAGACAGAACATGAGAGACTCCTAACTCTGGGAAACGAACAAGGGGTGGTGGATAGGGAGGTGGGCGGGGAGTGGGGGTGACTGGGTGACGGGCACTGAGGGAGGCACTTGATGGGATGAGCATTGGGTGTTATGCTATATATTGGCAAACTGAAGTCCAATTAAAAAAAAATGTAAAAAATAATAATAAAATAAATAATAAATAAATAAATAAATAAATAAATAAATACTACAAATAGATGTTGGGCTCACTAAACTGGTGATTGACTTGTTATAAATGTGTGTAATAAAATTTAGATTACTGAGTAGTATTTCCATTTAACAGAGCAGAAAAGAGAAGCTTGGGGAAGTTCAACAACTCATCCAAGATCCACAGCTAATAGGATCAGTATGCAAACCAGGCATATCTCACTCCAAAGTCCATAGGAAGCATTAAAAACAAAGAAGGGAAACAACACATTAAAACAATGATAATGGTTTTAATGAAACTATTGAATGTACAAAAACCAAGGAAAGTATAAAAACAAACCAATGAAAAAAAAATGAAACACCAAACTTCTCAAACATATTCAAGCCCTCAAGCTACCATGTTGAGTTTAAAAATCATTGCCCTTCAGAACTATAAATGGATTTCTCCATTGTCTTCTGGCTTCTCTTAGAGTGGATTTTGAGAAGTCCAAAACTAATTCTCATTTTCATTCCTTTTAGATGAAATCTCATTGCTTCTCCTTTCCTCCCCTTTTCTGCCTCTCCCATCCCTGACTCTTCTCCTCCTTTTTCTTCTCTCTCTCTCTAGACTTGTACAATGTTTTATCTCCAGTGTTGTCAAAGGTCATGATATGGTGTCTTTCAATCTGGAAATTTATTCATGTCTTTGATTCAGTTTTATTGAATCTTTTCTTTGATTTCTTCCCTTCTTGTTCTCTGTTCTTTCTTTCTTGCATTTCTTAATATTCAAATTGGATCTCCTAGACAGTTTCTCTAACTGCCCATCTCTTGTCTTTCCTTTCTAGTTTCTGGGAGATAGTTTTCTTCACTTTAACTTCTAACTCCTCTATTGATTTTCCCATTTCTTTATTTTTAATTTCCAAGTACTTCTTTTCATATTTTTGAGGATGACACTTTCATTGCATCCTTTTGGTTTTTCTCATGCTTACATTTACTTTCCTTATCTTTTAAAAACTATTATTAGCAATTGTTTATTTGCTTTATTTTATTTTTATATTTGTTCTCCTTGCACAATCTGTGTTTGTTTGGTATTTTTTTTCTCTTTGATTATTAGGGCTCCTTTTGTTCATACTAAAAGTTTTCCTGAGATATCTGGTGATCACTAACTTACTGCTCATATTTAAGAGTTGACATTAAAAAGATTTCTGAGAGCGCCTGGGTGGTTCAGTTGATTAAGCAGCCGACTCTTGATTTTGGCTCAGGTCATGATCTAAGGGTCATGAGATTAAGCCCTGAGTGGGAGTTGGTTAAGAGTTTGCTTGAGCTTCTCTCCTTCTTCCCCACCCCTCCCAAATAAATAAATAAATAAATAGATAGATAGATAAATAAATATATATATATTTCTACATGTAAGAAGCTTTGAGTGACTATGGTCTTCACCGTGGGGTGATTTTATTTATTTATTTATTTATTTATTTATTTATTTATTTATTTATAAGATTTATTTAATTTAGAGAGAGAACACACAAGTGGTGGTAGAGGGAGAGAGAGAATCCTGAAGTAGACTCTGCACTGAGCATGGAGCCCCATGTGAAGTTCAATCCTAGGACCCTGCGATTGGACCTGAGCCAAAACCAAGAGCTCACCACTTAACTGACAGCACCACCCAGCAGCCTCTGACTATCTTGATTTGTTTATTTATTTATTTACTTACTTATTTACTTATTTTTGAGTAAGGGAGTCTTTAATATTCAGATTGTACAGGAGCAGCAATAGTCACCAACAAAAGTAGAGAAGATGTAAGACTACCCAGTCTGCTGAATCTGGAGGAAGAGAGCAAAGATCTAGCTTCATGGTAGCTGCATCAATGACCATTCCCATGAGTCCTTGTTAATGACTTTATTTATGTTTTTTTTTTAATTTTTATTTATTTATGATAGTCACAGAGAGAGAGAGAGAGGCAGAGACACAGGCAGAGGGAGAAGCAGGCTCCATGCACCGGGAGCCCGACGTGGGATTCGATCCCGCGTCTCCAGGATCGCGCCCTGGGCCAAAGGCAGGCGCCAAACCGCTGCGCCACCCAGGGATCCCGACTTTATTTATGTTTTAAGTTGGCTTTAAGACTTCTTCCATCAAAAGGTCAGAGTTGACCATCTCTTAACCTCAAGAGAGATATCTTTTAGTCCTCAAAGTGCCATTGTCTTAAAAGTGAGCACAATCAAAATTATGGGGATTGCATTTCTAGGTGAAGCTCTGGTGCCTTCCAGTTTAATAGCGATCCTTTGATGGAAGAACCAGTGTCTGCTAAACTGGGGTGAATGGAGATTGTCTTTTCCCTCAATTACCTCTTGGAATGGCACCTAGGAAGATGGCAGAGCTATGTCTAATGGAAAAGGGAGTCTGGCTCCACATGTTGGGATGAAAAGAAGGATGAACTATTAAGTAATCCTCTCTGTTTCTGTGGCCAGCTCTGCAGTCTAGGCCTACTTATCTCTCAAAGCAATCTGTCTCCACCCTCACATGACCTTTTGTTTTGTCTAGTCACCCCATGTGTCTCTTATTAGTATACTTGTCATTGGATTCAGGTCTACCAAGATAATCCAGGATGATCTTTTCATCTCAAGATCCTTGATTACATCTTCAAGGGATCCCTTTTCCAAATAAGGTAACATTCACAGCTGCTAGGAATTAGGACATGGGCACATCTTCTCGGGGGCCACCATCCCTCCCATTTCAGGTCCTTTCCATGTGCCGGGCATTGTCCTAAGCATCTTATAATTTATTAACTCACCTAATTCACAATAACCCAATAAGATAAGTTATTATTGTGGTCCACATTGAGGAAATGGAACCATGGAGCCATTAACTAACTTGGAAGCATTAAGATAATTTGGCTTGAGTGATGGGCTTACATTGAGGAGGAGTGAGAGATAAGTTTGGATAAACAAGTTAAGGTCATGTGCAGAATGCCTTAAATACCTAAAAAATGTTGTACCCTAGTCTGTGGGCAGTGGTCAGCCACTGAGTGTTTTGAGCAAGAGCATCATGTGAGCATTGATGTATGGAAATATTGATCAGAAAGCACTGTGTTAAGTAGATTGGAGGAGGGCAGGAGTGGGAAGCCTATTAGGCTATATTGCTTTATAAGAGAACTTCTGAGGTTTATACTTCAAGTGTTTTCTCTTGCTTTAGTCAGATTCCCCAGCAACTGAAACTTTCAATACATATCCTGGGAGTCACTGAATATCAAGTGGGCAAAATGGTTGGTTGTTCTTAATATTTATTATACAAACATATATATAGTCTCCTGTTTTTAGTACATAGCTCTTATCCTCAACTTTGGTGAGTCTTTTTGTCCAATGATCTCTGCTTTCCTCTCTCCAGGGAATAGATTTCCCATCTTATGTGTGGATAAAGGAAGAATAGTCAGTTTTTTACTTAAAATTGGGGAAAATATCTGAGGTTTTAATTACCTCTTGAATAGACATTGATCAGTACTTTTTTGTTAAGCCATCTCTGTCTTGCACTTTCACTAATTTAACTAACATACTGCTTATTTCTGAACTTTGGAGAATTTCTGTGATATAATTTGCTTCTCTGGTTTCCCTATTGTTACCTTGGGACTTAGTTTTCTTAGGACTGATAAGTTAATTATCACTCACACATCATCTTGCTTTATAGCTACATAATTGTGTTGTTATATCTTCTTTTTCTTTCTATTTGTCTTTATGGGTTGATGCCTTAAATTTTTCCCACTAGTTCCAAATTGCTGGAGTTTGGGGAGAGAAAAAGATCTAAATATCAATTTTCAATGTCTCTGGCTGAAACTATAGATGTAAATTCTCAAAACTTTAAGAAATATATAATCTGTGCTTTTTAAATATTTCCAAAAGTTGTATTTCCCAAATTACCTAAGAAAACTCTTTAAAAATTTTGGTAAAATGTATATTTCTGGATTTCACTTCTGATTTACTGAATTACAATCCTCAGGGGAAACGCAAGGGATTTTGTACTGTTAACAAATGTACAAAAGGATAACTGATATGTTACTTTGTCAAGTACTGTTTCAAGATATGTGAAAAGAACATTTTCACAAATAATGTTAGCATTGCCTTCATACCAAGAATAAATAAACATTTGCACACACACAGACACATCCACAAACTAAAAATCATTCTCAATTATAAACATAGATTCAAAAACTATAAATATTAGCAAATCGAATGTAACATATTAAAAGAATAATCATTTATTACCAAGTCATGAATCTTTCAAAGATGTCTCAGGATTAGAAAAGCATTTGTTTTTCACCACAAACCACATTAATCTTTTAAAGAAGAAAATCTATGTGATTATCTCAGTATATGTTGATAAGGATCAAATAATAATTAATATGCACTTCAGATAATAAGCAAACAACATCTTTCTAGGAATAAAAAGAAAGTTCCCTGGCTAGATTAAGTGCTACCTACCAGAAACTAATAGATGTCTTACTTAATGGTTAATATTAGGACCATTTCAATAAAAGGCAAGAAAGAGGTAAGGATGTTGCTATCATCTCTCCTATTAAATATAGTCCTGTAAGCCTTCCTCAATGCAGTAAGAAAAAAATAATAGGGTTAAAAATATTGCAAAGAAACCAACCAGTCTCTAATTTTCTACTTAGCAAATCTAAGAGAATTATCTGAAAAATAATAAGAATTTATTTAAGTGTCTGCATATAAAACTAACATTTAAAAATTCAATAGAATTGGGGCACCTGAGTGGCTTAGTGGTTGGGTGCCTGCCTTCAGCTCAGGGTGTGATCCCGGGGTCCTGGGATTAAGTCCCACATTGTGCTCCCTGCAGGGAGCCTGCTTCTCCCTCTGCCTGTGTCTCTGCCTCTCTCTCTATGTTTCATGAAGAAATAAATAAATCTTAAAAAAAAGAAATAGAATACAATAAAAGTAACATTTCAGATCAGTAGGGAGATGTGGAATATTCATAAAGTGATCTGGAAAATACAGTCCTTTCATTTAGGAAAATCAGATACAACAAAACAGAAAAATGTGTTAAACATGTGACCAGGAATTTCTTGATAAAAGATGCATAAGTGACTAATAAATGTATTTAAAAATTAAATATCAGTAAGCCCATTTAAAAACCACATTTAAAAATTAAATTTCCTTCATTGGGAAAAACAAATGAAAAGAGCAATCAAATTTTATATCATTTAGGTGAGGAAAAGTTTTTTAAATTGATACTATCCTGTGTTAGTGAGATTGGTGTGAACAACACTCTCACAATATTTTCATAGTACTGCAGGAATTTAATATCCACTTGGAGAAATTTGGCACCATCTTTCACAATTTAAAATACACGAAAACATTTATCCAGATGTTCTCTAAGAGTATCTCACATAGAAACATTCTCATATAGAACAGATATCCATATCCAAAACATCAATTGAATAGTCATTTTTAATGGCAAAAATATGTTGCAAATAGCCTAGACATTAATCAGAAAGGAAACAAAATTGTCATGTTCACCCTATGAAATACTAGGTAATGCCTTAAAAAAATGATATGTGTAGCATAGAAAAATCTCCAAGACATCCAAAGAAAGAAAAGCAAATCACAAGGAAATATGAAAAAGTATCCATTTATGTGAAATTTAGAACATAACTAAAAGGTTATATATGAAATGAGTGGCAGAGGTTACGTCACATAAATGAGGAGTAGAAGTTGGAAAAAGGTACTTACTCTGCATTCTTTATATTTTACAACAAGATAAACTACCCTTTATATTATTTCAGAAATAGTTTGCCTAGAAAAGCAGCCTTAGTTTCCCAAATTCATTAGATGCTATTATGAGAGTTTTCTCTTAAAATATTAGTGTCTGTAGTTGTCGATTTTTATCTAAATAGGAATACGGCATTTGAATTCTACCTCACTTCCGACTGACTTAACAGAATAGCAGGAAAATCACCTTTCCTGTGTTGTCTTCTCAAGTCAACCAACCTCACCCTCTTTTCTCTACTATCTGTCCTTATTAATATTCTTATATCCTGAGAGATTCCTACCTCAGTTTTCTCTCTTGACCAATTAAAGCTTTTATCAAGCAGAGATAATTATCATTTACATCCACGTGACCTATGTGCTGTGTCTCTGAAGGTTTCTAGACAAACTGTTGTAAAGAAGGAAACTTCTACTTTATAATGGGGAAGAAGCAGAGGGCAACAGTCCTCCCTGAAAAGGAGGTCTTCCTAGGCCTTGCTCTTTGGTATCAGCTTTGAAGAAATGAGTCTCCTTTACTTCTTGTGACTTAATTATAAATTTAGGTGCATGTTCATTAGCCTTTCCTTTTCCTTTTATTTTTTTTTCTCCTTATCACTTTAGCTTTTAAATATGGAACCCAGACAACATCATAGACCAGATCTGGGTAAAGCTTGTGGTAAAACATAAAGAAGGAGTTGGGGGAGCCAAACAAAAGAGTAAAATTGTATTACAAATGTTTGGATATAAGCTTAAAAAATACATCAATAGGTATTCACACTTTAAATAACGTGCTGAGTGTTTCGCTACTGTAAGCCCTTCATAGCAGATCAATACCGTTTATACCACTCACTCACAGCAAGCAGTAAATGCCTTTCACTTCACCTGTTTCTAACCATTTAACATGGTTAAAAAAAATGGCTAGAAACATCAATTGGAGTGATTTCTCCTAAACTGAAAATGGGCCAATTAGTCTTGGCATTCACTGCATGGAAAAAGGATCTACAGAAAGAAACAGAAAGAGGAAATCACACAATGAATGTAAATGCATTAGTTTTGCAAGTTCATGAAAGTTAAGTTCAACCTCAAGGTTCAAAAAAATGTGCCGGAGAAGGGAAAACAATATGCTGTTGTATTGTACTGCTAACCTGTTTGATACATATGCACTATGGATTGCCTAACATATTGATTATGCTGTAAGTATATCAAGTTAAACAATAACTCTGAACCTAGTCCTGGACATTTGTCATGTCAAATCTCCTCAGCAGCAGTGGAAATTGGTGATCAATGGCATTTTAAAAGGAACAGATATTCATTATTAATAAACATGGCAAGGCTGAAATGAGGTAATTAAGTAGAAATAAATTAAGTTCTACTCTACTCCTAGGGAAAAACCTGCCAGGATTGATTGCTGCATTCATTTAATTAATGTTTTAGTGCAATTCAGAAATAGTGGAAAGATTGAGGAGTGGGACATGCTATATAAAATTCTAAAAAGGGAACAGGGATATTTTAGGATAATTTTTTTTTTCTTTCTCATGCTTGGCATTGCCTACATTGTTTAATTCTGGCAGTATGATGTTTGTTTGAGTGGATTTTATTCTCTGGGGTCCCAAATCCATTTTTGCTATGTAATTTGACTAAAGAAAGGAATAAAACTTTAACTTTTGGCCTCGGTGATTTATGGCTAAATTGATGCCTCTTTTATTTGTGAAAGTATTCAGTTTTCCAGAGGCCCAATGGGAAACATTCTCAACGGGCAACTTGGCACCATTACTGACTACTTCTAATTCACCACTGCATTGCAGTGGAGAAGCCATAAACTACATTTCCTGGAATTCCTTTCCCCTAATTGTTACAGGTTCCATTCAGCCAATATGACGTACTTATATAAGAGTTGGAAGGTGTTAGAAAGAAGAAGTCAAATCTGCCTATTCGTTAGGCAGATTTCTGGGATTAAAGCAAATTTCCAGCTAATCCTTGAAAGCCACCCAATACTCTTGAAAAGTACATAGCAATGTTCTCAGATACTCTTTCTTTTAAAATTTTTTTAATTTAAATTCAATTTAGTTAACATATAGTGTAATATTAGTTTCAGGGGTAGAGTTTAGTAATTCATGAGTTGAATATAACACTCAGTGCTCATTACATCAAGTGCCCTCCTTAATGCCCATCACCCAATTACCCTATCCCCTCACCCACCTGCCTTCAGCAACCCTCAGTTTGTTCTCTATAGTTAAGAGTCTCTTATGGTTTTCCTCCCTCTCTTTTATCTTATTTTATCTTATTTTACTTCTCTTTCTATTCCTCTATATTCATCTGTTTTGTTTCTCAAATTCCACAGATGAGTGAAATCATATGGTATTTGTCTTTCTCTGACTTCTTTCACTTAGCACAATACCCTCTAGTTCCATCGATGTTGTTGCAAATGGCAAGATTTCATTCTTTTTGAGTGAATATATATACACACACACACACACACACATACTACTTTATCCATTCATCTGTTGATGGACATCTGGGATCTTCCCATATTTTAGCTATTAATTATAGACACTGCTGCTATAAACGTTGGGGTGCATGCTCCCCATCACATCACTATTTTTGTATGCTTTGGATAAATACTTCATAGTAAAATTGCTGGATCATAGCATAGTTCTATTTTTTACTTTTTGAGTAACTTCCATAGTTTTCCAGAGTGGCTCTACCAGTTTGCACTCCCAACAGCGTAAGAGGGTTCTCCTTTCTCCACATCCTTGCCAACATCTGTGGTTTTCTGAATCATTAATTTTAGTCATTCTGACTGGCAGTATCTCATTGTGGTTTTGATTTATATTTCCCTGATAATGAGTGATGTTGATATGTCCATTAGCCATTTGTATGTCTTCTTTGGAGAAATGTCTGTTCATGTCTTTTGTCTATTTCTTGACTAGTTTTTTTTGGTTTTTGGGTGTTGAGTTTGATTAATTCTTATAGGTTTTGGGTACTAACCCTTTATCTCGTACATCATTTGTGACTATCTTCTCCCATTCCATAAGCTGTCTTTTAATTTTGTGGATTATTTCCTTTGCTGTGCAAAAGCTTCTTATCCTGATAAAATCCCAAAAGTTAATTTTTGCTTTTGTTTCCTTACCTTTGGAGATGTATCTAACAAAAAGTTTCTGTGACCAAGGTCAAAGAGGTTGCTGCCTGTGTTCTCCTCTAGGATTTTGATGGATTCCTGTCTCACATTTAGGTCTTTCATCCATTTTGGATTTATTTTCGTGTGTGGTGTTAAGAAAATGGTTCAGGTTCATTATTTTGCCTGTGGCCATCCAGTTTTCCCAACACCATTTGTTGAAGAAACTTTTTTCCATTGGATATTCTTCCCTGCTTTGTCAAAGATTCATTGACCATGGAGTTGAGGGTCCATTTCTGGGTTCTCTATTCTATTCCATTGATCTATGTGGATATCAAGGCCAATTCAAGCACTCTCCTGGTTTTCTCCTCTAAATTCAATGGAATCATATGGGGAAATATCGGTGAAGATTTTTAGAGCTTTTGGAAACCCTTTGGTGTCTGAATTGTAATTAGCAATTAACCAAAACAAGAAACTCCAGATGTCAGATGCTTGCCTTGTTACTTGGAGGACTAAATGTGGGTGTCACTAGTATCCTTTGTATGTTCTTGATATCTGCAGAGAATTTTGTGAATCTATGGAATTTATTTTTTCAGTCTTACTTGACAAATTCCTGTCCTATAAGTAGCAGGATACTGTAGGCAGAGAAACTTAAGGCACTTTTGCCACTTGGTAATGAAAGGGAGGGTGGAATAATTAGAAACAGTACCTGCACCCCTAAACCCATACCAAACTAAAACCAGAAACTCCTCCTATCTAATATGTCCAGTGGTCATGGTGGAAGACTTTGTACTGCCACTAAAATTGCAAAATGATTTTAATAAAACTGTCCTGATGATCACAGATTTGCGATACAACTTGAAGTCTGGAATTGGAATGCCTCCAGCTTTGGTTTTCTTTCTCAACATTACCTTGGCTATTTGGGGTCTTTTCTGGTTCCATATGTCTCAGATATTCTGAAGATCTGCAATGGTTTCTAGGCAAGCTGTTGAGAATCTTCTGCTTCAGTACAAGATATTCTCTGTTACTTCCTGACCTTTATTCTTCTGTGTTCCCTTGATTGATAAGCTTAATTTCCTTTGTTAAAATCCTTCACACTTGGAATACATGGAACTGCTTATATATTCTTTTAATTGTCAGAATTATCTTTGAATCATAGGAATTTTCTTTTTACAATTTTAATATACATCCCTTGCATATAAAGCTAGAATTTCAAATACTAAAATCTTTCTAAATATCTTGCCTTGGTCACTCTGAGCATGATATGACATGTCTTAATGGTTAATAAAGATCACATGAGGTCAACCAACATGAATGTCTTTGCTGCATATCAGAGATGCCTCTATCTTGACAGATAAGGTAAGGGGTAGAGAGAGCTGTAAGAGGCATGGCATCATCTCCAAGGAAGGGTGAAGGAAAGGGAGTATTCAGGAAGAAGACTAGGAGACTGAGGATATGAAGGGTATGTTTGGTATGCAACAAAGATGCTAGTAGTGAAAGAAAAACAGTAAGAGAGAAGAGGAGTAGTGAACGTGTGAATCAGGGGAAAGGACCAGAATGGAAAGAATGGGGGTAAGAGGTGGCAACAGGGAAATGAATGATGAAATAGCTGATACAAATGTTACCACTAAAAATCAGTATAATTGACATTCTCCTGTTAAAACAGTCTGGCTAAGTGAAATATTGGTCAGATTTTATTCATTTATTAAAGAAACATTTACTAAGCATTTTCTACATACCAGTAACAGATGAAAGCTTTATAAAAATAAAATAGTTATTTTTCTTTGTGAAAATGTTCTCCAAAGAGTAAGGGATTGTAAAGAAAAGCTAATGTAATTCCAATTAGATTATACAGATTCAATTGAATTGAAAAATCATCTCCTATTCTAAGGGAAAAATTTAAAATCTTCTAGCATCCATGTAGCTGAGATGTTCTCAAAGTTCTCATACATCCCTGCTGATCATCTCTATTGCTCACTATATGGATATTGAATGTCTTAATTAACACTCTTGGTTACAAGCAACAGATCAACTCAATTTAGTTTAAGAGTAAAAAAAGAATTACAGGTCATCCACTGAGTGTTGCAGGTTGGATTGCCCAGAAGCAGATAGAGTTGAATTTGACATATAGGAAATTTATTAGGGATCCAAAACTGTGGAAGTAGGAATGGTTAGAGTGATAAGCTGAAGTGTGCAGTAGACCTGGCAAAACCTTGGAAAAACTCATGAGGAGTTTGGAATCTATAGAGCCTATCTGAATTTTCTTTTAGTGGACCTCAGGGCCTGAGACCTTATCCCTTGCACAGTGATCAGAAACAGATATGGGCAAACTTTGGAATAAAGCAGCTCTTTGCAGCCCAGGCAAATCCTGCAGGAACTGACAGCATTCTCAGAAGTTAGGGCACCAAGTCCTTTCTTGAAAAGGGTTATAGATGACTCATCTCCATGTACACCACAGCAGATTATCTTGTGTTATCCAAGATAAAGGAGAATAATCAGGTCTTCTGGAAGGTTGAAGAACTAGGGAAACTCTGGACTACAGCAATTGCATTTTGTGGATTTTGTTTCTGAACTCTGCCTTTAACCTTATTGATCTTTCAATATTCATTGGCCATTCAATTTCAGTCTGTAATCCTTTTGTCTTCCAATTCCAGTTCCCAAAAAGATAATTTAATTGGCTCAGATTTGATCAGTTAATCAACCTTGGTCCAGTCCTTTGCTGTCAAGGAACATGGCTTCAATGTGAACATGGCTTTAGGATACTTTAAGTGGATAGGTGGCATTGTTGGTGGTGAATTAGTTCTTAGGAAAGAAGGAAAGGCTCATGGACTCGGAAGACACCTCAAAAGGCAATCATGCAATCAGTAGCCATTAGAAATGTTTGTGATTAAGTCTCTAAAGGAACATTCATATCTGGGGACTAGAATCAATCAATATCCTTGGATTTTTGCTGAAAGGAAAATATTTGAAAAATTTCCTCTTTGCTCAAGCTTGTCAAAAGATGTTGATAATATCTCTCACCCAACAGTACTGAGCATTGTTAGTTTAGAATTTCAGTTAACCAGCAGATATATTTCCTGGTATAGATTCTAGGAGAACATGTTAAGATTCCAGGCATGACAATACATTTTCATGGTGAATCACAGTAAACAGTTTCTAGGAAGCAATATAAGGTTTCCATGATGAAGATATCTAAGTGATGTTGGAAAGAGGGAGAGAATGTAAACTATGAACTTAGAATGTGATATTCTTTCATTATTGCTTCAGACCTTCATCACAGAAATATAAGATCTGACTATTCCAAAAACAAAGGAAGAGCAACAAATCTTAGAGATACTCAGTTTCTGTTTTATGTATATGGAAGGCTACAATTACATGAATAATTTCCTGACCTACCTGATAAAGACAGAGGCTGTTTCATAGAAATAGAAAAGAGTAAGGTTAAGTAGTTCTTGAAGTCTGAGCCTATTCACCTTATGATGAATATGAATGAATATAAATCACTGCTTTTTATTTTTTAAAAATGGATATTTCACTTCCTAGTGTTGAGGCTCTGCTTTCCCATGAAAGTCCAGATGATAGAAATAGAGCAATTATTTACTTCTCCAAAACAATGTCATTTATAGCATGAGAAAACACAAAAAGCCCATCAGTCGAAAGAAATCACCTCTAGATAGTAATGTAGATTAAATACACTGATGGTCCCTTCATTATAAAACAACTAAAGTTAGAAAAGTAAAATTTTTAATGAATTGCTAGAGTTAAAAAAAGTTAAACTAAACAGAACTAGTGGTATTCTTTTCAAGCATGTACAAAATAAAAACAAAAGTGAGATTACCCTAAAGGCAATTGAAAGTATCAGCACTGCAGTCAGGGTTAAGGCTGGGGACATGGTATAGAAAAGACTACGACTTTGGCCAGCAATAGATGAAGAGATGTTTCCTGTCTTAAACCAGGATATAAAAGGACTAACATGGGTCCTTTTATATCCTGGGTTTACCATCAAGATAAGGCTAGATTTCTACAAGACAGCTGGTCATTTGGCTATTCCAGTAAGTAACAAAGTCACCTTAACTTTTGTTTCTTGTCTTTTCCGCACCCAGAGGAATAAAGCAAACCTTATGCCTTCGTGGATGTATCTTGCAAGAAGTTACTGTGGCCGAGTTCAAAAAGGGTGTTGCCTATGTTCTCCTCTAGGATTTTGATGGAATCTTGTCTCACATTTAGATCTTTCATCCATTTTGAGTTTATCTTTGTGTATGGTGAAAGAGAGTGGTCTAGTTTCATTCTTCTGCATGTGGATGTCCAATTTTCCCAGCACCATTTACTGAAGAGACTGTCTTTCTTCCAGTGGAGAGTCTTTCCTCCTTTATCAAATATTAGTTGACCATAAAGTTGAGGGTCCACTTCTGGGTTCTCTATTCTGTTCCATTGATCTATGTGTCTGTTTTTGTGCCAGTACCACACTGTCTTGATGACCACAGCTTTGTAGTACAACCTGAAATCTGGCATTGTGATGCCCCCAGCTATGGTTTTCTTTTTAAAATTCCCCTGGCTATTCCAGGTCTTTTCTGATTCCACACAAATCTTAAGATGCTTTGTTCCAACTCTCTGAAGAAAGTCCATGGTATTTTGATAGGGATTGCATTAAATGTGTAAATTGCCCTGGGTAGCATTGACATTTTCACAATATTAATTCTGCCAATCCATGAGCATGGAAGATTTTTCCATCTCTTTGTGTCTTCCTCAATTTCTTTCAGAAGTGTTCTATAGTTTTGAGGGTATAGATCCTTTACATCTTTGGTTAGGTTTATTCCTAGGTATCTTATGCTTTTGGGTGCAATTGTAAATGGGATTGACTCCTTAATTTCTCTTTCTTCAGCCTCATTGTTAGTGTATAGAAATGCCACTGACTTCTGGGCATTGATTTTGTATCCTGCCACACTGCCAAATTGCTGCATGAGTTCTAGCAATCTTGGGGTGGAGGCTTTTGGGTTTTCTATGTAGAGTATCATGTCATCAGCGAAGAGGGAGAGTTTGACTTCTTTGCCAATTAGAATGCTCTTAATGTCTTTTTGTTGTCTGATTGCTGAGGCTAGGACTTCCAGTACTATGTTGAATAGCAGTGGTGAGAGTGGACATCCCTGTCGTGTTCCTGCAGCCACTCTGGAAAACTGTGTGGAGGTTCCTCAAAGGGTTAAAAATAGATCTGCCCTACGACCCAGCAATTGCACTGCTGGGGATTTACCCCAAAGATACAGATGCAGTGAAACGCCGGGACACTGCACCCCAATGTTTATAGCAGCAATGTCCACAATAGCCAAACTGTGGAAGGAGCCTCAGTGTCCATCGAAAGATGAATGGATAAAGAAGATGTGGTTTATGTATACAATGGAATATTACTCAGCCATTAGAAATGACAAATACCCGCCATTTGCTTGGACGTGGATGGAACTGGAGGGTATTATGCTGAGTGACACAAGTCAATCGGAGAAGGACAAACATTGTATGGTCTCGTTCTTTTGGGGAATATAAATAATAGTGAAAGGGAATAGAGGGGGAGGGAGAAGAAATGGGTAGGAAATATCAGAAAGGGAGACAGAACATGGGAGACTACTAGCTCTGGGAAACGAACTAGGGGTGGTGGAAGGGAGGAGGGTGGGGGGTGGGGGTGACTGGGTGGCGGGCACTTAGGGGGGCACTTGATGGGATGAGCACTGGGTGTTATTCTGTATGTTGGCAAATTGAACACCAATAAAAAATAAATTTATTATTAAAAAAATAAAAATAAAATAAAAAAATAGTGAAAGGGAATAAAGGGGAAAGGAGAAAAAATAAGTAGGAAATATCAGAAAGGGAGACAGAACATGAGAGACTCCTAACTGGGAGACAAACTAGGGATGGTGAAAGGGAGGTGGGCGGGGGGTGGGGGTGACTGGGTGGTGCGCACTGAGGTGGGCACTTGAGGGATGAACACTGGGTGTTATTCTGTATGTTGACAAATTGAACAATAAAAAATAAATTTATTTAAAAAATAAAAAAGATAAAGCAAACCTTATGGCTACAACCAATCAATTTACAAAGTTTCAGAAAAAAGACAAAATGCAAAGGCAGTGAATAAAAGCAGTGAAGTACCCATGATAAGAGGGTGGTTTATGTTTTGCAAAAACAAGAAGAGTTAAGAAAGTAAGAGAGAAAGTGAATTCTGAGTTTTAATCATTTCAACCTCTTTCCTTTTTGCTTCTATCTCTAGGGTATGGTAGCTGCTTCTTGCAATTGCTACCCTCATGACACCTTATTATTCCATTTTTATCTTTTTGAAATTTTGATATCTAATTACCAATTTTTTATATTAAATTATCTTAGGTGAAATAACTGGTGCTGTTTCTGTCTCCTGACTAGACCCTTATAGATACATACGTGGAACTCCTTATTTTTAAAACCTACTATTTTCATCCTTATTTTAGTGTTGGGAAAAAGTGGCAAAGCACCCCAGAGAACAAGCAACTTGGGGACAGGAATGATAGAGTGGCAAACATAGAAGGGAGAGAGGAAGTCCCAGGCTCCTCTGCCTTCTGGGCTGTGAAGTATGAAAGAACAAGCTATCATTGACCTCAGCCCCTGCTTTCCCAGCAACCTGAAATAACAATTGCAATCTTGATTTTAACGAGCTCACCACTAAAAATCAGTCAGCAGTTGAGATCAAATGTTGAAACCGGAAAAAAAAAAAGTACAAAAAAAGTACAAGCTATCACCACTCACATAAAAATTCTGTCTTTTTTAGAGCTGATATTCCCATTTTCCAACTATTTAAAAATGAGACTGCAGTGAGCAGGAGCAATTGCTTTATATTCAGTGCACTTAGATGAATGTTTGATATAAAGGGAAATTAACTTCATATAGTCTTTCTCTGTATACTATATTAAGCATGAGGTTTTCAGTTCTGTACCATGTAGTAAAAGAAATGTACACAGAGAACATTAGGACTGAAGCAATGACTATTCCATTTCTGAAAACTGGTCAGGAAGACGTGGCTCCATTCTACTCCATATAGAGAACAAGCTGTGTGTTTATGGGGAGGAGCTGGTATAGGAGAAGGTGTCAATTTGGACTCTTGAAAAATCCAAGGTATCGAGCTAGTCATTGCTGCAGTATAGTACAAATGCTAGGTAAGGCAAACTGCACACCCAGATAAGAGGTTACAAGGACATTTGACATATTTTCAGGGCCTCATTGATGGCATAGCTGGAAGTGCCTCCAGGTAATTCTTGTGCTGAAGTGGCTTTCCAAGTTGAAGAAAGTTTTTTTTTTTTGTTTTTTTTTTGTTTTTTTTTTAATATATCGCTAGTTGGTTTGTTTCACTGATAAAGGTTTCTTTCTCCTGTGTTTTTGTCTTCATGTTCTGACAATTGCCAAAGAAATCTTAGAATGCATCCAGCTTGGAAAAAGAGAAAAGAGTTTTTAGTTCATAGTTGAGAAGAGAGAAAGAGAAAAAAGTAATTCTGATAATAAGAAAAAATAAGTATGTGTTGCTATGGATGCCATTGAGATGCTAAGAAATATTATTTAAATAAAATGTATCTTGAATATTAAAAATATGAAGCAGAAAATGCAAATGTTAATGCACTACTTATTGCTGACCAGATAGTTTTTAAGGAACTCATAGGTGAAAGTCCAAGCTGACCTAGCAGAGGGTCAATACTGGCCTCTATCCACTCACCACACAGGCACAGTAATGGTAATGTCTCTTGTCCTGACAATAGTGATACATTTCTGGCTCTGGAGAAAACCACTTGCATCTTAATGTGCAAATATAGCTGCCTTTCCAAATGCTGAATCTGTAAGGAAAGAAAATTATCCACCCACTCAACTTATAGAGAAGGAAAAGAAGGTCAAATTTGCTTTGATATAAACATCTAAAGTGAATGAAAGAGAGAGAAAAAATAAGTTAATAGACATTTTAATAAGTCTGCAGATTTATGATGGCCATGTTTTTCCATTTGATGGTTTGCTATGGCTGAATGTTTATGTTCTCTTAAAATTCACATGAGGGAATCTTAAGGCCCAATATGATGGTTTTAGAAGATGGAATTTTGAAGATGTCATTAGGTAATAATGATGGAGCTCTCATGTAATGGGATTAGTGCTCTTATCAAAAAGATTTCACAAAGTTCCATAGCCCCTTCTGCCATATGAAAATACAAGAAGTCTACAATCAAAACAGGGCACTCATCCAACCATGCTGACACTCTGAATTCAGATTTCCAGCCTCCAGACTGTGAGAAATAAATGGTCTTTATATGAATAAACAGTTCTTTATATGATACTCAGTCTGTGACATTTTGTTATAGCAGCCTAGCTAGACTAAGATATGGTCTCTCTTAATTTTTCTTATTTTCATTAATTTTGACCAAGTTTAATAGAGGGTTGTTAAGTGTTTTCTGGTTTAAGATGTTAGAAAACAATAGAAATAAGTGTAATACATGAGAATCTTAGGTAAGGATACTCACTGATGCTGAGATGATGCTGATAATCTTACAATAATAATCTATTACTAATCTCATAATATAATAGATCATCCATCTTTCATTCATCTCTTTGACATATAGTGAGCATCTAGTATATACCAGACTGTGCTTGGTGTGATGGGGATGTAGAAATAAAAGACTATTTTGAAGAATTTTAGTTTATTATAGTAATTTAAAAAATAATTCAAACAATAGTATAAAGTAATAATTGTTGTGATAGAGGAAACCACAGCATGCTCTAAGAACCTAAAAGTGGTACATTTGGATATAATAAGTAAGATTAAGAAGTTCCTCTGTTTTGCTCTGTCTGGCTTCCTGGTTCTACATGTTGCTGAAATTGATTCCATTCATAGCTTCCCCATTCTCTTCTCCTCTTTACTGTCAGTAACTCTTCCCTGAACTAAGACATCAATTTTGAGTTCACTCCAGAGCAATGCTCATACCCTACTCCCCTCCCGTAAAGTCCCTGGGGAATGGCAAGATGCTGTGTGATGTTTATAAAGGCAGTTCACAACCAAATATCTTACAGGAGCTTCTTGGGTTCCTTTAGAGAAAGTTGCATTAAAAGTAGAGTCATATCCTTAGACACAGTGATTCCACTTCTGGGAATATATCCTGTATAAATTAGGATATATAAATTTTACATATATAGATGATATAGATACATGGATACACACAGACACACACAGACACAATACACAGATATATAGTATATTCCTACTGAAGAAGATTATGGTCCTGACTTACCTGCATCTTCCCCATCCCACCCTCCATTGGAGTCACCCCTTTTCTGTAGGGTTCTTTACTTTTCAGTGGTACAGAATATAAAGGTTGAGAGGAGTGAAAAGAAGAATAAGAAACACTTAAGTTAGGACAGAGAAAGTCCTTCAGAGGGGAGTTTTGAAGAATTCTCATTTTATCATAAAAAATAAGCTATACATATTTATTCATGTAGATTTAAAGATATGTCTACTAGGGGCAGCCCGGGTGGCTCAAAGGTTTAGCATTGCCTTCAGCCCAGGGCGTGATCCTGGAGTCCCAGGATCGAGTACCGCATCAGGCTCCCCGCATGGAGCCTGCTTCTCCCTCTGCCTGTGTCTATGCCTCTCTCTCTCTTTCTCTCTGTGTCTCTCATGAATAAATAAATAAAATCTTTTTTAAAAAAGATATGTCTACTAATAGATATTTATGTAGTTTCTTTAGAATATGTAGATAGATGTATTCATAAAATTCATTCATATATACATAGAAAAAAAATCCTGGAAGGATACCTTCCATACGGCTAACCTTTATCCGGAATGGAATTATATTGGGGTTAGGGGTAAATTTTCACATTTTTTGAAATAAGCATGTGTTAACTTTGTAATTTAATAAAATCAATGAAAAATTTTTAAGAGAAAAGACAGATTCACAGTATTTTTTAAAAAATCCATGGCATTCATTTTGCCTCTACAAAAAAAATCATAGATGTCTAGAGCTAAAAGGGAGCCCAAGAGACCACCCAGACCAGACAAGGCTATGTCTAGCCCATCTAGCAGATGGTTGTATTTTCTTTTCTTTATGTTCCCCAGGAATGGAGAGATTCCCATGGTAGTCTATTCTTGGGTTCAATTATCCTTCCTCTCTTGAAATTTCCATTTCTAAAGAAATAAATTCCCATAGCTAAGAGACATTGTTCATAAAGTATTATTTTTAGTTATTATTCTGAAGCATATGGGTTGAATGATGAAGGGTAAAAATATTTAAATACCTGATATGTGTGCCAAGCAGAAATTATCTGTTGAAGGACTTTTAAGTGACCCAAATAAATCATAACATGTGAAACATTAGCAAGTCCTAGCAGGACAAATCCGAGTAAAGTAGTTTTCCAACTATGACTTAAAGACAGACATCTCCAATCTTGACTTAGTTCTATCATATTCTGGATGCCTGAGTACTCTATCATCTATCATCTTCCAATGGGATTAAAGCCAGGCACTAATTCTAATCTAAGAGAAGTTCACAGATTAGAAAAAAAAGAAAGAAAGAAAGAAAGAAAGAAAGAAAGAAAGAAAGAAAGAAAGAAAGAAGAAAAATCAGAATCCTACAAATCAAGAAAGAAAACAGAACACTTATTAAATTTCTTAAATATATTCCTTGAGACTAGCTACAAGGGCCTTTTTCTACTTCCTTATATTTCTAGAAGATATTCTTGGGGCATTTTCTGTTCAGGATATAAATACTCCAAGAAAATCATTTTTAGTGGATGTGTTGCTATGTCCAAAAAAAAAAAAAAAAAAAAAAAATGATGGCTTAAGATCCAGGGAGATCTGAAACCATTGGGTTTACTTTACAGTTGATCTTAATTAGTGTTATATCCATTCAGATACTGGTCCTCTTTTTGATTATTCTTGTTAAAATGATTTGGGGGGGTCTTGTTGAACTATTTATTTCTCAGCAAATAAAAACACCTCTTAATCATGAGGCCTTAGGAGTTGTAAATAACATATACTCTAAATAATACATTAATTGCTAATATTGTATAAAGAAGCATTTCTGAAGGGTTACTATTGATATATTTTGTTAATAGCTCTATTCTACCCTTGTAACATAACTTTTATCTGTAAATTTTAGATAAATATGCCAAATCAAAGATGCATGCAAACTTTTCATCATTGAGAATTCAAAAAAGACAACTATTTTGAGTTCAGTTTTCACATACAATAAATATAAAGCATACTTAATGAAATATATCATATTAATTTTTATTAGTTTAAAAAACACTGTTTTACTTTCATTTCAAATACTTATCCTATTAGGAATACAGTTCAATATTATATATCTTACTTGGTGAAATAAAAGCTACATAAAAATTGCTTCACTTTCTGAGTAGAAAAATAAAGACAAAGGCCTCAGGGCTTAGAAGAGGAATCATAAGTGACACTTGAGGTGGGTGGCCTAAGAAGTTGCAACCTGATTAGTTAGATATCCAGACATAATATTCTGGCCAGGAAATGGGTGGCAAGGTCAACTGATTAGCCTATAGTGCCTTAGAATTGTTGCTTAGGAAGAACTATCAAGATCTACCCTAACATTTTTTTTTATTTTACATAAAACTACTATCCTATTCACTAGTCCGGTGATTGCCAGCAGGAGATGCAGGAGGAGGATTTTAGCCTCCAGTGAGACACTAGACAATGTCTGGAGACATTTTGGTGTCACAACTTGGCGGTGTAAAACAGAGGCCAGGGAGTGTGCCAAATATCTGTAATGAAAGGGAAAGTCCCCAGAAGAAAGAATTAATTGCCCCACCCAAAATATTAGTTTTGTGCTGAGGTAGAAATACTAGTTTCTTCTCTTCTGTGTTCAAATATTACCCCTCAAAGAGTCTCCTCTGCACTCCTACACCAGATTCGACACCCAAACTCCCACTGTAGCCACTCTTTACCACATCTCTCTTTCATTTTCTTTGTGGCACATACTATTTATCATTTGTCTTATTCACCTCTGTTTCCATTGTGAAACAGCCATGCTTACCAAATAATAAGCTCTCAATAAACATTTGTAGTAAGACTGAATATACATATATTGATATTTATTCGTATTCACATTTGAAATTGATTAGCTAAGACTTTATCTAGGACGAATACTTATAGTCAATATTTATTGCATAATTGCTATAGGATAAACGGTCGTCTAAAAGTTTTGCATGGGTTATCTCATTTAATCTTTTCAACTGACTCAGGTAAGCACTCTAAAGACTTCTATTTTACTGATGAGGAAACTGAAGGAGAAGTAAGTTATCAAGGTCAAGCAGTTAGTATATGAATAGTAGGCAATGTCTGTACTCTGCCCAGGAAGCCTGCTCAAGCTTCTTGTTATTAAATAGGAGACAAATTTTGTTTAAGAAACATAGCTAGTTTTCCAAGTGGGTAAAAAAAGCCATAATAAAACAGATTACATTTGATTTATTTCAATTCTAGAGCAATGTATTGACTATCTTCCAGGTGTCAATGCTGTGCTTCGTGCTACTGAGTACTCAAAGAGAATGAATTTTTCCTGACAATAAACATACAGCCCAAATTGCAACATGAAAAGTTGACCAAACAGAACTTTCCTGCTCTTTCATTTTATCTTAATGCCATTAACATATACCTAATGCACATATTGTATATGGGTTAGTAAAACAGTTATATAATGGACCAATCTAAAGTGCTGAAAGAGCAAAGTTTGCACTAAAAAATGCTTCCTGTGTCTTGGGTCCCTCACATACTTTTTAACTTAAGAAACATCTCTCTTAACCTCTTATAAATACAGTTCAAAATTATATTGAATAAACTCACAGACTGTTATTTGGAAACATAAAACAGGCGCATAAACAAATTCACAAAAGGGTAACAATTTTATTTTTCTCTTAACCTCTTGCAAATGCCAACTCTCATCCCTCAAATCGTTCTTTGGAGAAAAGACAATACAGTTAATATACACTGTCTCTGAGCCCCTAAGTGTGGTGTCAGGAGCTGAGCACTGCAGCATGGAAACATCTTAGCTCTCTGAGTTCTTTTCTTTTCCCATTACAGAATGAACTGCTTTGAGTGTCTTTGCGTTCATCCGGAGAACCCAGTTGTGCAGCAAAGATCAAACTACTTTCCTGACCACATGGAAAATCTTCAAAAACAAAAACAAAAGATGCATATGACCCCACCACACCTACCCAAGAACTCTGGGCAGTTCTGAAATATTTGAAACAAGTATTACCATGATTTTTTTTCTTTCTCATTTAAAACAAAAGAAATTGATGAAACGCAGTCTTAGAATCTCACAAATACATTTTATTAGTATTGGATATTCCTTATCAAAAATCCTCTATTCTTTCTTCCTGCTTCAAGGATCAAACTATACATTTAAATTTTTCAAATTCTTCTGAAAAAATATTGTTTTAACATACCTTATTGTCCTCCCCACTGCCGACATCAAAAAGTTCTTATTATCAAGAAAAATAAGTCTTTTGTCAAAATGAAATTATTTTACTATTTAATACAGCTTCTTTCTTTTAGAAGAAGATGGAGAAATAGAACAACCGCCTCTAGTTAACCTTCCATTAATATCAGCATATATGTTTGAGTGCTTTAGATGTTTAGAGAGGAATTTTACATACATTGTCTCATTGGAGAGTAAAAACATCTGATTTTAGATTTGAGGAAATTGATATTCATAGAGGAATAGGCCACATGACTGGTATGCAGCAAAACATATTGAGTTATTCTGACTTTTTTCTCTTGAAAAAATGGAATTTATATTTGTTTTAATGGATAATATTATGACACCATTTTCTCATTTCCTGGAGTTCTTTTTGAAATTTTGCCAAATACTCCACATTTCTTAAATTATGCAGAGATCATTCTGGACATTGCTGAGGATAATAGGTGATGAATTTTCAGAGTTTACAGTCCTCAATGTGTGTGTATGGCTGGGGAGTTAGTTCATAGTAGGTTCGTGGTATGAAATGATAGTTTCTAATAGCATGTTTTCTGATATTAATTAGTAGTGCAATTTTGGCAAAGCACCTCTCTCGGGACTCCAGGTCCTCATCTGTGAGTTGAAGAGGGAAGTTTGGCGTCACTGGTTGGGAGGTATAAAAGCCAACTTGGAGATCATCTGAGCAAACTTCTTGGGCCTGATTGCCAATCAATAAAGATCTGTCGAATTTCAGTGGATTTAATTGTGCCTCTGAGAAAACAGAAGCCTGGAGAAACTAAAAAAATTGACAAAATTCACATAGCAAGAAGACTACAGGATTCTGGATTCTGCTTCTGGTTTGTATCTTGCAGTCATAATATCTGAACTCTGAGAACACTCATCCCTTTAAAATCTATGATTATTAAATGTTTTCTGTTTAAGTATCCATTTCTTTAAGTGTCTTGCCCATTGCTTGTTTGAAATGAGCTTTTTAAAACTTGCTTAGAATAACAACTTTATGCTGAGATATATACAATTATTGTTTTTTTAATTTCCAGGATATAAGCCCTGGAATAGCCCATTGCTATTTAGAACTCATAATAAATGCCAGACTGATTGCTAGTTGCCCAGAGAAAAGACACTCATATGTTAAAACCCTACCTAAATTATTTTCAAAGTTTATTATGAGAGGAGGCTTAATAAAACACTTAAGAGAATAATTCTATCACAATTTCTGTATAACCAGAGATTTAATCAACAGCAAAATACTTTTTTCCAATTCATTCATTCATTCATTCATTCATTCATCCAACTGCAATGATTAGAAGAAGTTTAGTTCTCCCACTTTTCTTTGATTTAACTTTGGATAGATTATGTACCAAATCTAGGCCTCAATTTTCTACCTTATAAAAGTAGGAATATTTGTATTACCTAACCAAAAGAGAGATTGTAAGGAAAATAGAAATAATGCATGGAAAACACTCAGCATAACAGAAATTTTCATATTAATTGCTCAGTAAATACTGGCTGTTTTATGAATAAATGACAAATATGTAAAAGTTATTGTCTACAATCTTGGTTTTAGGCTAGGCACTTAGGACACAATTGTGGACAATGTGGACAATATTTATCTTTGGCTTTAGAGGCACTCACAGTCTAGCAGTGAAGACATATATGGAGTCAAGATATTATAGAAAAGAAGTATAAGTCCTATGATAAAGGTGATACCAGATCCTATAGTGACATAAAGAAAGATGTGACCATCTTGGCTCAGGGAAGTCAAAAGAGGGAGAATGTGTTAAACAGAGAAAAGGGAGTTGTGGTCAAGGAGCAATGAAGAGCCAAAGCATGGGACATAAGAAAGTGATAGGTTGTGAAGGACCTTGATGACTATGTTAATAAGGAGTTTGGGCTTTTATTTTGGGTAAGTCCATTAAATAGAGGAGCAACACAATTAAATGTGTTTTTTTTTTAGAAGATGATTCTTCAGGGTAGAAAATATACCAGCAAAGGAAAAGACAGATGATAGGGAAACAAGTACAGGGGCTTTTGTCATAGCTCAGGAAGGAGATGTGGTGGCCCACACAGTAGTGTTGGCTGTGAGTATGGACTGAAGATTGTGATAAGGAACATAAAGATTGCAGTGATCACGGTGCATGCTGCAGATTGGAGACCTCTGAAAATATATCCAAAGTATTAACGCTCCCCAAAACTTTCACTAGCTACTTTAATTAAAGACTAATTTAATGGTGGTAAAAGTAAAATATTAGATTATGTGGAATATTCATTTTCTTTTTAATAAAAAGACTAAATTAGGTACTGTAACCCTCAACCACTCCCAGAACTAGTCTAAAAGTAAAATTATGTGGACCTACTCATTTTATAATGACAGATTCCCTCCTCTTCTCCAGGTGGTTAGGTTCTTCTTTCTAATAATCTATGGTGCCCTAAACTTATCTCAATTTATCCATTATTGCACTTATATTAGAATTGCCTTTCCACTGGCTCCTGTCTGTCAACAAGCCACGTGAGGATGAGGGCAGAAATTGCTTGTTGCACATCTTTGTACTCACATGCCTGGCATATAGAGATGCTTTCTAAAGGAACATGGAATAAATGAATGAATCTGAGGAATGAAACAAATATCAATTAGAAAGATATGAGGAAAAATCATGCCTAATATAGGTCCTAAGTACAATAAAGCATTTCCTCCTCTTTTGCATAAATGTATGCATTTTCTATCACTATATGAGTGGCAGAGACATACTGGATTTAAGCAGGCTCAAATTGTCTCAAATTACATTTTAATACAATGAAAAGAATGTGGTTTCTGGAGTTGATTATATCTGCTCAGATTCTGCTTTGGCCAGATATTATTAGTTAGTTAACTCTGAGACTCTGTTTTCTCATCCATAATGTATAAACAATTAGTAATTATATAAGAGGATTGATAAAGGATTGAATCAGATAATATGTTAGATAACATGATATGTGATATAGATGATCTATACATGGTAGTTCTTATTATTAGGTACTTCTTAATAGTTTCTAAATAAGATGAATAACTTAAACACCTTGAGAAGAACTAAGAGGCCACAATTGATAGTAATATCCTTCCTAGCAATAAAGAAACCTCCCAGTGAGAACAAAGGTTTTCATGAATGAGTAAATTTTTTTCTTTCTATCAAAATGTTCCATGCAGCCATCTAATAAAGACAGATAATTTAAAAAAGAAAATATTTCTCAGTTAGGCACTAACATCTTGAAACTTACAAGTTGGAAATATTAAGAATATAATTTTGTACTTGAGAAGCAAAGCTTTAAGAAAATGATAAATGAGTGTCAATAGTCAGAATTTGGGTTAAATTTACTATTTCATATATAGAAGCTGTAAAATTAGTTCCATTGACTGAATAAAGGATATAAAATGATGAAGAACTACAATGGGTTCAATGACTCTCCTAAATGGTTGGCAACTATTGATTATATCAGCATCACCAAATGTTTGAAAAATAATAAGGTATTTATTCTATCAGCAGTATTAGGTAGGCATATGGAGTTGCAGATTCTATAATATCTAAGAATTTCTTAGGCCCTTCTACTCATAAATTGGGAGCCACTGATATGCATTTGATAAGTAGTGGAAGAATTCAGAACACATTTAAACTGAAAATGCTTTGCACGTGCTTATTCTTTGTACATGCTTTGTACGTGCTTCAGATTTTTTAAACAAAAGAATTTTAATTAGATAATCTGGAGGAGGACAAAATAAGAATAAGACCATTTGAGTATTTTTCCTCTCAAACTGACTTGTTGTCTATTCTATATATTATACAATATTCTAAAATTTATGATTTTCTCCATATAATCTTACATATATGTTGATATTCTTTTCATGCTTTTATATATGGACTCACTTCAACAACTAGATTGAAAGCTCTTTGTGGGCAAATATTTTACTTCTCTTATGTCTCTGGGACCTTTGGTAGAAAGTAGGAATAATAAATAATTGTTAGTTAATAGGCTAGTTAGCTTTTTAATGTTGTTAAAGATCCTATGGGAATTTGAAATCAAAATGCAATTCTACTTTGGAATAAAGGGTGAGTAGTGGTAAAGATAGAGTGACTTATTTCACAGACTGTGGCTATGTTTTGAGGTGAGGGAGTGTTTGAATGGTATAGGGCCTGGAGTCCATGTGGCCTTCAGTCAGCCCAGTATCTCTGTCATCTGTGCTGATAACTGCCAAATTAGTCTCCCTCTGTAATGATACCCAAGTTAGCTTTAGTTAATGAACTGAAAGGAGCTGTAGGTACTTCTGGCCATTAACTGCCTTTCTTTGTGGCTCTGTGAGTTTGCAAGCTTTCTCTTATCCCAGAATCCAATGGCAGCCATCTAAGGGGCCTGCTGTGAGGCAGATTGCAGTGAGACAAATCTATATGAGGCAGGTTCTCATCTGAGAGTCCTTGCCAGAGCCAAGATGCTCATGCTTTAAGTTTTAATTAAAGACAAACTGAACCATTTTTGTGAAAAGTTTAGGCACTTCTGGCCGGGAAGACAGCCATATACTCTGTGTAGCTGGGGTTATTGTGGGCTCGTCTCCATCTGTATAGTGGGATACTAAGGGCAATACAACTAGCAGGCATAAGAAAATGGATGCCGCTCTGGTCCTCAAAGAAATTTAATAGCACAAAATGGACAAAGGAATAAAAAGAAAACATAGAGAAATGCAGGTATATTTTCCATATAGATACAGACAAATACAAAAATGGAGACTTCAGAGGGGAAAAAAAGTTACTATAAAAATATAGGTTGAGAGTTTTCCTTTTAAATAAAACTTAGTATATTGCCTTAAGAGACAAGCTGGAATTCATAACATAAACTAAGAAGAGCATTATGAAGGCTTACTCTCTCAGACTACATACTTCTCAAAATTAACTCTTATAAATTGGTTTAGATGCTCTTATTGTATTTATGTTATTGCAACATTTGTATCCATGAGGCCCACAATACCTAGAGCCCAGATTATTTACAGAAATGCCTCACTTCTTTGAGTCTATGCTATTTCCCCAAACCTGGAGAACTCTGGTGTCCAGACGATATATTGGACTGATACTCACTTATAACTGAATCAGAAATAATGTGAAATTTATATAGAGAGGAAAGGAGAAGTCAAGCATGATATTCCACAGTAGCTAAATATTATTTCCTTGAAGCTTCACTATGTCTTCCAAGTCTTTCTTGATGTTTCTAGATGCAAAGTCTTTTCAGAGTAGGCCCTTATAATCATCCTAAATGCATTTATTTTCTGCTTTCTGTACTCTGCAGCTCATAGCTTTTGGTCTGTTGCCATGACTGACTTAGATCTTTTTGCTGATGGGCTTTTTTCTTCTCTTTTTTAAAATAGATTTTATTTATTTTTTCATGAGAGTCATAGAGGCAGAGACATGGGCAGAGGAGGAGGGAGAAGCAGGCTTCTGGCAGGTAGACTGATGTGGGACTTGATCCCGGGACTCTGGGATCACACCCTGAGCAGAAGGCAGACACTCAACCACTGAGCCACTCCAGTGTCCCAAAAGGCTGTTTTCTAAGCTAGAGTCTTTTCCTATCTGGAGTTGTATTCCTTTATTATCATTTTCAGGTCTTCATGGGCACTTAAGGAATTCATAGAAGTTATATGGTTGGAGACCACAGGTCTTTCAGAAGAGTTCACAGATTTTTCAATAAACCACAAAATCAGGAGTTCCCCCTCCTTCAAGTTGCTTTACCTAGTCATAGCACAACTGCCTTTGAATGGCAAAAGCTGACTCCATGCAGAATTGTTATGTTTTCTGGCAGAGTAACAGAAATACATCCAAGTCCTATTTCCTTCTTCAGTCTCTAAGAAAGTCTTCATCACTTCCATGTGCAGATGGACTGATAGGGCTGTCTTTGACTTCAGTGTACTTCCTAGAACCCAATAAAAAGATTGGCTATCTTTTCTTCAAGAAACTACTTGCCTTTGGCAAGATACACCTGATATTCTGCTGCAGAAGCACACAAATACATAGTTACATCCCAGGTCAAAAGGTATGGATACTCCCTTCACTATATACTAATTGGGTACCTTGTGTAAGGATGTAGGGTGCTAGAGACTGGCTAGCTGTTCATCAAACTTTTTCATTTTCTCCTGTTCTCACTAGACTATATTTCTCCCACTTCCTTGTAATTAGGTATAATCAAATGACTATAGTCTAGCCAATAGAATGTGGGAAAAGTGATGTGTACCACATATAATTCTACATTCTCTTTCCCTATTAACCAGCTGGAGTGGTCTCCAAGGTACTTCCATCCTGAACCCCCAAGTTGCTGTCTGAAGGATTACCTGACCAGGAACATTGTGTTGAGCTATTGTTACAATGAAAGAAAGAAAAAGAAATAATCTTATGCTTTGCCAAGACACTGAAATTTGGAGGTTAAATGTTAGCAGATAGCCCACTTTGAGATTCTCTGAAACTCAGTTCCTCATAAGCAGTATAAAGATAATACTTTCTATGATGGTCACAAAGATTAACACTAGATTTCAGAGGTATCTGGTACACAAGTGTTAAAAAGATGGAGGCAATCATAAAACTGCAGAGTTATAAATCCCTTAGAATCCTCGGTGGTAATGTTGAACTTCAATCTTCTTTCAGGGATGTTAAATCAAGGAGATGGGATATGAGGGCCAGCACTTATCTTTGAGAATGTGCATAATGATCAAGCCCCACATATCTCTGAGTATCTGTCTCACTTCCACTCTTCCCCTATATACTATATACTTTACTTTTCCAGTGAAAAAGTATATTACTTTACCATATACTTTACTTACTCTATACTTTACTATATACGTATCTTTTCCAGTGAGGAAAGGAGATGATAAAACATGCATCTGTTATGACTTTGGGAATCAGACTCTACCCAGACAATCTCCATTGGAGGGAAGGATCTGGGCATTCAGACATGTAGATGAGTATAAGAAGGATATAGGACCAAATTTTAGAGTTCAGTTTTTGATAGCAATAGTAGTTGTGAGAATAGAAAAAATTTGAAATTTACCCATGTTAGGAGGAATGTGGGATTCATTTGCTTGAACTTCAGAACTAATTAAAATTTGCAGGTTGGAGAAATATTTAGGTCACTAGAGTCCACCAGTCACCAGAGTCTCACCATCAGAGATTATTCTCCTCTCTTCATAGTTATGTCAGGCAATAGTGTCTGTGGTACAGTAAGCCTTCAATATATATTAACTGAATGAATGAGTAAGAAAAATGGCATAATATCTGTGAATCATGGTAGAAGATTCCTAGAAGTTCACCCCCAGGAGAATAGAGGATGGAGAGATTCAAACTCAGACAAGGGCAATGACATTTTTTAACCAGAATTATGTGCTCTCTGCTAATAAAGGTGTAAACAGTAGAGCCGAATTAATCCAAATTATAGAAAACCATTTATTTCAAAATTTAGGCACTTATATTGAGGCAGAACTGCTTCTAAACCAGTCTGGATGCACAGTTTTATGCTCTACTTAAAATATTTTCAAGGAAAACAATTCAGTGAGCCCCCTCAGTAAATGACTCTAATGTCTGACCAACTTATCTCATTATCTACTTTCCCTTGAAGCTATTTCTCCTTGTTCTGTCCTTTGTGATAATAGTGAATAGCTAATAACACCGTCTACACATCCAAAGACCTTTTGAGGTAAATTATAGAAGACACAATTCCCACTTCCAAGGAGCATAAAATCTACCAAAGGAAAAGAACAAACATATTAGCTATGCTTGAGTGAAAGAGAGCTATTTGAGGTAAGGCAGTTCAAGTGACTGTATATATAGCAGTAGACTATGGTGCACTCTGAACAGTTCATTGTTTGTCAGTAAACCAAATCTATGTCTTAGGTTCTTACAGGAGACCTCTCTCCTACAAGTGTTCCAGTTAATAAGTGATGAAGACAAGAAATGTGTACAGTGTGTACAATTTTAAGGCCTAATTTTTAAAAGAGGAAAATCCTTTATTTAAGATGCTCTTATTTGGTCTCTGTTAGAGCAGCTAAAGCTATATTCAAATTAATTCATATATAAATATATTATATATAAATAAATACATATGAATATACAAGTGTATTCATCTATTATATTCACATATATACGTACAAACATATGAAATTAAGTAAAGAAAAGAATGAATGACTTGAATCAAGGAACATGTACATAAAAAAATGTCTAGCAATAAGTTTTGCTCACAGCTAATACTCACTATTGTTAAGTTTCTCTTGAGGTTGTCATTTTTTACTCATAAAAGTGATATTGGGCAGGTGGAACTGCTAATTTTGTTTGTAAACCTATAGGTATGAGCTATGGTCTATTAGTCCTAATTTGGTAGCATCAAAGTCAGAAACTTTGCTAAGATGAGGCATTGCGAAGTTCTCATTAGGCTTATAGAGGAGGTAGTGGGTAGTCATGCTCTAGGATTAGCCGGGGGCCCAGAGGCCGTTTCCTCAATGTAAAACAGGTCAGTCTCAGAGAGCTGAACCCAGAAAATGGTGATGGAAATCAAGTTGTGATAGAAACCCAAAACCAAGCAAAAAGCAACCAAATAAACAAATAAACCAAATCAAAACAAAACAGAAACAAACAAAAACACTCCCCCTACATACATACACACATACACACACACACACACACACACTTCAACAGAAAGGCCAGTTTGCATTACAGTTCAGAAAGATCAGCTGGATAGCAGGGATGCTGAAACCATCAAAATTTCTGAACAAGAAGAGAGAGAACCCAGAAGGAGCTTGGTGCCAGCTACAGAGTCCCAATCTAATCAAGACTGAGTTTGATATTGAAATTAGCTGCTTTAGGTAATAAACTTAATCCAAAGTTTCATGTTTGGTCAGGAGGCAAGTCTGGCTAACATTGGAGTGAGGAGAAACACATGCCTGTAGGAAGAAGTATTGAAACAGATGAGGAGCAGAGTTGACAGTACTCCAGACCCAGCCAGAACGGACACACAATCTTGCCATGTTCATTAGTTTCAATCTTTCTTCATCTAGATAAGATCTAAGAAGGGATTTGAGTTTTCTATCTTCTTTTCCTTTCACTGGATCATTGCTGGAACTATTAATGAGTGTGAAATAGCCACAGGGCAGGCAGCCTTAGAGAAGAAGAGATGAAACAGATGGCAAGACTAATCCACAAACTAGATAAGGCCATTAAGAATCCACTCATCATCACTATTAAACATTCAAGAGGTGGTTTTTCTGCATGTTAACTTGACAGTATAATATGAGTCACAGTCTTTCTGGGGCTTAGTTTTAATATCTGTAGAATGTGGAGCTTGGACTAGCTCAGTGGTTATTAAAACTGCTCTAAGGAGCCCTAGGGTTCTAATCTAGTCCTTCAGGTCCCCTGGAGAAACAAGAAGAAATCTCCAGGCCTCTATTTGAACTAAAGCCATGCTGCATTTATACATTTTATGCAGCGACACTACAGTCAAATTTCTTCCGGAGGAAAAAAATGGTTCCACTGCTAAAATAAAGTTTGTGAATCACTGGGCAAGGGAAATCTGAAGGACATCCCTGGCTCTAACAATCTGGGACTCTGTGCTGAACAAGCATCACACCTCTTGACCATAGCTTTTTGTCTTCCCATGTAATGCTGATAAGGTTAAGGGGGGAGAAAATATTTTCAGCCCATTGAAAGGCAATACTGTGTGTGATAGCCAGTGTTCATCACACACACACAAAAAATCTGCTGCCTAAATTCCCACTTATTACCTGATAGAATATAAATAATAAATTAACATTTTAAAAAGTATTCCATCTTTAAATTATGCAAAAATAAACCATGTTTATATTTTCCACTGATACCTCATTGTCAGAGTTATAATTTAGAATAAAGTAAGCAGCAGTGGGTTGTCCACCTGGACAGAGGGCAATGGGTATTTTAGGAAGTTAGTGCAAACTTGCATTTTGGAAAAAAAAAAGGAGAAAGACCATTGAGAATGTCCATGCCCTGCTCCACCTTCACCTCTCACTCCCTCCTTTCCACCACCACCCCCAATTTGGGTATCAGAGAGTTGGTTAGTTTAAACATTTAAAAAAGATTTTTCACTAAATTCTGGCATAGGCTTGTATTATAATGCACTTAAATATAAAAAAGTTTTTATTTAAACCATGTTTGTTTATTCCATTCATTCATTTTCTATATATTTATCTGGCATCTACAATGTGTCAGGTGTCAGGTTCTCTCTCTCTCCCCCATATCTTTCATATGAATAGCTAAGAACACAACTCCCTTCTGTCTAGCAGTCCCTAATATGTGAAAATATTCTGGAGTCTATAAATAAGTTCATATTAAAAATTCACTCTCCATATTGACAGCAAGAGAGTGTTCAACCATGCATAGATTTTACCTTTTGGTGGAAAATATAGTAACATTTTGTATATCCTTCCAGACTGTTGTATCTGTCTATTAAGATATCTATATAGATGTATTATTTAAAATGAGATTCTACTGCATGCTGTTCTTTTGTAATCTCTTTCATGTAAGGGGTAAACTGTAGATACTACTAAAATATGTAACTGAATCCAGTGGGGGCATTTTTATCAGTGAAGCACAAGTCAAAAAGGGTAGCCAAAATCAGATGCCTGGCTTGAGACCCAAGTCAAACTGAATTGAGGAGATGTAGCTGAGATAGAGAACAGACACATAGTCCTAAAGTAAGATCAAGTGGCAATGTTTCACTGTTAGGTCAGGCTTATAGAGAGCATAGGCTGGGCCTTCCTTCACGTCCACACTTGTCCCTCTTAGAGTTGTCATATTTTTTGCACTTTGACACTCATATTTGGGGCAATTTGTGGATTCACTCCATTAAGTCAAGAATTACAAACCTGCATCCAATAGGTTAGCTTTGTTGAAAAGATAGTTTTGCTGGCTATTGAGATTTAAAAAAAAAAAAACCAAAGACCAATATTTGTAAATTAAAAGATTTTAAAAAACCTAACTTGCTGACCATTCTTGGAAAGGTCAGAAGCATGTGGGCTACAATTCTGCAATTCAATATGACATGAACTGGCTAAAGCCTTAGGGAAGGGTTCCCACACTTTGTTGCACATTAAAGTTACCTGGGGAGATTTTGGAACATTTGATGTTCAGGTTATTTGATGAGCCCAGCCTAACTAAATCAGAATGTTTGAGAGCCAGTATCAGTAATTTTTGGATGCCTGGATATGTTCAATGTCCAGAAAAACCTGAGAACTACTACCTGAGGGAATTTTTGAACTTACTATTTTGTCTGCCTGAAAGATCTGTTCTTTCCTTCCACATAGCCACATGAGTTGATGGCTCATATCCCACTAGTAATTCACCCCATGTCACTTTCCACCCTAACTGCAACATCCTCTCTCTCAGCACCTGGATATAACTTTACATTTTGCTTAATTCCTCAACACTTGTCTTCACTCAACTTATTATGTATTCATTTATTTGTTACCTATCTCTTACTACTGAAGTATAAAACCCAAACAACGCAGGGAATTTTTCTGTTCACTGTTGTATCCCCAGCATTTAGAGCAGGTATACAGCTGGCGTAATTTGTTGCCTAGGGCAGAATGATGCTGAGAAGCAGTTACTTTCTTTAGCTGGGGCATGCATCTTGTTTGCCACAGCCTGCTTTGTTTCTCCAAGTCTTCTATCTGGTGAATCTGTGACTCTGTATTTAACTATCACCCTTCAGTTCAAATGGAAATGTAAGTCAAAGGAAATACTAAGTTAAGCTGGTTTAAGATGAGATGCTAGAACATTAAGGAAAAAATACATGGGTAAGGAACTTTCAGAGTCATGATGTATTTGGGTGTTTATTTCAGAGTTAAAAAGATGAATCATGACATTATCACACTCTCTGATCTCAGCCCAGTTTGGTACTCGACAAACAACAAATGCTTTGTAATCCACTTAATAAGTTTTTTCTTTTCTCAGCAAGTGTCTAAACTAGTTTTTCTATAGCAGAGCATTGATCAAAAGTGGCAAACGTCATTATTGTTGGCAGATTACCAGGAGTTCTGCAATTAACGCAACATGAATAAAACTATTTTATGGACTTTAAAGTAAATGTAGCTTGATGAAGGGAAAACATATTCATTTTGCCACAAATTAACCTACTGTTGGAACTCTTCACATTGAATACATTTCTAAGGTTACTGAGACTTGCAGCAGAAAGAAAAGCAAATGGAAACAAGAAATAAAATAACTGTCACCTTGCGAGCTCTTCTTCTATGAATTCATTAGCAAACAGTATTTATTTAGTAACCTCATGCACAGAGCCCTGAGCTGGGTGCTCAGGGGAGTCAGTAGAGAAAGAGGGAATATTTGTCCTTCAACACTTATATAATACAGGAAATGAGTCCATATAACAATTCAGACTAAGAGAACTATGTGGATAAAAACTGGATTAAATTATGAAGAAAATAAATGGCTGACTGAATCACAAGTATCATTGTATAAAATACTTTGAATTTTGAAAATCTGATCCTCTTCTGAATTTATGTAGTATATAAATAAAAGAAATATTAATAAAATATTTATACTTGCATGGCAGTATCTGGAAAGAATATGTTGTTTATATCTGAGATCATAAAATCTGTTAAGTCTGTTTTTATGTATGTAGTATATTATTTTACCTAAAGATAGGTAAACACACATATAAGTGCCAGCTAGTAATATTTGCTTCTGGGATATATCCCTTGACCTCTCTTTCTAAGCTTTATACAAGAGGCCGTTCCCTATAAATTGTAGTTTCTACCTTCCCTAACAAACCGGCTCCCAGGTAGAATGAGAAGTCCTTGGCAGAAAATGTGAAGCTAGAACAAAGGGAATATCCAAGATGTTTCTTCCTTCCTCTCTTTGCTTTGGGTGGCTCCATCAGTAGTGGCTTAATGTCCTCTCTTGTGCCAGCTCCAAATGGGCTGTCTATTCCTTGGTAAAGCAGCTCCCCATCATAGTTTAACTCCAAGTAGGCAGTCTAGACACTTTGCCCTTGTTCCTTCATCCTTACAAGTAGCAATGGCTTCTTGCTATTGATAATGTTTTCTTTGATCATGTAACACCTGTGTAGTTAGTTCCTTAATTAAAAATCCCTCTACTGACCTAATGAATTTTCTGGCTGTTCTCCTCGGTGACTCTAACTGACACATATATACGGAGGAGTGTATATACATTTATTATAAAGTTATCCTGGCACTACCAAAATTGGCATTTAGTGGGAATAGAGAATTATATACCTTTTATACATCTTATAAGGAATCCTATCTTCAACCAGAAGATAGGATTCAAGATGAAATGAAGAAAATCACACACCGCCCATTTATAAAAAGATAGGTTAAAAGATACATCTAGAAGTTGGTTCTCTATGTTCTTTGAGATAAAAGGAAAAAAAAAAAGATGAATCATTCTAAACCTCTCTTTATTCTTCAAACTTTCTCCCCCATATAATTGGTCCTTACATCATATCTATTCTACCTCTCAAGTGTTTCTTGAATCTGATCCTTTATTTATTTCCTCTGGTATTTCTTTGGTTCAAGTAGACCCATACTTTTCTCCCCAAGGTGATTCCTTCAATATATTCTTCACAAGACAGTCAGTGAGTGCTTTCTGCTACAATAAATGCCTTACTTAGAACCCCCTGATGAAGTCCATTTTCTATACAATAAAATTTAAATTCTTCCGTATTTCATATATAGTTCTTCAGGATTTGGTTCCTTCCCCTTTTTTATCCTAATTCTCTCTTCACACATCTCTCTTTTATATCACTTCAGCTGTCCTGAACTATTTGCAGTTCCTCAAATAAGCCACACAATTTCTTCCTCTGCATAAATGCAGTGTTGTGACAGAAGTATATGCAATGTCCTTTCCTTGTTCTTGGCCATGAGAAAGTCTTTTTCATTCTTCAAAACTCAGTTGGCCTATCAACCTTGCTATAATGTTTTTCCTGGCCTTCATAAGTAAGATGAAATACTCTCTGTGCTTGTAGAGTACCTTTGCCTTTTAATTATTGTTCTTACTATTGTTATTGGTTCACACATATTCTTCCTTAACTTGACTCTAGTCTCTACCATCTGTCCCCATCATTGAGCCCAATGAGTGGTATTTAGCAGAGCATTGCTAGATTTTTATTGACTGACTGTATGACAGTGTTAACAGTAATAACTACTTTGATGTGTGTCTCCCCAGAACTTCTGCAAGGTTCCCCTCGACTAGGGGAGGAGAGTTCTCCAGCCCATTGGTTCAGCTATTTCTCATGTTTGTCTCTCTGAAACACATTTTGGTCCCAGTTGTGAGCTCATTCTAGGTCACTCTTAGCCACCTACTCACTTTCCTGTTTTTTTTTTTTTTTCTACTTGTAGAGTTTCAAAAGATAAAGAGAAATATCTACTGTGCTACAGAAAGTTGTAAGAAAAGAAGACACTGCTGTGATGAGGCATGTGTGTATGGATGTATATATGATCTCTCCCAGCACATCTTCTGTATACTCAGAACTGAAGTCATACCAGATAACAGCTCAGTCTTAGAAAAGCAGTAGACTTGATGGAATGAGCACTGGGTGTTATACTATATATTGGCAAATTGAACTTTAATTTTAAAAATAGTAAAATAAATTAACAAAATTAAGAAAAAAACAACTTTAGAAAATCAAAACACTAAAGTACCATCCTTCCACAGTCACCACAGTTAGGCTCCTAAAATAACTAATAACAGCCACCATTTGTTGAATGTCTACACGTTATACCTAAACCTCACAACAAGCCTTCCCTTAACAAATTACTGTTTGCTTGTTAAAGGTATTAATGCTAGGGCACATAGTGATGACACTAACATCAGTAATAATTAAATGGCAAAACTAACTTTCAAACCTCTATCTGATTCCAAAGCCTACAGACCCTTTCCCTTGCACTATGCTGCCTCCTAGTAAGATAACTGGCTTTTGAGACATTTGAGACTTCTGAAAGTCAAAAACTGGTGAAAGTTTACCTCAAGTGAGCCTTGAGAAGCCTCATAAACAATTTTTTGCTTACCAAAAGATAAATAAATAAATAAATAAATAAATAAATAAACAAATAAATAAAGACAGCCCTGTAAAAAATACAAAAAAAAAGGAGAAGCAATAGGTTTCTAAACTTCCAATCTTTACCTCCATGTTGTTGCCTCAGCCTAGAATAGTCTTTACCCCATTTCCTATCTACTCATCAGTCAGAGCTGAAATCAAATGCCATCACTTCTGTTGAGTGTCTTTCTGATCTGTCAAAGAGAGGAAAACAGCTTTTTTCCCTTTCCCCATAGCTTGCTGTCACTATCTTTATCTGGCATTTACTTTGGTCTGCATTGTATGTTAATATTAGGGTTTTTTGATTATCTGTCTCCTATTTGTGATTTTCTTGAAAGCAGGACACTTGTCTTCCTTATCTTCTCAGAACTTGTCATGCTGATTGGCACAAAAAATATACCTAACAAATATTTATAGAATTAAGTTGAAATAAATTAACTGATCAAATAATTCACATGTGGATTATTCTTGAACCCATAAATGTATTAGGTTGTGTGAAGACACTGAGAAGTTGATTAGGCTCCCAGTAATCCATGAGATGTCAAAATGTGAACACTGCACCTTCAACACTTGAAGGTAACACCTCTGTTTCAATCGCTTCTCTGCCGTTCACCCTCAGCCTCGTCTAACAGTGTTAAGCCTCAAGTTCTCAAGGCCTTGTTAAGGTGTCTAATAATAAAAGGTGTCTAAAGTGTCTAATTCTCCCCAAAGCAGTTGCACTATAATTGGAAACTTTTGAACAATATTTATCCAAAGAAGGAACAAAAGAACAAATTGTGGTAGAAATTCAGACACCTTGGTGTTTGGTAGGAAAAAGATGTGAGTCAGTGATGAGCTTTCATAGTCTTTCTCAAAGCACAAAATACCAACAGTTGCTGCTTTGCTTTTTATCCGAGATGACTGCATTTGGACTTGGATATAAATAAAACAGATTTCTAAAAACAAAATTTTAAAGGGACTATGCAATAGTTAGAATTTAAACCTGGCCAAAAATCACTAGCTTTTTCTCCTGAATAGAAATGAATTCTTAGAATAATGTAAGCATTTAATAATAGACTCCTATTATTTTAACCCTGCACAATTGAAGGGGAAATGAAAAGAAGCCAGTAGGTACCCTCAACATGGAATAAAACCTATCAGGTGAATATTAGTAGTTTCTTCCTGACTTTGGTCCATTATACAGCTGTTTTGCTGGTCTCCCAAAGGAGCTCTAAAACTGAAGGCATGAGGATTTGCTGATATTTATCAGGTAGAAGTAAGTTAAAATGGAAGGAAGGCAAAGTCAAAGAAGTAAAACATGCCAAGCTTTCACCAGACATCTTTCTTTCAGGGAATATAACACATTTTAAAAACCTCATCTCATTAACTTCTATCAGATTTTTTTCTTTGGTGTTTCTATAAATACCTATACTTTTAAATAGACATGTGTGTCAGAATGTATTAGTGACTTTATGGAGCAATTAGTGTTATAGACTTGATTCTCTATTTTTATTTTTTTTTTAAGACTTGATTCTTTAGTACTCATCTTAGAAAACAGCTATTGGCCAAGTCAAGTCTAAGAGAAGATTTTGGAAAGCAGTTAGAAAAAGTAGATGAACCACGCAGGGGGAGAGGTTCAATTATTCTGCTTCTATAGATCATCAGGTAAGATTAAATCTTCTGATCTTTTATGTTCAGGAATCAGTTTCTTCTTAGATGCTTGCATTGTATAGTTGCCCCATCAGGTTTTTCCTTTGTATTCTATGTGTACAAATTGGAAAAATTAGACAGAACATTTATAAGTCTATTACCACAATCATTATCTGATTTAGGCAAAATAATGAAGAAATAAAAATTCACTTTGGTGTATTCAATCTTCCCATCAAACTTCACCTCCCACCCCAGGTCCCTTTCAAAGACTTGGATGGTAGGAACACTATCACAGATGACCTGAAGAACAGACTAGAAACATTGCCAATATCAGCCCTTCTTAAAGTAATAAGGCTAAAAGTCCCTGAAGGAAGAATGAATGTATTAGTGTAAGATTTAAGAGCATAGAAAGGAGACAGGAAGATATTCTAGGAGCCATATTATCCATAGTCAAGTCTGCCAGTGAGTGAAACAGTCTAGCTGCCTAGAATGGATCAACCAAAATACAAATTTGGGAAACCATTATAACTCATAAACCACAGTATGTGTGACACCAAAAACATTTGCTTTGGCACTGGCTCTGTATTCAGCAAACCTCAAAGTTCTTGTCCTTTAATGTATTTGCATCCAAAGCTTAGGGAAAAACTCCCACAAAGTTTGTTAGCAATATAAGTGAACTCTGCCTAAAATAACAACAATAAATGAAGAAGACAAAACAAAGCAAAATCACAAGTAATCATTCACACTGCTAATAAGAAAAATAAAATAATGAAAAAGACTATCCCATATGACTATAGCATCAAATCCAGCATCTTTGAACATGAGACAAACATTTATCCACCATTGTCTTCTAAGCAAATAGTTGAATGGCCTGGACAAGATTTAGACTTCACGATCAGTACTTGTTTTACATAACAGAAGAAATAAAGCTTTCATAAATTCAAAAAAGTTCCTGTTACTTTTCTTAGATTCCTTATTAAACAATAATATAAAATATATTCATATTGATGACTAGAATTTCTGGATGTTGTTGGTAATTTTTTTTAACTCTCAATGATTTATAATCTCTTTATGGGAAGTAAGTATTCATCCAATATTGTGCCTAGACAACAGTTCAAAAGGAGTTTAAAAATGGTAAAAATTGAGAAAAAGTGCTGTCCAACTTACTGTGATAGCTCAAGAACTCAATTTCAGTCTTAGCTGAGCCTACCATTTTTTTTTCCTTTTCTGTGGAAAAAAAGGGGGTTGTTTGTTGTTGTCTGAGTTCTTGTGTTTGCTGCCTAATTTATGAGTAAAAGAACTGACTAGTCTAAGTGAGAAAAAAATAAGCATAAAATTGTTGTCCAGCAAACCTCAGACAGGTTGAAAGAGGTACACTTTTCATTCTACCCAATAGCCGTATGGAAGCAATGTGTGAGAGAGAAGGGAACCATGCAAATAAATAAACTAAAAATAAATAAATTGAGAAATAACTTAAGGTTGGAGAGGCTTTCAGGCCAAATGGTTCCTGAAATATATCTTTTGGATACCTAAAAATAAGGAGGTCCCTTTCTACCCTTTCTACCGAGGCTTCAGTGGGCATATCACAGAAGTCTTTTCACAGCTGACATTAACAAGGCACATTTGCAATGAAGTATTGTGTTATGGGTTTATGATATAGCTGGCAGGAGCAAGGTTCACAGTTGCTTAATTCTTTCTTTGTAAAGCATGAAAATGATGCACGCTAAAAACCGAATATCAAGCCAGCTGAAGACAAGTTGAGTGAGAATTATTTTTTAAATTTTAATTAGCAGGTCATCTCTGATATAAGAAAAATGCAGTAGAGTATGGTGCAGTGTTGGCAATGAAAGGAGAGAAATACCCATGATCCCAATACAGAAAGTATGTATAATAGACCCTAAATACTTATGGTATTAAATACTAAGTGTCTGAACTGGGGACTATGGCACACAGCTGAAAATAGAACCACTAAATTGTATACATTTTAAGCTTAGAGATCATCTTCTTCATGGGGCCAGCCTTCTCTTGACAATTTACTGACAGATGCCAGTTCAGACCTGCCACTCCCCTACCCCCGTTTCTCCTACTGTGGTAGGTATAAGAAAGTATCTGAGAGAGAATTATGGAGCTCCTTTGCAAGTAGAAAGAAGGCAGTGCACTATTCATGAAGAAAGGATATTCCTTTCCCTAACTTCCTTGTGGGAGATGGAACTATATGATAAAGTCCCCAAGAAAATCACTCACACAAACACAAAGGGATTCATGTTTAATCAGCAGTATACATGTCCATTTAACCTCTAGAGCTTGCTTATCACAAGCCTGCTTTCCATCAGCACATAGGAGAGATAGTATGGTGTGAGGTGGCGATGTGTAGAGGGGACCAGGATCAACTCTCTTTAGTTCTAGGTGCCCCAGAGGTACAGAAAGTGGGATTCTTCAATGTTTGCAACCTCCAGAATAGGAAAGTAGTTGAAGGTGCATATGATGAGGGAAATATCACATAAAATGGCAAAAGGCATGGACAATTGAGGAATGAAGCATGATGCCATTTCCTGAAGATTGAATAGCAAATATAGACAAACTTCTTTTTTTTTTAATTGGAGTTCAATTTGCCAACATATAGCATAACACCCAGTGCTCATCCCATCAAGTGCCCCCCTCAGTTCCCATAACCCAGTCATCCCACCCCCTCGCCCACCTTCCCTTCCATCACCCCTTGTTCGTTTCCCAGAATTAGGTGATGGACAAACTTCTTAAGGGGCTACCAATACCCAGGGGAACTGCTAAGAAGTAAGGCAGCTTCAGGGCTAATTGATGATACTTTCTTCCTATACAAAGCCTATGGATGGCAGCTTCATAACTAAGGGCTCCTCATCAGTTAGAAATGTGTTTGGTTGCAAGTAATTCAAAGTTTACACTTCCATGGCCTTAACAAGTAGAGATTTATGTTTCTCATTTAACAAGATATCGAGTAGGAAGTTGCTGTTGGCCTTGGTTCCTTATCTCAATGGTTCTGAAATTCTTTCAGCCTCCCCTTCATGGATTGCAATATGGTTGTCTCATCCCTAGCCATACAGTCCACATTTAAGGAAGGAAGAAGCCTAGGAATAAGAGAAGACCACTAAATCTATTACTTTTATTAATAAAATAAAACTGTTCTCAGAAGTCCCATCACAGGAGTGCCTGGGTGGCTCAGTCAGTTAAGCATCTGCCTTCGGCTCAGGTCATGATCTTGGAGTCCTGGGTTCAAGCCCTGCATTGGCCTCCCTGCTCAGTGAGGAGCCTGCTCATCCTTCTTCCTCTTCTTGTGTTCTCTCTTTTTTTTTCCTCTCCCTCTCTCAAATAAATAAATAAAATCTTAAGAAAAAAAAGTCCTGTAAGAAACTTATATCTCATCAACCAGAATTATATCACCTTGGTACTCCAACCCCAAGGGAAGCAGGGAAGTTTTGAGCTCCTTCAACCTTTATAGGGCAAGTGTAGCTTTCTAATAGTACCTGACACTTTTAGTCATGTTGAAGGAGGCCCTGCATCCCAGCTCCCTCATTCTGCACTCCTGCTCCAAGCACAAGACATGCAAGGGAAGGAGAGGTAAAGGTGAGTAGTCAGAGGAGGGAGTTCAAGGTAAGCCAAGTACCTTACACACTCACCAAGACCCCAGAGGCATGTATATGGCCTATGTAGATTGGGATGTGGGAGAAAAATAAAAAGGTCATTATACTGAATATAATAAAGTATGAAATAATAAAGTTTGAAATAGTATGTTATAATAGACAGTATGAAAACAAACAAGACACAATCTTAAAGATCCAAAAGGAGACTCTTCCACTAATTGAAAGAGGCAAAAAAAGAAATAGAATTGAGTGAGAGGTTGTCAAGGGAATCTTCTACCAGCTGCAAGGAGACTGTGACTGAGGATAGTTAGCACAATGAAATCATTTTATTCCTGTGCACTAACAAATTCAGACTCCTCACTAACTCAGTTACACCAAAGTTAACTGTTTATTTATTAGATGATCCCAGTGGGTAGAGTTGAGCTTTTTTAAGCCAAACTTCTTTTGTTTTATAAAGTTCTGAATTGAAAAGACCCTTTAAGAAGACATACTTTATTAAAATAAATACAATTAATTTTTGTGAGATCCTCAAACAGGTTGCTATGTAACCCAGTACATGCTTCACAAAGTTGTATCTGGGAATAATATTTGTTCTGTTTAGGAATAAGATGTGGCTGACATGCGATAGATTAATCATATTGCTAATCCTTCTGTTTCCCAAGCTAATATTGGGACATCTCTGCCCCCACTGCCACAAACACACAGACTAGTCCAACATACTATTTAACTGTATAGTATTCTGTCATTTCAAACTGTGATTCTAGCACATCTTTGTATATCCTTCCTCAAAGAAGTAGATATATTCTTAATGGTCTAAAATCAAATCCAATAAGAAATCATTTTCCAACTTTTAAATGTGCTCCATTTTATTAAGGGATGCCATTGGAGCACTGTGTCTGCCATTGTAGTCAATAAAAACTTTAGACACTTCTAATATTCTAAAGGAGAAAAAACTGATTTGATGTAGTATAGTTGAGATTTCAGATATCTCACTCCACAAACATTTATAGAGTTTCAGCTATGTGCAGTCACCATGTTACATGATGGGAGCACACAAAGGAAGTTGGTGTTCCTTGTTCTTTAAGAAACTAAAAATTCAGTTGGTGGTTATACTAGTAGCAGCATAAGTTAATACCCATAACACATTGTGATAATTTACCATGAAAAAAAAATTAATATAGAGCTGAGGAAATGCAATGGAGGAAATAACTATAGTTATGTAAAATTTATTAGTAGTTTATGAAGGAAAAATTAATTAAATGAGTTAATCAAGGTCTCAAAGTCAGCTAAATTCTTCCCTGTGTTTGAGAGAGCAGCATGTCCTTCCAGGCATGAAAGGAAGAATTTCTCACCCAACTCAAGAAAAGATTCACAACCTAAGTGCTGGCTGCCTCTGCAGAAACCTGCAGAGAAATTTTCTTATATTGCATCAGGTATAGCAGAAGGAAACAGCTGGAAGCTGAGGGGCAAATATCAGCAGCTCCTGTGTGATTAAAAAGAATTGCCAAGTGCAGTAGGTACATCCCTCCTCCCAGCAGTAGCTTTTTTCATGGTTGTGTGCTAAGTCTCAAAATAATAAATAGTAACAGTTATCATTTATTGAGTGTCCACATGTCACTTATATAAGCTTGACATTGTAAAATTGAGTTTGTGTATGTTATTTCTGAACTTCTCCACAATTCCGATATGAAGTAGATACATTTTATGGGCAACAAAACCATGAATTAGAAAATTATCCATAAGTGGAGAACACAGGAGTTGAGTTCAGTTTTTTTTTTTTTTTTTACTTCAGTGCCTATGCAGTTCCCACTGTACATGGAAAAGAATAGGTCATTATTAATGTCCCAATTTAAGAACAAGGGTGTGCCTCTTTTTAACCTTCCTTTAGAAATTAACACAAAATCATCACTCTTTCAGTATGAATTTGGACTTCCAAGGCCAAGGGTAAAATAAGTGTCAGAGTTCAAAAACTGTTCTACATTAGCAAATCCTCTTCTTTCCATTGCTGCCAATTGATATTTTTCCCTGCTCAAGTCTGATTTTGGTTTTGCTGGTAAATATTGTTTCTATCTCCACCCTCACTAGCAAACACAGCTGGTTTTAGTTGTCAAAGATTCAAAGAATCTTCTGAAAAGATTTAAACTATATGAAAACAATAAAATGAAAAGGTGAAAGAATGTTTAAATGGAAGATAACATCTTAAAATACAGGTTTGGCTTTGCTTCCATTTTTTGGAAGCCAATGAAAGTTGAGGAAGAATTGATAATTCTATTGTGGTTCTTGTCATATGATTCTTCTGAACAGAAATGTCCCAAATGAATTATAAAGTCAGCAAAGTCATTATTTAATTCCTGTGTTTTCCATTATCTTACTAGCAAAGAAGCATATCCTCAAGTCCTCAGTTGGGTGCCTATTGACCTCAATCAGGTCCCTTCATCTCAGAGTGCAATTTCTTCAAGTGTAATATAAAAGGCTAGATTACGTGGTCAAGCTCTAGTTCTAACACTCTATTTATTATATTTATAAACATTAGTATCACTATTTCTTAAGCACAATGATTCTGTTTCCTCTAAATTCATGCTTCTTGTAGATTTTTTGTATGCACTGGGACTAAAGTTATGTATCAATGATGAATGTGCCACATGATATGCATAACATACGTTTTTAGGAGGTTGATGTAACAACAATTCCGGGGTAAGACAAAATTTTACAACAACTATATTAATGTATAATCAAATACAATTAAGATCACATATTTCAAGTCTACAATTTCTTAAGTTTTGGCAAGGTATACACCTGTGGAACCATCACCATAATAAGATAGTGAACAGAAATTTTCTCATGCCCCTTATAATCCTTCCTTTCCCCTTCTCTATTCTTATCCCCATTGAATTGTTTTTGTCATGACAGATTTGTTTGCACATCATAGAATTTTACATAAATATAATCACACAATATGCACAATTTTATATATCGTCTTTCATTTAATACAGTAAAATCGAGGTCCAGCCATGCTGCCACATGTGTAAGTAGGTCATCCCTTTTTACAGCTAAGTAATATTCCATTACATGAAAATACCACCATGTATTTGTCTATTTATCTATTAACAGGCACTTGGGTTGTTCCTGGAGCTTGGCATTTGCCAAACTTAGCTTCAAGTGGCCAGCTTCCTCTAGCAGTGAAGTAGTTGGTTCTCATGGATTTGTCAGTCATAATAGAACTGTGATGGCTGTGGAGCTGGAAGTGGTGGTAGTTTTGGAATGAGAGCCAGCTTACACCACAGATTATCATTGTCCTTGCCTGGTATTTAGTAACTTTTCTCAAATAAATGCTCCATAATTCATTGTATGCTTGAGTCCTGAAATGGTTACTTTTAACATTTTTTCTAGTTTATTTGTTTGTTTATTTATTTATTTGAGAGAGAAAGCACAACCAGGGGAGTGAGAGGGACAAGCAGACTCCACACCAAGTGTAGAGCCCCCAACATAGGGCTCAAATCCAGTACTCCAGATCAAGACCTGAGCTGAAATAAAGAGTTGGAAGCTCAACTGACTGATCCACCCAGATGTCCCTACAATCTTTTCTAGTTTTATCAATGTTTTTTGGATAGTAGATTTACCAATTTATTCACTCTGACATTCCAGAAATCCCCCAACTTCTATTTTGGTATAATTTTTCTATAAGTTACATGAAATACATGATAGTTTCTACTTTTCAAAAAAGTTCCATCTAATAAGGACAATAGAATTTGTGCTCATGTAACTAAGATACAAGAGAAATACAAAGGCATTGCACAAATAAGCAACCACCTAGTTCTTTAGGTATCCAGAAGAAGGAAATAACATTCCTTTTAGGAAGGATAAGGAAAATCATCAAAGTAGGGGGTGAAATTTGAATAAGCCTTAAAGGATTGATAGGATTTCAATAGGTATTGAAAGACTGAGTATAGTAGTTGCATGAGTAGTTATGCTGACCCTGAAATTGTTAAATTTCTTTCTGTTTGTAAAGTTTTGCATGAATACATTTTCATTGTAAAGCTATTCAGATAATACAGTTGGTCAAATCCAAGCATCTCTGTTCCCTGACCTCCTCTCAACCTCATCCCATATCTTTTCCCACCAATACTTCTAGGCTTTTTCATGTGGATTTCTGAAAATTTGAATGGAGTGAGCTCATCTACAGTTACATGAAGAACAACAACAACAAAAAAGGAATATTTCTAAGGTTAGGTCTTTGTTGACACAGATGGATATTTGTAAAGATCAATGAATCAACTGGGGGCACCTGGCTAATAGCAGCAGGAGCAGGAAATAATTTAATATCTGAATAAGCATATAAAAGCCACTCAGTATCCAGAGAAGTTGGTTTATTTGTTAGTCAAGATAAGCTAGGCTTTGCTATATTAGATTCCAAAGGTTTAATGCAATAAAAGCTTATTTCTCATCCATATTTCCAGCTTTCCTGAAATAGAGCAGTACTTCCCCTCCAGCTGCACAGCCTTGGGACATAGAAAGAGTATAAGATTGCACAAGACATTCCATGGTTAGGAATGTACATCATTTCTGCCTACATTCCATTGGACAGAATTCAGTAGAAGATAGGTTCAAGGAGGGCTGGCAAATTAGTCTTCTTGTGTGCCTCAGTTTGTTGAAAAGTTTAAAATAGGTTAGTGAATTCATATTTTTTTCTGCCTCAAGTTTCCTTATATGTGAGGTGTATGTCAACTAGATGATGATTACAGCCTTCTCTATTACATTCTTTTATGAATTTTACATTCAATGAATTAATCTGCCTTCATTTTTGAGTTCAAATGGATTGAGTTTATTTTTAACTCCTTTAAATTGTGTTTTTTTAATTTACTTGCCATTATATTGTGTTTCATATCAAGTTAAGAGATTAATGTATATGATTGTAATCTCGCTGCATTATCTGTCACTCCATTGAGTACAAGTGTTGATGAGGCTGACCTAGCTAGCTAGACAGGGTCTCCTTCCTCCCTCATCACTCTGTGTGTTCTTCTGGAACATGTAAGCTAGCTTGATTGAATAGGAGGACGTTCCCTGATAGAGGAGGAACATATATGAGCAGTTGTACTTTCCTGCATAACCTCTAAACAAGCTCTCAGTGTCTAACTGTTTAATATAGGATAGTCAAGCTTCCAAGACCCCAGACACATCCAAATGAAATACTGCATGTGGTAGTCTGCTCTTACAAAAGAAAAAAGAAAGTTGTGATTATCTGAGTAATTTTTTCTCATAAAATTCCTCCCAAGTTTCAAAAAGTAATGGGATATGTAGATATATAGAAAAAAAACAACAACAACCAGACCTCAATATCTGTGGTGAGGAGGGAGCCACAGGCACAGAGAAGGGAGAGAAATAGACTATCATAAAGGGAATCTCCCAGAGGGAAGATGAATCCCCAAAACATTTGTCTTTGAAAACTGGAAGGGCTGAATTTTGTGAGTTCTTACAACCAGCAGGACTTAAAGCCTGGAACTTTAAATATCAGTGGGCTCAGCTCTGGGAGAGCCTAAGGACAATAAGAAGTGGAGTCCTTATCCTTAAAGAGACAGCATGATAAACAACCTAAGGAGACACAGATTAGAAGCAGCAGTTTGAAAAATGCCTGGGGCATATAAGAGGGACAGTTATTCACTCAACTCAGAGCATGTCCTGGAAGGGCAAGGCTCAGAGGGAGACACTTCCAGGAACAAAGGAGCTGGCAGGTGCCATTTCTTTCCCCTGCCCCTTAACATAAACACAGGGCCACCTGCAGGGACTAACTCAGTAGGAACACTCACTACCTAACTTGCTTACACAAAGCAGACTCCACACCAAGTGTAGAGCCCCCAACATAGAGCTCAAATCCAGTACTCCAGATCAAGACCTGAGCTGAAATAAAGAGTTGGAAGCTCAACTGACTGATCCACCCAGATGTCCCTACAATCTTTTCTAGTTTTAGAAAACTAGAAAACTAGTTTTAGAAAACACCACTTTGGCAGATATGCTCTTTCCATTCATGCTTGCCTCAGTCTCCTCCACCAGAAGACCAGCACAAACCTTGCCAAAACCTTGTCCCCCTACCCACAGGGTTTGTGGGCCCTTGATACCAGACCAGCAAGCATCTTGTTAAATTTGAATACCCCACCTCTGCTGGCCCAGTCCTGGCAGCAGCTGCTCATCCTTTCTCAGTAGCATACAAACCTTGCAGGCACTGTGCCCTGCCCCTTCCAGTACCCCCTTGGTTGAGCCCATTCAAACTGAAGTCACAAGACTGGCAGTGTGCAAGCAGCCTTTTTAGGGGCCAGCACTACTCCAAAATGACTTCTGCTCTGGGGAAAGGGAAAAATACACACACCAATCAGATGGTGGCCCTAACAGTGGGTCAGAGATAGACAATTGGTCTGATTGCAGGCCTTGCCCACCAATGAGAGATTTTCAGGAGACAACAGAGAGAAAGCACCCTGTGGTTTGTTGCTTCCGTATCACTGGCAGACACATGGTCTGACTAAATGCAAAACCAGAGTGACCCTGGATTGATCTATGAACACACAAAGATCAAACACTGCACAAAACAGGCAAGGAGGGCCACTACAGAAGACTGAACTGAAGGAAAAAATGTCCAAGATGCAACATCAGGGTGCAGGAAACACACATAGGAAATACCCTGTGAAGCATCAAGTTCTGGCAAATAGGGGACATTGCACTGTAGGCCACTACAGGACCTCTTCTTTTAAGGTCATTACTTCCAAGAGCAAGGGATATAGATGACTTCCCTAACACAGAGAAACCACACAAAGAGTCAGACAAAATGAGGAGACAAAGGAATATGTCCCAAATGAAAGAATAGAACACAATCACAGCAAAAGATCTAAGCAAAAAAAGATAAGTAGTAAACTGATAGAGTATTTAAAGTAATGATCACAAGGATCACTGGACTTAGAAAAAGAGTGGAAGACATCAGTGAGACCCTAAAAGAGATAAAAAAAAAAAAAGCACCAATCAAAGATGAAGAACACAGTACTTGAAATTGAGTTTACTTTTAACTTCATGAAATTATGTTGAATCAATCAATTGTGTTGAATTGAATCAAGCTGAGCAAATGAGAGGAAAAAATATAAAACAAATGAGAAGAGACTCAGGGAATTCAGACACTTCTCAAGCATAATAACATTTGTATTATAGAGATCCCAGAAGAAGAAAAACAAGTTTTATTTAAATATATAATAGCTGAAATTTTTGCTAATCTGAGGAAGGCAACAAATAGACAGGTCCAGGAGGCATAGAGATCCCCAACAAAATAAACCAAGGAAGTCCACACCAAGACACACAGTATTTAAAATGGCAAAAGTAGGGATAAAGACAAAATTTGCAAACAGTAAGAGTAAAAAAAGACAGTGATATGAAGAGGAAACACCATAAGATTATCAGATGATCTTTCAGCAGATATTTTGCAGTCAGATGTGAGTGGCATGACATATTCAAAGTGCTGAAAAGAAAATATCTGCAGTCAAGAATATTATATCCAGCCAGGCTATCTTTCAAAATAGAAGGAGAGATAGTTTTCCAGACAAAGAAAAGCTAAAGAAGTTCATGGCCACTAAACCAATCCTAAAATAAATGTTAAAGGGGGCTCTTTGAATAGACAGGAAGCACTATAAATAGAAGTACAAAAAATGGGAAGCACAGAAGCAGTAAAATTAAATATATTTGCAAAAATCAGTCAAGGGACTCACAAAAGGATGCAAAATATGATACCTGATACCTAAAAGATGGAGAGGAGAGGAAAAAAATTGGGTTCAAATTGAAGTGACCATCAACTTTATACAGATTTTTATATGCAGAAAATGTTATATATAAACTGAATAGTAACCACAAATCAAACCAGTAATAGACAATCAAAACTAAAGAGAAAGGAATCCAAGTATACCACTAAAGAAAGCAGCAAACCATTAGAGAAGAGAACAAGAGAAGAAAGGATCAGATAAGAACTACAAAAACTACCACAGAACAGGTAGTAAAATGGTGATAAATACATACTTACCATTAATTACTTTAAATGTAAATTGCTAAATGTTCTAATCAAAAGACATAGGAGCATGGAATGGATAAAAAAAATAAAAGACCTATATGTATGCTGCTTAGAAGAGACTCGTTTCACATCTAAAGACATCTACATATTGAAAGTAATAAGATGGAAAAATTTTATCATGCAAATTGATGTGAAAAGGAACTCAGGGTAGTAAACTTATAATGAACAAAAAAGACTTTAAAACAAAGACTGCAAAAGTGGCAAAGGAGGACACTATATAGAAATAAAAGAGATAATCCAACAAGAAGACATAACAATTGTAAATACTTATGTACTTAACATAGGAGCATCCAAATACATGAAACAGTTAATAACAAACATAAAGGAACTAATCAGTAGTAACAAGATAGTAGTAGGGGACTTTAACACCCCACTTACATTAATGAGCAGATCATCTGAACAGAAAATCAACAAGGAAACAGTGGCTTTGAATAACACACGGGACTAGATGAATTTAACAGACTGACATTCAGAACATTCCACCCTAAAACAGTAGAATGCACACTGGAGAGATCACAATTTCAGATCTCAAGTTATATTACAAAGCTGTAGTAATCAAAATAGTATGATACTTGCACAAAAATAGACATATAGATCAATAGAATAGAAAGTCCAGAAGTAAACCCACAATTAATCTCCTACAATTATTCTTTGACAAGAATATACAGTGGGAAGAAGTCGGTTTCTTCTACAAATGGTGTTAGGAAAATTGGAGAGCTACATGAACAAGAATAAGACTGGGTCACTTTCTTATGCCATACACAGAAATAGACTCAAAATGGATTGAGGAGCTAAATGTGAAACCTGAAACCATGAAAATCCTAGAGGAGAGCATAGGCAGTAATTTCTCTGACATTGATGGTGATATCTTCCTAGATACATGTCTGGAGGTGAGGGAAACAAAAGCAAAAATAAGTTATTGGGACTATAAAAAATAAAAAGCTTCTGCACAGCAAACAACCAACAAAACTAATGGGAGAAAATATATGCAAATGACATATCTGAAAAAGGGTTAGTATCCAAAATACATAAAGAATTTATACAACTCAACACCAAAAAAACAACTAACCCAACTAAAAAATAGACAGAAGACATGAACAGATATTTCCCCACAGAAGGCATCCAAATAGCCAAGAGACACATGAAAAGATGCTCAACATCACTCATCAACAGGGAGATACAAATCAAAACCACAATGAGATATCACCTTACATCTGTCAGAATGGCTAAAACAAAAAACTCAAGAAACAACAAGTGTTGGCAAGGATGTAATGAAAGAAAGGATGTTGGTGGGAATGCAAACTGTTGAGGTCACTGTAGAAGACCATATAAAGATTCCTCAAAAAATTTAAAATAGAAGTGACCTATGATCCAGTAATCATACTACTTGGGTATTCACCCAACGAATGCAGAAACACTAAATTGAAGGGATGTATGCTCCCTATGTTTCTGGAAACATTATTTACAATAGCCAAAATATGGAAGCAGCCCAAGTGTCCATCAATAGATGAATGGATAAAGAAGAGATTATATATATGATGGAATATTATTCAACCTTAAAACAGAATGGATTCTTGCCATTGCCACCACATGGGTGGAGCTAGAGAGTATAATGCTAAGCAAAATAATCCAGTCAGAGAAAGACAAATACCACATTATTTTACTCACACATGAAATTTAAGTAGCAAAACAAAGGAACAAAGGGGAAAAAAAAGAGAGAGACAAACCAAAAACAAACACCTATAGAGAACAAAGTAATAGTTACCAGAGGGGAGATGAGTAGGAGGATGGGTGAAATGGGTGGAGTTTAAGAGTACATTTATCATGATGAGCACTGAGTAACATATGCAACTTTTGAATCACTGTATTATATGCCTCAAACCAATATAACACTGTGTGTCAACTACACTGGAATTAAAATTGAAAATATGAAAGAATAATAATAATCAGAACCAACTCACCTGGATATTATGAAGATCAAAAGACAAAATGCATGGGAAGTTGCTCTGTAAACTAGTGACCTACACAATTTAAAAAGTAAATAAGGAGAGGAAAACACAAAAAGGAAAGCAAGCAAGAGAAAGCACGGGGCTAGATGTGTAGTGTTCATGAGAAAATGGCAATCTGAAGAAAATGGGTTGGGTTTTGAGCCTATGCACTAATCCCAGATGGAAAATAGGTTGAGCTAGAAGTCTAGAGAGGGAAGAAGAAGCTGGGGAGCAGGGTCAGGTGGGGAAAAGAAAGAATGGGAAGAAAAAGAGATAAGACATTGTGAGTTAAAAGGAATGAGTTTAGAGGGCAGTTTTTTAATATATATTTTTTTAAAATTTTGAAACAAATTTAGATTTACTGAAAAGCTACAAATGTAGCACACAGATTTCTTTTATAACCCCTCACTAGATTTTTCCCATTGTTAACAGCAGAGTAGCCATAGTATATTTGCCAAAAGTGTGACATAGAGCACAGCATACTGAACATAATGTCTCATGAAAATTACACTATACTGATTCATACATACCACTTGCACTAGTGAGAAAATAACATTGGTACATTATTATTAACTAAACACCATAATTTATTTGAAACCTAATCTTTTGATAGCTGTCAGTTTATTTTACTGAGCTCAGATGAACTTAAATTGATCCCTGTCTTCAGGTGTTACACCTTCCTTAGTTAATTTCTGGCTTACTGATTCAGTTTCCAAAAATGTATAGCAAAGTGGGATCATCACAGGAACTGTTCCTGGACCTCAGGACAACACATACCTGTGTCTTGATGGACAGATATTTTGGAAATAACTCTTAGATATTATCCTTTCTAGGTAGCAGGATGAGATGATTCAGCCAGCTGGGTCAGGAAAGAGAGGGCCACTACTTTTTCTTTAACTTAGTCACAAACCACCAGGCAAAAAGCAATTACTTTTAACAATATGAGGCATATTGCAGAAGGCCATAGGGAGATGAGGCATTTAAAATTTCCCACATTCTACAATATTAGTAGAGGCATCTAAGGAGAAAGCGTAACATAGCAGCACTCTCTCAGATCATCCCAGGAAAACCTGAAGTTTGCTTTTGAAGTTTCATCTATTTGTAGTGGTCTTCAAACAGGTATTTCTAAGAAGAGTTTAGATATGGTGTGTGTTGGGTTGTCATAATGACTATTGGCATTTAGTGCATCTGGAGTAAGATATGGGAAGCATCTGCAATGCTTAGGTCACTCTCACATAATTAAGAATTGTTCCGCTTAGCCATCAAGCAAATAATGCTGAATACTGCCAAGAAAAAAAATAGTCTGGGGTATCCTAAGGCAGTTTCTAAGGATTCATTAACAGTTTTCCTAGGAATCAGTATCTCCTATTTAGTTAGGGCTAGCTCTTCAGGGGAATACCAGTTGTTAGAAATGCAATGTCACGTGTGTGTATACTTCCTTCTTCAGCATGGAGGAAGAAAGGAGGCAAATTTCTGGGAACTGTAAATCACAATATAAATAAGGATAGCCATAAATACATATACACATTCCATGAATGGTTTCCTTTCTCTTGAATGTGTCAGTGCTAGAGCAGGAATAATTATAGTCTGGTGCTTGCCAAGTTTCTTAATGCTGTAGCAGTTGCAAGTCATTCTTGTAAATTAATAGAATTCTGAGAGCAAATATCACTAAATATCATGAAAATGCTTCTCATTATTTTACATGTTTTCTTTCTGTATCTGCATGTCTCCAAAGGGCCCTAAAAGCTCTACCGGGGCAAGAGTTCACCACTTCAACACGTGTCCTGTGTAAAATGTTCAAAAATCCACAAATTAATTTGCGAGCTAAACTATGTAATCATATCCTGATTTATTCTCTAAGTCCAATTAATAGGTTGCTTTTTTATTTTCTTTTTTTGGAGGAGGCAAAAAGACTTGCCATGAATCCAAGAAGAGATTTGCCAGTATGTAGAGTTTGCTGAAGGTAGAAATTTCAGTCCTTATTTGGCTTAAATTCATGGTATATGAGGTTATAGAATCTGCCAGAAATGATCATTGAAAGTCTCATTTAAAAATGTATTCATTTCCTTTCCCCCTGTAAGCTTTGCAAATACAACCCTGCTTCCAACTTCTGGAAATCTAGCTGTTTATCTTCTACCGGTATGCCATTCAGTTACACTAGATTTATTTCTTATAGCAAACACACAATATTTATCTCAGTCTCATTATTGCTCAAACCTTACCTAATTTCATTTGGGCTTTGATATTTGTTAGCTTTGATGGGGAGGGATAGGTCTGGTATCCCTTCCATTCCAATGAAGACATGCTAACTGTCATATAGCAAGTGGGACAATTTAGAAGCTTTACAAAATTTCAACAGAAGGAGGAATTCATGCAGTGAAATAGAAATTAGGCTCTGCTGAAATCTTTGCATGGTCTCAGCATGATTTCAAATGCACTTAATATATTGATAAGTATTCCAAATACAGAGTAATTCAGATTTTTAATTCAGGATATTAAGTATCACTGAAACAAAACCATTTTTTTAGTTTAACCTATGGATTCCAAACCAGTTCCTGGACCATTGACTTTTCACTAAAAGATTTCATTCTTTCTTTGACAATAAATAAGCTCCTATGCCAAGATCTGTTTTATTTACCAAGGATAAATACTTAAGAGATGTCCTTTAAAGATTCCAATCTTATGTCATAGGAAGTGGCAACTAGTAGTTTTTTATGATATACAAACAGAATGTATGTATGTGTATCCACTGCCTGAGCAGGGGCAATGGCCAAGTCATAAGGAGATAAGGCATTAGTATTATTTTAATAACTGTGCTTACTGTTATCTTTGTAATATGATACTGTATTGGCAACTGGGAATATCTTGGAATTAAGGCCTCTGTGCTAAAGAGAAACTTAGAGACCAACTGGATGATTTCCTTTGCTTTATAAATATGGAAGTCAAGGTCCAGTGAGTTAAGTGACTCAATCAAGACTGTCCAAAGTTCTAGGAGACTTATATAATAACTTTGCCACTTTTAAGAAAGACTTTTATATTTTTTTCTGGAAATAAAACTCCCACATTTTTAACTTTAGTAGTTATAATGTTTATTGACATTAAGGACAAGTTCGCTGTTGCTAGACTTTGGCACAGGCCCTAAGATAATGCAGAGGATGAATTTAAGTCACTTACCTTATTCCTATTGTATGTGTTGCAACTGACAATTTTGCTAGTTAATCTCATATGAAAAAACCACAAATGTTTTCATATTTTGATCAGATTCCAAGATCTCTTATCATATGTTCTAAAGCTTCATACATAAGATTCAGGATAAAAGATACCTCATCCTGACCATAGTACAATCTGATCTTCCTTTATATTTTTCCCCATTTATCACATATCATAAAGAAATGATTATATAAGTTATATAGTGCTGAATGAGAGAGAATTTATTTTTTGCTCTGATCTGGTCAGATATCTCATCTAAGCCTCTACAATATACTGTTTAGGTCACAGACTTAAATATAGAAAATTCTAGGAATTATAGCAAATGAGTCTTCTCAGGTGGTTAATGTTTTTTACAGATCGAAAGAGATCATATTTGTTAAACTAGTGACTAGAAACATAGCAAGTCTATTGTAGGAGGGTGTTTATTTTAAGGGTATAGTTATAACTCTTTAATGAGAGGGAGTTATTGTTTTGACATGAGTTTAGAGATACAAACCCTTTCCACTGGCAGCCCAATGGAATTCCATGACTTTTTTTACCTTGGCCATCAATATTATGGCTTCTAGCCATCCCTCTGTTTTGGTCTGAGTGCACAGGTGGCAGTATGACAAATAAAACAGTTGGGGCACAGGTTAAAATGCCAGTGGCAGAATTTGAGCCACCATGACCTAGGGAGTTAAGTAATCATAACAGTACCATAGCATCTGTGAATTCAGACCCATGGTGCTATTCCAGAAAGTGAGAATTCAAGTTCCCTTCCCAAAATGACTGTTCTGTCTTTCCCTCATGGATTTCCCTCTTGCAACAGAGGCTCAGGTTGATCCATCCAATCTGCAGCAATGACAGAATCTGGGAGTCACACCTTCCAAGATCAGTTGACCTAGGAAAGTTAGACAATCAATACTATGTTTGATGATTGCCATTTTCTCAATTTATCCTAAAGCAGTGAATCTCAATATTATCTCAATATTTTTTAACCTACCTTTAAATAGATATCTCTGGAGCTCATGCTGAATAATCATAATGGCTTGTAAATTAAAAACTAATTGAATTTAATTCTAATACTATCAAGTTTCCTATTAGGAATTCATCATTGCAATGGGTTTCACCATGGGATATTGCTACTCTCCTGCCATTTATAAAAATAACTTTCACTTCAGAGTTTTATTTTGTTAGTCCATAAAAGGACACTTGACTTAGTACCACAATTTAAAAAGGAAGTCATTATAGGTGCAGTCTTTAAAAAAGCAGAAGTATGTATGTTCCATTTGCTTTGTATTGTGTCCTACCATGCTGCCACAGACTCAGCAGGGAAATACTGTTAGAGAATGAGATTTTTATGCTGTTCCTTTAGGTTGCTTTGCACTGAAATGTTTTGAAATCTGGAATTTTACTTTGCCATTTTCATGAGTTATTTAAAGCATTCCTTCTGCATACTCGAGAATGATGAGGGTTTGAGGGTGCCAAGAACTAGCTTAAACTGACTAGGAGTGAATTCATGTTTTGAAGTCCTTATATCTCCCTACTCATATCACACTCTTTTGAGGAATGCTAAGAAATTGTGTGGACCTCAGAAATTTTTCACATGGACCTTTTGTTCTCTTAAATATTGTTTGATTTCATTTCTCTCTCATTTTGTAAAATAATGTACTAATAAAATGTCCTGCTTTTGTATTCTGTGGAATCAATGAAAGATTTTTTTTCTATCTCTATCTCTCTCATTCTCTCTCTCTCTCCCTCCACTCCATCTTGTTGGAACTTGATGTGACAATACAAAAGAAAGGAGGACTTCAAGACACTAAGCTGAGAAGCTACCATTTGTAAGCAAAATCTGAAAATATTTCTAGCTAGGTATATTTCTTAATGAAAATCTTTCCTTTCGCATTGCCCCCTCGATGGGTGTTCCTAATGTTATCCCTTTACCTGTGTATTTAAGAATTGTTTTCAGATGTATCTCTTTCTTCTTATATCCTTTGCAATCTACTTATTTATTTAGCTAATAGCAGATGTTTACCTACTTACAAGGAATATTACTCCAGGGAATTGTTATGAAATCCTTCATGGAGTGTAAAAGGAATTCCTGACATTTTTCATCCTGAATACCCAGTACTTTCTCCCTTTTTTTTTTTTTTTTTGAAATATACCACTGCACATGGATTTTAATTAAACCCAAATTACATTCATAGAGGGGTTTACATGTCACCAATTTTTCTAAATGAGGGTTTTTCTCTCCTTTTTGGATATTAAATCATCTGTCTTTCAACACATGTGGAAAATGCAGCTATAATTGTTGTAAATAACATCCTTTCCTAAGCATAAATTTGGGATACGGTCAGTTTTTTCTTTTTCCTCCAGAATCTCAAAAACTTCAATTGTCTAACTGTGGGTGTTTTCTAAAGTACAATCACAAAAGAAATTGTGAAAATGACAATGTTGTATTTGATATTTATTCTCTTGCACTGACTTCCATATCAAAACCGCTAAGTTGGGAAGACAAAGGATGCTTTCCTAACTGCTGACAACACAAAGCTCCTTTGTATTCTGATTCTTCTCTTTCCTTTACATCAACATCAATAAGTATTTTGTGGGAGAGACCAAAATGTCAGTCTTTCCAAGGAGCAATCAAGTCCAGTTTATTCTTTGCTCTGTAATTAAAGCCTGTTTCTGTGAGAAGAGTAAACCAATACCCCAGCAGCCAAAGATAAACTGCAGTGCTATTTTTAATCTATAACAACCCATTCAACAATATGAACCCTTTGAGACTTGCTGCAGTTTTGCATTCTTGAATCAATAGAAAAAACAGTCATGGAAGACAATAGTGGATAATAGTTTTATGGTATTAAAATTGGGTGTCTTCTTTCAAATTATTGTTTTTAAACAAACACACTACAAAGGACATGGATGAAAGTAGAGGATTTGATGAATGTGCTTTATCCATCCAAAATGTGTATGCAGTCTGAAGCGGAGCAGAATATACCACTCTAAAATATGCTTCTTTGGCATAAGGATTATTTTGAGCTAGTTATTAAAAAAGCCAAAATACACAAAACAACAACAACAAAAAAAAATCTAGCAGACATGGGAGAAGCTCTGAAAACCAAATAGAAAACCCTTTTGTAAGAGATATTTGAATTTATAAGGGAAATATTCATTTGTAATGGTATCTTTCTTTCTGTACTGGGAAGAACTTTAGAAACTCTGATCAATGGGGAAGTCTAGAACCTAAATCTGCCTAACAGCTATACCCTTGTTACTGATTTTCCTGACAACCTCCTATAACTAGCTCTCCCATCCTCAACAGCTTCTTTTGTCTTTAGCTAGAAATGATACTAAAGGTGGTGGCTTGGGCTATTTTAGAGTTAGTTTTCCTGAGTCTCTCCTATGTAAACAGTAATTATACATATTATTAAATTTCTTGTTTTTCTTCTGTTAATCCATCTTTTATTATGGGAGGAGGTGGGTCTCAGTGAAGAACCAAGAAGGGTAGAGGAAAAATTCCTCTCCTATAAGTCTTTCCTTTCATTCCATAAATATGTCCCAAGCCCAATCCCAATGCCTCAACTTGAACATATTAAGGAATTCTAAAGCAAAAAGGGAAAAGAGCTTAAATGGTAATTAGATTCACTTCTCAATTCCCACCATAAAGCTTCCCCAGTATTAGCTTCCTCCTTACCACTTAGTTATCTGCCATACAGAAATATGGGCACTGTGGTATGTCCCTCCTGAATCCCAGGGTCTTCTTCTCATGTTTGGATTCTGGCTTCTTCTCTAGAGAAGAGAAAAAAAATAATGCCATAATAACCTTATCAATGCAGTAAGCAACCCTTGTAAAGTTTTTAATGCCAGTTAAGAATTTCTCCACTCAATCCCTCTCTTCTTTTATTTGGTATTTATGTAATCAAAACATACATTATAATGTTTTTCTAAACTAATCTGCAGCCTCTTCTCAAAGATATATAGAACCAATCCTATGACTCTCTATATAGAAATATAGAGCCAAGTCTATGAAATTTTTAAATAGCAATATTTTGAATAGATAAGTCTCTTTTCCTCATCTTCTGGGTCCAAAAAAGTGCCTTCTCACCAGGAGGTGTTCTGCTCTAATTATGGAATATGTATAATAGGTGAGAATTTGTAAAAGATTTTCCAGGGAAAATATCATCCTCATCCTCAAGTCTCACTGAGATTTTAACATGTCAGTGCAAGCCACAGATGTGACCCACACGTGCAATTTAAAACTATTCCCTGACCAAATTAAAAAAATAAAAGAAAGAGATTAAATTAATCTTAATAATATATTTTATTTAACTTAATATATCCTTAATATCATTTTAAGATGCACTCAATATTAAAAACATCATTACTGAGTTCTTTTTTTTTTTAAATATAGAGGCTTTGAATTCAGTGGATATTATACATTTACAGCACATCTCATTTTGGATTAGCTACATTTCAAAAGCTCAATAGCCGCACAAGTCCAGTGGGTACGATACTGGATGAAGAAGTTCTAAATCTTAATAGGTAGATGAATCTTTCCTTTATATAGACCCACAGACTGGATGCATAGATAGACAATAGCAAGACCATGTATGACAGTAAACTCTGATGCATATAGCATGTCCAGGAAGTCAACCTATAATATCTATAGCAGTTGTTTTGGAATGGTCAGGACTCGGTCAATGTCAGCATCCTTCCCTACCCCTCCTCTACTCTGTCCTTCAAGTGCAGGACCAACCAGAGAAAGCCAAATATGCTCCCCAATCAATCACATAGGATGCTTGCTTCTAGTTAGCTGTCTCCAGTTTTATATGCCAACAAACTCCAACCAGAACATGACTGAAGCCTTCCCTTTTCCCCTCATTATTAAGCTTTCTCACTTCCCTGCCTGCCTTTGATTTCTTACCAAACATAATGTGACTACTTGCTTTAGACTTCCGAATTCATAGCCTCTGTTATCATTTGAATGGTCTTAGGTTATTTCTATAAGACTTCAACTTCACTTTCCATCATGTAGAAATTCTCTCATATTTGAAAACACAATTTGTGAACTCCGTGAGGAAAGGGTGGTACAGAAGAGTGCTCTTGATCCAAGGCAATATGGATTAGAGCAGTTATGATTTGCTAGAAACACACATTCAGGTGTTTTGTTTGTTTGTTTCTACATTTACTTAGCAGCAGACAAATATTTACCAAGACAAAGGCATATTGTGTCATGATGCTGGTGGAGAGCTGAAAAGGAAGTCTTCCTCAGCTGTGCTTAGAGGAAAAACACTTTCCAACACAGAGAGGATAACAGCCCTTCGTCTTCCTTGATTTTTCACAATCCATTTCCCATTACATAGCCTGTGCCTATAGAGGCATTTTAAAAGCTTTCTGATAATGCTAGCTGTTGGTTGAGGTTTTTTAGAAACAGGCAACTTGTCTTCCCAAAATGTGGGATTAGCACTTCATTCCTGGCTGTAGTTAAAGTGGGGAGAAAGCCCAAAGGAAAAACAGATCACTTCTGTGGCTGCAAAAGCAGTAGAATAATATATATATGTATTATAGAATATATATATATATAGAATATCTCCAAGAAAATCTAGAAATTGTTTGCAAGCCCAGCAGTATAAATGTTATTTTTAAGACTCAAGTTAAAAGAAAACTTAATCAAGGCAAATAAAAAATGACTTTTTTCAGAGTTAAGTAAAAATTGGGTTCATTGCTTATTGAAGAAATTTTTTTCCTAATAGTTATCCCTGCTTAGGATTATGACCAATTAAACTGGTTTAATAATACCTATTCTACTAAAGCTGTTCCAAAGGATAGAAAGAGACAGAATACTTTCAAACTCATTTTATGAGGCCAGCATCACCTTAATTCCAAAACCAAAAACCCCACCCAAAAAGGAGAATTATAGACCAATATCCCTGATGAACATAGATGCAAATATTCTCAATAAGATACTAGCCAATAGGCTCCAACAGTTCATTAAGAAGATTATTCACCATGACCAAGTGGGATTTATCCCTGGGATGCAAGACTGGTTCAACACCCATAGAACAATCAACGTGATAGATCATAAGAACAAGAGAAAAAACAAGACTGATATGATCCTTTCAATAGATGCAGAGAAAGCATTTGACAAAATACAGCATCCATTCCTGATCAAGACTCTTCAGAGTGTAGGGACGGAGGGAACATTCCTCAGCATCTTAAAAGCCATCTACGAAAAGCTGACAGCTAATATCATTCTCAATGGGGAAAAATTGAGAGCCTTTTCCCTAAAATCAGGAACACAACAGCAATGTCCACTCTCACCATTGCTATTCAACATAGTACTAGAAGTCCTAGCCTCAACAATCAGACAACAAAAAGAAATAAAAGGCAGTCAAATTGGCAAAGAAGAAGTCAAACTCTCCCTCTTTGTAGATGACATGACACTATATGTAGAAAACCCAAAAGACTCCACCCCAAGATTGCCAGAACTCATACAGCAATTCGGCAGTGGGGCAGGATACAAAATTAATTCCCAGAAATCAGTAGCATTTCTATACACTAACAATGAGCCTGAGGAAAGAGAGATTAAGGAGTCAATCCCACTTACAACTGCACCCTAAACTACAAGATACCTAGGAATAAACCTAACCAAAGAGGCAAAGGATCTATACCCTAAAAACTACACAACACTTCTGAAATAAATTGAGGAAGATACAAAGAAATGGAAAACTATTCCATGCTCATGGATTGGACGAATTAATATTGTGAAAATGTGTATGCTACCCAGGGCAATTTACATGTTCAATGCAATCCCTATCAAAATATCATGGACTTTCTTCAGTGAATTGGAACAAATCATCTTAAGATTTGTGTGAAATCAGAAAAGACCCCAAATAGCCAAGGGAATATAGAAAAAGAAAACCAAATCTGGGGGAATCACAATGCCAGATTTCAGGTTGTGTTCATCCACACTACAAAGCTGTGTTCATCAAGAGAGTATGGTACTGGCACAAAAACAGATATAGAGATCAATAGAACAGAAGAGAGGACCCAGAAATGGGCCCTCAACTCTATGGTCAACTAATATTCAACAAAGCAGGAAAGTCTATCCACTGGAAAAAGGACAATCTCTTCAATAAATGATGCTGGGAAAATTGGACATCCACGTGCAGAAGAATGAAACTAGACTATTCTCTTACACCACACCCAAAGATAAACTCAAAATGGATGAAAGATCTAAATGTGAGGCAAGAATCCATCAAAATCCTAGAGGAGAACACAGGCAACAACACCCTTTTTGAACTTGACTACAGCAACTTCTTGCAAGATACATCTATGAAGGCAAGAGAAACAAAAGCAAAGTTGAATTATTGGGACTTAAGATAAAAAGCTTCTGCACAGCAAAAGAAACAGTCAACAAAACTAAAGACAACCTACAGAATGGGAGAAGATATTTGCAAATGACGTATCAGATAAAGGGCTAGTTTCCAAGATCTATAAAGAACTTATTAAACTCAACACCAAAGAAACAAACAATCCAATCAAGAAATGGACATAAGACATGAACAGAAATTTCACCTAAGAGGACATACACCTGGGCAACAAGCACATGAGAAAATGCTCCGCATCACTTGCCATCAGGGAAATACAAATCCAAATCACAATGAGATACCACCTCACACCAGTGAGGATGGTGAAAATTAATAAGACAGGAAACTACAAATGTTGGAGAGGATGTGGAGAAAGGGGGACCCTCTTCCCAGTTGGTGGGAATGTGAACTGGTACAGCCACTCTGGAAAACTGTGTGGAGGTTCCTCAAAGAGTTAAAAATAGGGCTACCCTATGATCCAGCAATTGCACTACTGGGGATTTACCCCAAAGATACAGATGCAATGAAAAGCCAAGACACCTGCTTATATGTTTATGTTTATAAATGTTTCTAACATCACTGTACACAATAGCCAAACTGTAGAAGGAGCCTCAGTGTCCATCAAAAGATGAATGGATAAAGAAGATGTGGTCTATGTATACAATGGAATATTACTCAGCCATTAGAAATGACGAATACCCACCATTTGCTTTGATGTGGATGGAATTGGAGAGTATTATGCTGAGTGAAGTAAGTCAATCAGAGAGGGACAATCATTATACAGTTTCACTCATACAGGAAATATTTAAAATAGCACAAGGGATTATAGGGGAAAGAAGAAAAATGAGTGGGAAAAATCAGAGAGGATAACAAAAAATGAGAGACTCCTAACTCTGAGAAACGAACAAGCAGTAGTGGAAGGAGAGATTGGTGGTGGTGGGGGGGGATGGGGTGACTGGGTGATGGGCCCTGTGGGGGACACTTGACAGGATGAGCACTGGGTGTTATACTATATGTTTACAAGTTGAACTCCAATAAAAAAATATACAAAAATAATAAACAAAAGTAAAACTGGTTTAAAATGACAATTGGCCAAAATGAAAGCTTGAATTTTAAAGTTGCCATTAAATAAAAAGACTTTATTTTTAATAATAAATGAATGAAATGAAATCTATTTCCACAGCTAGGTTATGGGAATTGTGAAATATTAGAAAGGAAGTCTAGTTATTTGCAAGGTATTTATAACATAAAAGTCCAGGGCTCCCTAAGAGCCTACTTAGCATATGACAGCCACACCTTGGCACAAGGAATCATGAGGGTTTCAAAGGTCCCAAACACTCTTGCAAAGGGAGTCCTTCCCACTCCTGCAGTAACTAGTTATCTGACATGCTTCTACATAATATGTTTCAGAATTTAATGTGGACTGCACTATTTCTATATGAAATTCACTATTTCTTAGACTCTATTTAAAAAAATCTTCTTTCCAGTGTATAGTCCCACTCTGCGATATGATTACGTGGTAAAAAGGTAGCATTCCTGTCCTCTAAAAGATTTACAATGCAAACATCATCCAAAGAGGAAAATTACATCACCTCACTATGAAGATGAGGCTTAGCTCATCAATCACTAATTGAAGAACTTAGTTAAATATTAATATAAATGTCATATCTCTATCAGACAGGCCACAGAGCAATGGTTTTGATTTGGTCATAACTTACATCGTCAGTGAGCCTTGATGTCTGCTATCTTACCCATGCAGCAAGGGTCTTATCTAGGAAGTGAATTTCATTGGAAAGCTGGCTGTCTTGAAACAGAGAGAAGAGATGAGAAAGAAAAACTAGACTCAGAGAACCAATAACATTTTCATTTGTGAACAGTTCAGATTAACTCATAAACAACAGAAACATTTTCATGATCGGGCAACAGGACCCTATCTGCTGGCCATATTTCTTATCCTTTGGAGGAAACCAGTCCAACCAATGTGACCTCTTGCAATAATAGCAGTATGAAGATTCCAGCCAGTTCTAGGGCTCAGTTCTTGTCACAGTATAGCCACCTAGACTGCCAGACATTAGGGAGTCATCAAGGAAATTTATTAATAACACTTCCTTCCTTTTTCTGCTTTAGACCTTTGATATTTGTTGATATTTATTGAAATAGAAATAGCCACAAAGTGATAAAGTATGAGAAACCCTCCCTACTGCCAAGTACACACTTAAGGGAGGAAATAATAACTGCTGTTTCTCCTGTGTAGACCTGAAATCAGGAGACAATTTTTCCCATGCTTTTCTCTCACTCCTCATTATCTTCTCTCTGACCAGAATAGCCCTTGGAAGGCATAAAGGGCCAAGCCCCTCCAAAACAACATCATGTGTGATTCAAGAGCTTCCAGAAATTAAGTCCATTAAGGCATCTATTTTTGTATCATACTTATGCGATCCACAGCCATTGCTGCTCAACTTGCTTGTCACTTAATTTGGTGTATCATTCCAGACTTCAGGGATTTGGCTTCAACCTCCTGATGTTAAAGTCTTTTAGTAATATGTCTATCTTCCCTATTCAATTACAGCTGGCTAAAAATATTGATCTATTGCTGCTATGTTGCTATTATTTTATTCTAAATGCTCATATGTTAACTCAAATTAATCATCACAGGAAATCTTTGTAATAATAATATAACTATCTGATCTTACAGATGAGGAAACTGAGGCAGAGTAGGTTAGTAACTTGCCCAAGATTTCTCAGCCAGTAAGTGGCCAAGCCAGGTTTCAAATCCAGTATTCTGGGCACAAAATCACAGCTCTGAACCTATACATACGGCTTTTGGAGGACTGAGCCTATATTTCCCCGATCTCTGTATTAGTAGGCCCTAGTATGAAGCCTGGATTATCATAATTTTGAGTAAATGTTCAGAGATTTGGGGATGACATTGAAGGCAGAGTCCCTGTGCAGCTCTCATCATGTGGAGGTGGATCATGATGTGTGTATCCTTGAAGCTAAGGTCTATGTCCTCCAGCAGGCTGACCTGTCATTGTCCCTATCATCCAGCCTGAGCTCCTCTTTCTCACTGGTCTAGTTCTTCCTAAGATTATCAATGAAGCCTGGGTGACAGCAAGACTGCCATCATACCTCTGCCTTCTAATCTGTTGCTTCCTCTAACACTAGTTCATTTCTTCCAGTCCCTTTCTCTGCTTCCAAAAGGAATGTGAAACCTTTATATACTAAACAATGAAAAAAATAAAAACATGACCAGCTATCCATTCTGCACTATATGGCAAAGGGGACTTATTTAGAAAAGTCTGCCTTGTGTAAGTTGGTTACTTTTTCCCAGTCATAATCTACAGGAATGTTGCTAGTTAAAGAAGACAATATGATCATATCACAATCCTATCCTTGAATATAACTCCCCTTCAGTGGATGCTGGTTTCTTTAGCTTTGTAATATCCTTACCTCATCTATGCAACTAAAACATTTCCTATTCTTCTTGGTATTCGTACTTTGGAAGCTAATAGAAGCAGAAGTATTAGGCACATGGCTTCTATGTGCTCCTGGAATGTGACTGAGTGCTAACAGTTTCAACATTGTGAAGGCAATGATCCACATCCTGGAGTGGATATTTAGATTGCCTAGAATTAAGCACTTCCCTAGATATCAAGCACTTTCTTCTAATTAGGAGAATCTTATGGAATGAAGATGTGGGCATAACTGAGCCTTGGACTTCATCAGTGGTTCATTGGTGCTGATGATACAATAATGAATGGAACAAGTCCCTGGCTTCAAGGAGTTCATAATCCATCAGAGAATATAGACTATTTCTCAAAGTATTACCCATTATAATAGAGGTCTGCACATGTTACATGAATACATACATGCAGAATGGGCTATGTAAGTTTCAGGGCTAAGTGCAAATGAAAATGTGCTGCCTTTGTTCATGCATTCTTAATAATTTCAAAATGCATTAAACCAAATGCAGTTCCCTTGGGCCATGAAGCTGGTCTTGCACCCATGGAAGAGGTAATGGGATTGAGGTATAGAGCCCTGAGAGGACTCAAAAGGGAGTGACAGCAGAGCTGGTTCTAAGTAGAATGACTAGAAATTTGGCATGTAGAGGAGGATAGAAGCACATTATGGGCAAGAAAAGAGACAAATATACAAAGGCAGGCTGTCTGAGAGCAGGTTGTCCAATCTATTTGCAGGATGACAAGCTATAAGGCCAGACCAAGTCTTGGACTGAGGATGCCAGGAGACATATCTGTGAAGGGAAGTTGCAACCAGAGTGTCAGGAGATTCCTGGAATGACCTGGGAAGAAGCAGACAAATCACTATGTAATTGTAGTTTCACTGCTTACTGCCTGCAAGCACTTGGGTTAATGACAACATCCTGAGCTTAAGTTTTTTTATCTGAAAATTAGAGAGCTCTAGTCTGGCTCAGTCATTAATTAGCTGTGAGACCTCAAATAAATCACTTCGCCTCTCTGAAACTCAACATCTCCATGTATAAAATGAAAATCTGGGGCTACATGAGTGTTTTTCAAACTGAGCTCTGAGGAGTACCTCAGGGAACATGGAGAAGGTGGATGAGGTGGAGGGGAAAGCTTTAGCCACCACACACTTGAACTGGAGAGCTTCATTTTTATCAGCATTATATATAAATACATATTCATCTAAATATGTCCATATATGTGCGTATACACAGAGGCATAAATGTATCTATATGTATCATATATAACATGTCGTATGTTGCATACTATTATATGTATTTTTGTATATTCTGTTATGTCATTTAACAGAAATGATGTTATATATTATATGGAAATAAACATAACATTGTAAAAAAAAACATTATAACTGTTATATATATTTTATTTATTCACCGAAGTGCCTCAATGTTCACATCTGAAAATTAGGGATATTTAATAGTATCTCACTTGTAGGTTAGTATGAAGATTAAATGTCTAAAATATATGTAATGTACCTAAAAATGTATCAGGCACAGAGTAAGTATTGCTAAATTTTAGCTCTTATTCTTTAATTAGCCAGAATCTAAGCTTAAGATATCAGGAATATGTGAGTCTTTTGTTCACTAATGTCTTCCTAGCACCTTGGACAGTGTTGGTACTTAGTGGATGCTCACTGTATATGTATATGAATGGACAGGTTTTCTGACACACTTATTTCTAGGCTAATGTTGGAATTTGTGCTTAGTGCTTTATTAGGATTACAGATAAGATTTCGTTTGAAGAAATAGCTCCCTTTCTGCTAACAGTTTGAAATTTGCAGGAGTGATTCATCCCAAATGCTTGCCAAAGTTGTAAATTGTCAGATTTTTCTAATATGTGAGGCAACAGGTAGAGAGATAGAGGAAATGAGAGTTCTCAGCCAGTAGCAGGGACCCACCTGGCTAAGACTCTAGGAAACTAGAAACAGAAAGCAGAAATGATTCCATTCTACAAAAATGATTTTTCCCTAATGGACTATGTTATCTCTATTTCTTCTGTGTCACCAAAGGAAGGAAAAAGAGATGGGCCCTGTCTTCAAAGAATTTCTCATCAATTGGAAAAGACAGGATCAAGACACACTCATAAAATAGCAGTAAGACTTTCCCTCCACCCACTACTATCTCAAGCCAAGATATTCCCAAAGGAACAATGGGAAAGCATTGGACTTGCTCTGGGAAGGTTTACAAAACATGAGTTTACAACAGAGAAGGGAGAAGAAACTCTGAGTAGCTCAAAATTGTCATGGAACAACTGATTATGTAGCAAGACTTGCTTGCTTGCAGCCAAGGACATAAACAGGTGCTCGTGAGAGGCATGTCAGTTAGCTGAGATCAGCACTGCCGCAGTGGTGAACCAGCTAGCAAATGTACCCACGGACACTTCCTGTTACTCAGGCAGCTGAGTATGTTCACAGCAATATCATTTCTTTAAACCCACAAGGCCTAACTACACAAATATATCCATTTGTCAATATCTTTGCTAGAGCAATCATATAAACGTACAAGAGCAAGGAAAAGTAAAACCAGACTCCCAGGGCAACCATAATTCACCCACATTGCTCATCCATGTTCATTTGGTTTCTAAGTGGATTGCTTATTTTATGGCATGTGCGGTATGTATGAGTTTTCTTAGAATTAGTTTAAATTGCCCTTAATCAGAAATATGTCACACAACAGTCTTTTTCTCCAAATGAGTATTTTACTCAGTGGCACACAGACTGTGCCATTAAGCCTAAAATTAAAGAACATGAAACAATTAACATTTTTCATTCCTACTGGTTCTATTTTGCTGTGCCTACATTTGAGGGAGAGGGAATACTTAGGTCCTCAGAGAACCATGAGTAATGTTATCATTCAAACAATTTGGAATTCTTATCTTCTTTAAACCATGTAATTGTGTACTAAACAAGGTGGGAGAAAATGCCTTTTCACTCCCATTTTTGCCAATGCGGAGACTGATGAACATGAGATAGCAGAGATTTATGTCTTTTGGGCTGGCAGTCATTTCATATTTATTTGGACTATGCGATTGAAATCAAATCGGAAGCTCCCTACCCAGGAGTGTGTGATTTGTTATCTAAATAACTGTGTGTGAGCAAATCAGATGTGGATAAGATATTTCCATTATTATCGTGTGTGTTAGCTCTGATTCATGAGGCCCCCACTTCATCTATACTAGCTTTATCAATGCCGGTTCTTTCTGTTTTTATGTATTTGCTATGCTTGGATAGGAGATTCTGTTCTTGTTAACTTTTCAACTGGTAATCACAAAGGAAATATTTAATAAAAAGAACTGAGGAAATACATTTTGTGTATGGTCTTGGTTAATAGACAAACCCATTGCTTGATAAGGAATTAAGGGGGAAATGTACAAAGAATTCATAGAAGCAGGAGTTTGCTTTGTTCACAGTATATAAGCCTCAAATTCCAAAATGCCAGATTGGAGACTATTTATATTTCCTTTCTTCTTTCTAGGGCTTCTTGTCTACTTTTTTCCTAACAATCTTACCTTTAGTTTGCAAGGAGAAAAAAAAAACATATCATGCAAACCTATTTTTGCCATACAATTTCACAAACTATTTGACCTTAACTTTGCAAGCAGAAGTGTGTATCTCTACCAATATTTATGCTATCAGTCAAGATTCTTGTTTGTAAACCTACAACTGACTTAAGTATTTTAAACAAAGGAAAAAAATTACAGAAAGAACCCAACATATGCATCAAGGATATTTTAATAGGAACTGTCTGTCAAGAACAGCCCAGCACTGTTGCAGAGACCCAGTACTGCTCGTCATTCACACAGCTACTACAAATAAATCCTATCTTTCCTTTTGTTAAGGAATTCAAAGTCCCAAGTCCAAGCCAGAGACCAGGTCTTCTGGCTGCTTGTGCCCTGCTATGAAACCACAGGGAGAAGGAAACTTTTGTTTATGTCCTATAATGAAAGGAAAGACACTATGTCTCTCATGAATGTATCACTGGGTGCTATCTCCCAAACAGGAATAGGAATTATATATTGGAGTCCCTCCAAATAATAAAGGTTTGTTATTCCTTCTTTATTGTTGATTTTATTTAAAATTATAGGTTATAAGCATGTTGATACTTTTTAAAACCTGACATTGAAATTTCTTTGTTCTTGGTATATTGCTATGTAACATATAGGCAAACATGTTACATGTTACAATAAACCTTTTGAGATTCATTTTATATTTAGAGACAAGATAAAATTAGAGAAGTTCTCATCTTTAACTAGAATGTCAGGATTATTTCTCAGATATATAACTACTTTAAATGTCTTACTTCTCTTTTTAATTCCAAGCTCCATGAGTATCAGGGTTGTTTCAAAATTGACTATGGTCTGAATACACAAGAAATGTACTGTGGGTGGCTTTAGCACCCTTCTCCCTTGCACATTCTAACATAGAGACTGGAAATACACATACCATGTTACACAGCTTTTTTTTTTTTTTTTTTTTTTTTTTGCAGAGTAGAGTTTGTATGTAATCCACTTCCAGACTATGATATATCTGCAGAGTTGAACCAAAGACACTTTTAGGAAAGTTACTGTTTACTGAAATTAAAGTATGGATACAGCCTAAGCAATGCTCCTCACTTCTCTCTACTTTCTGCCTTGAACATGGTCAAAGGTACCCAGAGATGAAGAGAAAAGACCAGCCTTTCTTTTAAAGTTATTTATTTTTTTATTTAAATTCAAACTATTTAACATATAATATATTATTAGCTTCAGAGGTAGAGGTCAGTGGTTCATCAGTCTTATGTAACACCCAGTGTTTATTACATTATGTGCCCTCTTTAATGCCCAGTTACCCCATCTGCCCACTCACCTCCTCTTCAGTAATACTCAGTTTGTTTCCTATGATGAAGAGTCTTTTATGGTTTGTCTCCCTCTCTGATTTCATCATGTTTTATTTTTTCTTCTCTTCCCCTATGATCCTCTGTTTTGTTTTTTAAATTCCACATGTGAAGGAGATCATATGATAGTTGTCTTTCTCTAATTGACTTACTTCGCTTAGCATATCTTCTAGATCTTCTAATTCCATCCATGTCATTTGGCAATATTTCATTTTTCATGACTGAATAAGTAGTCCATTGTGTGTGCGGATATATATATATATATATATATATATATATATATATATATACCACATCTTCTTTATTCGTTTATCTATCAATGGATAGCTGGGCTCTTTCCATAATTTGGCTATTGTGGATATTGTTGCTACAAACATTGGAGTCTAGGTGCCCCTTAAGATCACTATATTTATATTTTGAGGGTAAATACCCAGTAGTGCAATTGCTAGGTCACAGGGAAGTTCTATTTTCAACTTTTTGAGGAACCTCCATACTGTTTTCTGGAGTGGCTGCACCAGCTTGCATTCCCACCAATAGTGCAAGAGGGATCCCTTTTCTCTGCATCCTCCACCAGCCTTTAGGGAAAACCAAAGAACCGAGAGATGGGAGTGCTGTTACCTGCTTCCAGACTCAAGACTTCTTGCTAAAGAGTGAAATTAACCCCTTCTTTCCTTTGGGTCCAATGTAAGTCAAGTCTGAGGGGCTCACAGTTGAAAGAGCATTCCTGAGGGATATAGTATTTTTTAACAATTCACGTCCACTCACGAAAACATCCATTAGACACTTCAAATAACCTACTCCTATCATTTATTGGTGTTGAATTTGGGCTGGCACTGTGGAAGTGAGGTATAATCCAGACTCTCAAGGAGAAAGATAGTATACACAATGAAATGCATAACTAATATAATGTGGTAAATGCTAAACAGAAGAATGTTCCCTGAGCCAGGTTAGGACATAATTAATTTCAATATTAGGACTAGATTCAGTATAATGAAATAATTTGGAAAAAGATCAGTTGTGTCCCATTGAATAATATGACAGGAATACTTAGGGCTTTATAATAAATATTATTATAGAAAATTACTACTTCTAATGAATACTAGAATAGCATCTATTATATGGGATCTTTCACATAGTAATCTCATTTTATATTGGAAAAACTGGTGTTAAGTGGAACACATATGTAGCTGATGGAAATTGAATTACAAAAAGTCTAAATCAGTTTTTCTCAGCCTCATTATTATTAACATTTTAGACTAGCCAATTTTTAAAAAGATTTTATTGTAGTCAGCACACTTAACATGAGATTTACTTTTTCACAGACTTTTCAATATACAATACAGTGTTGTTAATTATAGGCAAATAGATCTGTTGTACAACAGATTTCTAGAACTTATTCATCCTGCATAATTGGAATTTTATACATGTTGATTAGCAACTCTCCATTTCCTCTCCTCCCAGCACCTGATAATCACCATTCTAGTCTTTGCTTCTGTGAGTTTAACTATTTTTGATACTCATAAATGGAATCATGCAGTATGTATCTTTCTTTGGCTGGTTTATTTTACTTACCATAATGTCTTCAAGGTTCATCTATGTTGTCATATATTAAGGGATTTCCTAATTTTTTAAGACTGAATAATATTGTATGTAAATACCATATTTTAAAATTCAGTAATCCATCAATGGATATATAAATTGTATTCATATCATGGCTATAGTGAATAGTGCTTCGAAGAATATGGGAGTGCATGTATCACTTTAAGATCCTAATTCAGGATAAGACTTCATTGTGTGGAGATAACCTGTGCCCTGTATGATGTCTAGCAGCATTTTTGGCCTCCATCCACCTATAGTGCCACTTGCATATACCTTACTTATAGTACCAGCCCTCTTCCAGTTGTCAAAACCAAAAATGTCTCCAGATATAGCCAAATATTCCCTGGGTTATAGAAAAGAATTATCACCTCCGAATGAGAACCCCACCAGTTTAGACGGCTTGAAAAGAAAGTGTGACCAAATCAAAACTAAGATCTCTTGAGGAACCTCCACATTGTTTTCCAGAGTGGCTGCACCAGTTTGCAATCCCAACAGTGCAAGAGGGTTCCCTTTTCTCCATATCCTTGCACTTGATGGGATGAGCACCAGGTATTATACTATATGTTGGCAAATGGAATTTAAATTTTAAAAATATAAAACAAAAACAAAAAATTTTTTTATTTTAAAAACCTAAGACTTACATCACTTGATACCCCATTCTGTATTCTCATCCTTGGAGAACTGGAACTCACGGAATAAGATTGCCCAATCTCTACAACCACTTTCATTCACAGATAAGACTTCCCAGTGGTAACTCAAAGCATATCTTCTAGATGTAAAATCAAATCATCAAGCATAAATAACAAACCAATACATCAAAAGGATTGTATGAGGAGCTCTAAGGACAACTGTAGTATGTGCCACCTATTTAGTGTTCCTATTTCTCATATTTCTCATAACCTCTGAAATGGGGCCACCTACCCCAGGTTTTGAGGCCAGGCTTATTCTCAACAGGAGAAATTTAAACAATTGGACATCAATAGAGTGCAATCACAAGATTCATTTAGCCTCTTCTGAGCTTGTACTGTAGTTCATGGAAACCTTTTTGGTAAAGGGCCAGATAGTAAATATTTGAGGTTTAGTGGTCTCTCTCACAACTGCTAAACTCTGCCTTTGTAGCTGGAAATCAACCATTGAAAATACATATATGAATGAATGTAGCTCTGTTCCAACAAAACTTTATTTACAGAAACAGGATTGTAGTTGGCCCTTGGGCCATAGTTTGCAACTTCTTCAGTGAACTGCATTATTTATTTCTGTGTCAAATCTTTCTTCTACCCATATAATATTTACTTTTCTATAACTTAAACTAATTTCTGTCTCAGACCTACATTCTGGTGGGTGGTAAAAACTAAATCTCAGCCAACTTAGATTCATCTCAGCCTTTTCATAATAAATTCGGGATTATCTTATTTATTTTAGGACTTTCTTCATCAACTCAAGCTGTTTTCTTCCCTTCCCGGGTTGTGGCTCTCTTTTAGAAGGCTCCTGTAGAGCATACATCAGGGGAGGGAGTATAGTCACCTGTCTTCCTGTGACCAACTGACCTTATGATTCCTTCTGGTTTCTGTTTGCTTATCTACAATACACTCCCTGTTTTACATTATTACTTAGTAATTGTAAGGTCAACAGATCCAGAGGTGACTGCCATTATAAAGAGAGTTTGTTATATTCACAGATTCCAAGAGGAAAAGGCATGCCATGTGTCCATGGAGTGTCATATGGGGAAACACCAGGGTCATCAGGAGGCAGAGGAAGGTAGAAACCATGGGCAAGAGACTTTAGTGTGGTTTCTGTAGGAAGAAATAGTCAGGGTAGGCTAAACAGGCATAGGATCAGCTAGTTTGAATAATTTCAGTGGGTTCCAGGTTATAAGTTGGGCTGATAGCTGGCTCTGGAGTGAGTAGGGTAGATAAATAGTGGCCTGGAGTGTTAAGGATCCAATAAGGAAGGTATTTGGGAGTATAGGCTCTGGATTGGTTGGTTTGCATTTTAAAAACTGGATAGTTAGACTAGTAAGTTGTTTACGTTTACTATCTCGAGAAATTGGCTAACTCTGGGAGAGATCAATCCCTCCAGGGTCAGCATGACCCCTAATGTCAAAGCATCAGAACATAGAAAATAAAGACATAAATTATACACTTCCTTCTTCAGACTACAAGGCCTTAGATTGCTCTTTGGGCTGAATTTACATGCTTTTGGGCACGTGGTAAAAGTTCTGAGGACCCTCACACTATGCCTAAAGCACAAAAATGCCATGAACTTACTTAATACTAAACAAAAATCTCTATAGTCCTCCCAACTATTTTGCATGGCAGAGAAAATAGCCAAAGCTATCTGCCTCTTCCAAGTCTAATTAACATCAATACTCATGGATGCTACCATCAGACCTCCTAGACTTATCTAGGTTTCTAAAGTCCTGCCTCTGATCTCATCTAGAGAGAGGAGAGCAGAGGCACAGCACTTCTTCTCATGGACACCCAAGTGTAGAAAATCTTGCTTTCCCGTGGTTTAATTCTCTCATGGAGCCTGAAGAAAATTAACCTTGCTAGGGTAGGGGCAAGACGAAATGAAAAAAATTACCTCTTGTCAGGTGAGTATTCTTTCCCAGCTATTACTTAGTGCATAAACTTTGTGGCCTGTTTTCCTAAGGGCTATGAGTTTTGGAAAGCAAAACCAAGGCTTTTGAAACTCATACCTCTTTTTCTCTTATACCACTTTCTGCCACAATATTTAAAAGTTTATTTTGTTACTCAAAATTGAGCTTTGACTCCTTTTTTTTTATTCTGGTGTTTTCTTTGGTAATATTTCAGAGAAGGAGCCTGGGAAGGAGAAACACATTGATTAATATATCAAAATACTATCTTACAGCACCTGTTATACCCACTGGGTACCTGCCTTATTCTCCTTGCTCAACTTCTACCTTGAATGCTTTTCTGAAACCATGGCTCTTGTGTCCTGATTTCTTCATGCTGTTCCTGTTTGGACAACCCTTACATCCTTCCCTTTCCTGGTGAAGCTGTGCTCCAACTGATGAGTAATTTTCTCAGATACATCAACAAGAAGAGAGTCTATGCTTGAGGAGATTATGGGGAATTACAGATTCTGAAACTTTCATCCAATATAACTTATTTCCCCTTAAAAACCTGAATACAAGAAAATCTGGATGAAGGGGAGAATTTTAATATGCCAATTCTCTACCTTGCACACACTGAAGGTCTTCAAATGTAAAAATTTGAAAATAGACAAGAAACTTGACTAACCAAGCTTGTGTCTTTGGGTGCAGACAAGTGTGATTTAACTGTAGATTCTCTTCTTTGTGTACAAAAAAGACTGGCTGCATTTCCATGTATTTTTACTTCCTTTATTTGTTTACTAAATATTTGTTGAGCACTTACTATGTGCCAGAAACTAATCTAGCCACTGAGGATACATTAGTGAACAAGAGATAAAATCAGCTGCCTTCATGGAATATATATTCCAATGGCAGGAATTAAGTGTTTAATTGCTAACATCTACATAGGACTTATTATGTGCCAGACATTGATTTACTCTCCACAGTAGCATGATGAGACTGCTACTGTTATTTACCACCCCCATCTTCCAGGTAATTTTTAGTAGTTTGTCAACAATTTTAGAGCTAGTAAGAGGCTCTAAAAGAAGTAAGAAGTTGAATCTAGGCAGACTAGCTGCAGAGTTCATGTTCTCAATCTCTCCAGTTGACTGTCTCTAACTTATAAGTAAATTATAGAGGATGTTAGAAGTCAATGATTTCTTTGGGAAAAAAAAATTAAGTGTAAAAAAGGAGTAGAGCATACAAGGAGAAATCAGAATCTTAAAAAGGGTAGTTAGTAAAGGCTCAACTAGGATGTGTGATTTGAGTGAGAACTTGAAGGATCTTGAGGAATCAAGAGAAATAAATACTTATGGTAAAGATGTTCAGACAGAGGGAAGGAACTCCAAAATCCTTGCAGCAGAGCCATGTCTGGCCTTCATGGGTGCAATTTTGCTTCCACTTTATAAATAAAGCACATCACATCTGTTTATCATAAAACACCCATCTTTGAGTTCTACTACCATTGTGGCAAAATATAAAGCTTTCAAAAATGATCTATCATAATTCTTTCTAATAATTTCAAAGCAAAATTTTTGTAACTTTTTCTTCCACAATTAAAAACAGAAATAAATGGATGGATGTGGGGCACTTGGGTGGCTCAGTTGTTGAACGTCTGCCTTCGGTTCAAGACATGATCCTGGGGTTCTGGCATTTAGTCCCATTTCAGGCTCCCAACAGGGAGCTGCTTCTGCCTCTGCCTATGTCTCTGCCTCTCTCTCTCTCTCTCTCTTTTTCTCTCTCTGTCTCTCATGAATAAATAAATAAAATCTTTTCTTTTTAAAAAAAGAAAAGAAACTTATGGATGAGACAAGAGTTAAAAAAGAGAAATACATAGAAAGATGTATTATCATCATTCCTTGATATGTTCAATGATGCATTATAAGGGGTTAATAAAATGTGAGGCAAACAAAAATAAGAACAAGCTCTGATTTGATTTTAATATGCATTTCTTTTTAAATTAAAATGATCATACTTATTAATTGGGAAAAAAATCTAAACATCATGAATACTTGCCTTGTTAATATAGGTATGGGCCTAGTGGTAAACCTCAAAGTATCTTATCTGCCCCAGAAGAGAAAGAATTTACAGAGCTGGTCGTGGTTAAAGCTAAGCTTATGGTTGCTATTGCATGTACTTAGCCCTAAACTTCTCCAAAGTCTTTATCAACCAGTTGGTATTGTTCCTGATTTACAGGAATTAAACAGCTTGCAACAGAGGCTGCCCAGCCAGACCCTGGCAGGACTGATGTGGAGCTCACGAATGCCTGGCTGTTTTGCTTTGCTCTGTCACAGATGGCTTATTTCTAAGGACAAAGTTCTTTATTTTCTTTCAAGTTTTCTTCCAGTTGTATAAAGAATGGAGGTCCTGGCAGCTTGATATTCACTTTCCTCAGTCCCAGAAGACATTAATCAAGGTCTAATGAGAAGAGATCTTAGGCTCAGAATCAAGAGAATGGGACACATATCCCAGCATTTTCATTATCTAGTGGAGCAATTTATAAAAATGGATTTTTGATCCTTTTCAGTATCCTCATTTGAAAGTGAAGGCAAAAATTACTTCTCTTCTCATTTTCATAGAATGTTGTAAGAAAAAGTGAGAAAATAGGTTGAAGTACACTAAAAATTAAAATCTTTAGCAATAAAAGTGGTTGTGTATTATCCTGTCTTATTTTCCTTACCTTTTTATTCGTTAATAATTCTTGAGATTTTCACAACCTGTTTATTCTCTTATCTAACTTTTTAATCTTTCCGGCTTCTTCTGCCTCCTTTCACTGATTTAATACTTAAGTTATTTTTCCTCAAACAGACTTATTTCTAAATTAATTCTTTTGAGTCAATTCACTTACCTAACAACCTCAGTACTACAGTTTTGCAGATTATTTTCTTCTGCTATGCCCTCGTGTCTGAATTTTAATTTGTATATATTCTTATGTGACATTGGCTAGCATTCGCTCTAATATAATATAAGGACCCCAGCAGTCAACTGGATTTCATCCAAATCTCTGACTGCACTGGTTTGGCGGCTCTGCTCCCATCTGCCCAGACTGAAAGGATCAAATGCAAAGGACTGGTTCTCCTGAACAGAAGGAATGCTTGCACATTTGGGTAGAAGTATGGAAATTCATGCTGAGTAAGATTTAGGGAAGCCTAAAAAAGAGGTAGTAACTGAGGAGACCCAAGAAAACGATGCTATTCTGAATTAGATGGAAAGTCACCACAAACTCTTTAAGGAGACTGAAGAATCTATTTCTCCTTTTTTCCCTATTTCATCCATTTTTCTACGTAATGTTTAATGAGCTGTCTTAGAAATATAACCTAGTCTCAAACACTAATATAATGATAGAAGAATTTATCCTCTGATGAATTATCCAATGTCTTTGGTGCCAAGCTGTGTGAATTCGTCTTTCTCCTCATTCTCCCCCATGTGTCCACTGTTTCCCTGTCTGTATTCAGTTCACTGTTTTCCCCAAACCTATACTCTTCTTACTTTTTTTTTCTTTTGCTAAAGATAACTTGGTCTGCTTAGTCTCTTAACCTCTCCTAAGCTATGCTCCTCTTGAAGTCAGGGGTCATGTTGTTCATACAGTATTTCCATTCCCAGCTCCATATTCTACTGCAAATCCTCAAGAAGTTGATAGATTAATTTCCCAGCCCTCACATAATCCTGTGTGGACTCACCCTGCCCTCACTAAAGTAACATCAAATACCAGCGAAACAGTTGTGAGATCCATATTACTTCTACTTCTGATCTTAGTGCAGTGGCTTCAAGCTATGTACCATGAAGCCCAAAGGGCCTTTGGATTCTGGAGAAAAGAAAATGAAAACCAGTGTTCTAGTGAGAAATTGCAACCATGTCTAGGCACAGATTGGGATCTCCAAAAGCAGATGCTGACATGGAGTTTGAAGTGTAAGGTGTTTATTAGAGATCAACACTTGTGAAAGTTTGGAGGAAGCACAATTGGGCAGAGGGACATGTCAAACTGTCATGCAGCTTAAAAAAGCCTTAGCCAACCCAAGCCAGGAAGGGGGCAGGGATTGTCTGGAACAGATATTGCTTGTCATAGATGTCCCTATGCGTTTTGGACCAAAATAGCTGAATCTTTATACTTTCTCTTTCCTCAACACACACACACACACACACACACACACACACACACACACACACAGCTTCCAGTAACCAAATGTAGGCTCTGACTTTAGGTGGGGAGGATGTTTGGAGCTGAGATCCACCCTGTAGGAGCTGACACCTGGAGGCTGCTGGCTGACCACATTCCCCACAGCTGAGCAACCAGTCTCACCTTGAAAGGAAATCTATGTGGCATGTCTCTTCACCTACCACTTGAATTGTCAGAATTATATTTGTACACATGGATTAAAAAGTGGATATGTGCTTAGTTAGCCTTGAGTTTAGTTCTGCAAGGCATGTCATTGAGCAATCTTGAGTCTACTATGAAAGTAAACTATAAAACATCTCTGTAGTTATTTCTTTCAGAGTTCATGCTTCCTCCTCTGTCCGTATTTCAGCCATCTCTTCCTTGGAGTGTATTATAAACAACTCTTAAAATTCAAACTCTTCTTTTATCAATTGTCCATATCAATTAGTTGATCTGTTGCAACCACAGTTGAAAAAGCTGACATTATTTGGGGTAGTACAATTACTACTAGCCAAGTAACTTCTATGCTTAGTGCCATTGTCATCATGTATCAGATACAAACAAAGGAGCAAGGGTCATATGCTAGCCCGAAATAGACATCAAAGAGCATCTGCTGTTAGTTGCTGCATTCACAAAAAATGAATGGGAACTGTAAAAATTAATCAGAGCCTTTTTGATCACTGACACATTTTAAGATAAAGCAGTTATAAACGATCACAATATGGTTTCCTATTCTCTTTTATTCTCTCTCTTCTGATCCTGTGTCCCCTCTCCATGCTACCATGTCTTCCTCCTCTTGACACTTCTGATTTTTGCAAACATAGTCCCTTTGGGGGAAGAAAAGGGGGGAAAGAGAATTAGCTAGAATTGGTTATATGAACTGCAAAGAAGTTCACCACTCTGAAGCAGTTGCATCTGTGAAAATCTAAAGCTTTTCCCAGTGGGCCATGATAATTGTGTGGTTTTCTGGGAAGGCCTGACCAAAGCTTCAGTGTTGTCTGAGGGCTCTTGCCCCCTGGGGATTCACATATGTACAGATATACTTCATTATGCTTGAACAGGAATTTCACCATTAGTGATTAAAACTCAGTTTAAATGGTTTGCCATAGGGTCGCCTGGATGGTGCAATTGGCTAAGCACCCTACTCTTGATTTTGCCTTACGTTATGATCTCAGAGCTGTGACATAGAACCCTGTATACGGTCCTTACTCAGTGGGGAGACTGTTTAAGGATTCTCTTTCTCCCTTTTCCTCTGCCTCTCCCTCTTCCTTCTCTCAAATAAATAAAGAAAGAAAGAAGAAGAAGTTTGCCAGGGCACCTAAGCAATGAGAAGTCTTCAAGAGTTTCTTTTATTCTATCTTTTTTTCAAACTGGGTAAGTTATCACATAGTTGGGCTTCCAAGAATCACAATGAAAGGGTTCAAATGTCATCTATTAATTAGTGTTTGTTTTAGTAATAGGCTGCCAAAATTTGATAGAAGATGAGAACAGTACTTGGTGAGAGATGGCATCTATGGCAATGTGTATTATTCTAAGTTAGAATTTTGGGGAATAGTTTTGATTCAGGCTAGGTTCAATAACTGAAATCACCACCATAGCCTGTTACTTAAAGGTATGATCCATGTATCTGCATCTCTGCTATGAAGGTTCAAATTTATTGCATATGTTTGCATGTGTTTGCACATGCATGTGCTTTAGGGCATGGAGAAGAGCAGTATCATACTTTACTTGACATAGCAACTACTAAGTGCCCTCAGAATAAATACTATACTAGTTGGCAAATTTTCTCCCCAGGCATTTGTGCATAGTTAAGCTCATAGAATGTGTCTTAAAATGTTAATTTTTACTGAGCATTTATTGTACATAAGTCTTAGCACTGAAAGTTCTATAAGTGCACATGAATTATTTAATTAAATCCTTACCAAATCCTACTATCAGGCGCATTGTTATCTCCATTTTTACACATGAGGAAATTAATACTTAGAAACTTTAAGCAACTTGCCTAGGGTCACTCAACTAGTAAGTGGCAGTGTCAGGGCTAAAATCAACTCTTCATGGCTCTAGGACCAATGGTCAACCAGCTGGTAAATGGCACACTTGGGATTTAAACCCAGGGCTTTCACCTCCAACACTTATGCTTCAAAAAAAAAAAAAAACAAAAACAAAAAAACCACCAGATTTTATTTATTTATTCATGAGAGACACAGAAAGAGGCAGAAACATAGGCAGGGGGAGAAGCAGGCTGCCTGTAGTGAGCCTGATGTGGGACTCGATCCCAGGACCACTGAGCCGAAGGCAGATGCTCAACCACTAAGCAACCCAGGTGCTCCAAAGAGTAATCTTTTAAGCAACTTATACAGCCTTGGTGTTTAGAAAGCACACTAATAAATACTGTATCTGAAGAAGATAGGTAGAAGCTGAAGCTAAGACCAAATACATACCTACAAACTGAAACAAAATAAATAAAACACAAATTAGTTAAATGTCCTCTGCTTAATTCATGATTGATTGACAGGCAAGGAAATATCTTGTCTTGGAGGTTTCCTTTCCACCTTAGTTCAGTGGGACCCATGCTCCAGTCCTCAGACCTCTCCAGAAAATGCACTTGTGCTTTGTTGCCACAATAACTGGGACACTAGTAGGTTCCCCCTACTCCTTCACACTCTCATGTGCTGATCTATCATGTGCTCCAAAGTCAGCCAAGGGGAGGAGAAAACAGGAGCAGGCCTTCATCTCCCCATCTTTTCCAGGGGCTGCTGCTTTCTTTCTTTCCTCAAGAGGAACAACAGTAAAAACAAAACAAATCCAAAGACCACTTCTGAAAATCCCCAGGAAATTCCTTTTCCAGAGTTCTCACTCACTAATTTGGCTAACATTCCTACTCGTACAGACCCAATGAATCCTCCATAATTGCTGTGAGCCACAGGGGGAAAAGGCTAGGAGGAAATCTCTTCTACAACAGCAAACAGCAAGAGTAAAAGAGGCAAGGGATTTTGCAGAATGTTAGCTTGCTAGAATTAAGAACAAAGCCTTTCTTGCCAAACCTATCCTAGTCTGGCCATCATGAAATGGTATATGTTGCCATTTACAGCAATTTTATAATCAACAGCTTCTTATAATTCTTAAGATCTCATATTTTTCTCTGTCCTTGTCTGTATTCCCGTGTGTGTTGTATGTGTATAGTGGGTTAAGGAGTGAGAGGCTGTAGGACAGCCACAGATGAGAACAAAATAGTTGTTGTTACTGTTACTTTTCCTCAAGATGACCCCTTCCCTCCAGAAGAACAATATGTTGTGATCTTTGGCTGCCCAGGCTTTACATCATCCATATTACCCTGCGGTGGCAACAGATTGATGTGTATTTCTGCTGCCCCCAGAGAATTACCCTCTAATCCTTCCTTTGCTGCTCCAGCACAATTGCTCAGAAGAGCAGAGAGAGTGCATACAATTGATTCCAATATATCTTTCAGTTAAGCTACAGTCTAGGACATCAGGAAGAAGAAAAAGAAAGAAAAAAAAAAAGAAAAAAGAAAGAAAGAAAGAAAAAAAGGAAGAGAAATCCCCAAAACTTTGAATCATGAAATGCTTGTCCATTCTAGATCAAAGAAAAAATCATACAATTTGGTTTGATTCTTTGACCTCTAGTATAGTTTCCCACTTTTCAGCAGCGAAAGATTAATGCTTGCTTGTGAACATTCTGTAATGAGGTAATAGTGGAGGTGATGGTATGCATTTTTAAATTACATTTTGTGGAAGACCAGCTTCTACCTACCACTATCTTTGGATTCTGGCATTAACTTTTCTTAATGGGCATCAAGGAAATGGGGCTTTGTCTAATTAACTTTAACTGGATTGGGGAAATTTAACCTTAGTTCATATGTCCTCAAATATATAATTAAGAATAAGCAAGAGGTTAAGTAGAAGAAATATTTAGTAACTCAAATAATTTTGATGTAAACTAGTAAACATCTATTGTATGGGGGACTAATCCTATTTCTTTAGGAGATCGCAGATGACAGAGACACAGATCCCACCCTCAAGCTGCTCATAATCTAGGAGAGAAGAATAAAAGTTTACACATATAACTATAATAAATACAAAGGGCTCTAAATTGGTTTGTAGAATTGACTGACTTATCTATACTTCTGTATGTGAAGGCTCTAAGTTTAAAATTTCCAAACCTCTAGCCCTACATCCATGGCTGCTGGAATCAAAAGACTCAATATTAGAAATTGAAAGGCCATTATGCCTTCAAATTATAGGAACAGGAAAGAGACAGGAAGAACACTTCAGGCAAGGAAAGCATACAGGAGTCAAAGAAATTACTAAAGTGCTCCAGATGAGCATTTAGAGGGTACTCCTGGTACTTAGGTTTGTAGTTTCTTCAATAACTGAATTTTGTTAAATAAACATAACCTAAAAGGAGCAATAAAAGGTAAAAGCTTAAAAAGAAAAAGGGATAAGCTATCTCTACAAAGTAGTACTATAAAAATTCTTAGGCATTTGTCCCTCATGCTTCTCAGGAACAAGTCTTCACAGTTAGAATTTGAGTTTAACTTTCTGAATGTGAAAAGAAATTCCATATGTGTATATACTTTTTGCAGCCTGTGTGATTTAGCAAAAAACAGGCAGATCTATTGCTTTCATACTTATATTAGAAATGCCAGATGCATAATCACAATTTAGGTTTGATTTTTTTTTCAACTCAAACAATAGTGTTCCTTTAAGCAAAATTGGCTTGACTTTGTGAGTGAATGCAAAAATTTAATGTTTTGAAATCTTGCAGAATAATTTATTGGCAGCTCAAGATCTTGTTTTGCCAAGTTTTACTCCAAAATAATTTTCTTACTCACAGTTGATACGGGGAATGGCAATTCTCACTTGAATATATGGCAGTTATACAACTGAGCCAACTAACACACTGGAAGAATGAGGATGTCTTAGACTCAAGGAAGAGACCTAGTTATTTCAGTGATGGGCACTTGGGGGCCCAAAGAGGTAGGTGACTAGTCAAAATGTGCATTATCAGTTAGTGGCAAAGGCAGAACTAGTAATGTGTTCAAGTTGGCAAGCTTCCAGAAATACTCCCCTAAAAGAAAAATTAGAGAAAACTCTGGGAAGATGGTGGCTTGAGGCATCCCACAGCCTTCTATTCAGGGCTCTGACTTCAACTCAGCCACTTCTTGCAGGCCAATGGGCAGGGGTAAGTCAAGACATGTTTCCATACTTCCTCCTCTTTGGGTCAGCATTCTAGGGCTCAGTACAAAAGTCCAAGCAAGGATCATAAAGCAGTCCTTCTTGAAAAGTCCATTTTAGCTCTCTGAACTTCAGAGTCTCCCTGACCTTAGGGATTTGAAGAGAAGGTGAACAGTTAGGTTTACTCATCTCTACCTCTGAGATTTGGAGACAATAGAAGCAGAGAAGCTCTGCCTTCAAGCATGAGACAGGAGGAATGCAGTCAGCTGTATGTACAATGACCCACCAGGCAGGAGGGCTGCACCTTCCAGCACATTCAGGAGCACTCTCATATAATGTGGCCAAATGAGCAAATACAGAAATGACATTTTGTTAAAAGGGCATATAAGCCAGAAAGCAGAATAAACAAGAAAACTCAGAATAAACTGCTAAAGAAATAGAGCTGCTTCTTTTAAAACTAGATCTAAAAGGAGAGAAACTTGTAAAGAGATCTGAATATAGTATTCAGAATAATTCCTAGCACAAAAACCACATGACTTTTTAAACTTGAAAATTGAATAGATGAAGTGAAAGAGAAAGTCAGCACTATAGATGCTCAAGTTGATGCCTTAGAATATCTGGTAGAGGAATATGTTAAGTCATAGAGCGGGAGAAGAAAAAAAAACACGATAGAAATATGAGAAAAATATGTACTTTGGAAAATAAATTTATGAGAAAAAATGGAGGTGACAAATGGAAGAGACAATGATTAAATACATGATTGAAGAAAATTTCCCTGAGCTGAAGACCTGGGCCAGCATATTTAACTGCTCATCAACTTCCAGATCAGACTGCTGAGATAGTACTGCAGCTAGATGTGTCCTTATCAAATCACTGGAATCCAATGATGAAGACACATAAGTATTTAATGCATCCAGACAGACACAAGTAATATACAAAGGAAAAGGAATTAGATTGGTAGTGAATTCTTGCAATTCCAAAGCAATAAGACTGTGCAATATTATCTGCAGATGCTTTAGAATAAAGGACTGGATATGTGACAAGATATTATTCCTTAACAGCCTAGAAGTATGCTATTTGCAGAGATTACATCACCCATATACCCCACCTGAGGAAACGTTTAAGAAAAGACTGAAGCCAGAAAATGATAAATCTGAACTTCATGATAGGTGTAATGGAAGAAGAGGTAAAGTTGATGAGAAAAGAATTTGGTAATATATTTATAACTAAAAATAACTGAATAGTGATAGGTTCTCTGGGAACTTGTACACTGAGGGATAAAGAAGAGTTGTTTTTTTTTTAATTATAAAGGCACTCTGCAAGAAAAATTCTAATAATCGTGTGAAACTAAAAGTATAAAATTATTTGAGAAGGAGTTTAGATGGTAGAAAGAAGGGGAAAATAAAAACATTCCAGAAATCTCATATGGTGTGCAGATGGGGTTAGGGGAAACTAGTGAGCAAGTGAAAATATTCTAAAGTTCTCACCTTATTAGGAGGAGAAGGAGAAGCAGAGGATTGAAGAGCCTTAATTAGGGAAAGAGTTTTGATCTTGTTTTCATATAATATTAAATAAATGTGGGTATAATTATGGGCATAAGGAAAATGAAGGTGACCATTTACGAAAAATAAAATTATACTAGAAATCTTTAGGTAATAAGGGGGAAGAAGCAATTAATAAAGTTAATAACAACTTAATAGACATTAAAAAATTAAAATAAATAACGAAGTATGGAGTATTAAATAAAATCAAGTATATCATTATGCAAACATAAATGACAAATTCTCCCAATAAAGATCACAGAATATTAGATTGGAGTAAAAATAAAATTTGAACTATTTATTATTTACCAGAAACACAATTAAAGAGAATAGATAAACATGGAAATAAGGGGATAGACCTATGACTTCGCAAATATAAATAAAAACAAAACAGGAAGTGCAATATCAGGCTAAGATTAGCTTTAAAATTAAAATTCCTAGGTAGAAAAAAGAGATATTACATAATATTAAAAGGTATAATTTATGAAGCAGAAAAACAGTCCTAACTCTGTAGATATTGAAAAACAGAAGAGTTAAAGAAATAAAGCAAAAACTAATAGTGATTCAAGAGAACCCAGTAAAAAATTAGTGATGGCATATTTCAACATATTTCTTACAATCAGATCAAGTAGACAAAATATTAATAAGGACATAGAGAAATTTAATAATATATTTGATCAACTTTATTCAATTGATGTGTTGAATCTCATATTTGGGGAATAGAGAATATTTTGTTACATTTAATAGAAATTTACAAAAATCAATTACATATTTGGATACAAATAAGACTTCAATATTTGTTTTCAATTTTTTATTTAAATTCTAGTTAGTTAACATATACTGTAATATTGGTTTCAGGAGTAGAATTTAGTGATTCATTATTTACATTTAACACTCAGGTCAACCCAAGTGACCCCCCTTAATATCCATCGCCCATTTAGCCCTCCCCTCCATCAACGCTCAGTTCGTTCTCCATAGGTAAGAGTCTCTTATGATTTGTTCCCTCTCTCTGTCTCTTTTCCCCGTTTCTCTTATGTTCCTTTATTTTGTTTCATAAGGTATTTGTTTTTCTCTGACTGACTTATTTTGCCTAGCATAATACACTCTAGCTCCATCCACATGGTTGCAAATGGCAAGATTTCAGTCCTCTTGATGGCTGAGTAATATTCAGTTGTGTATATATATCACCTCTTTTTTATCCAATCATCAGTCAATGGACATTTGGGCTCTTTCCATAGTTTGGTTATTGTTAGTAATGCTGCTATAAACACTGGTGTACATGTACCCCTTTGAATCTGTATTTTTGTATCCTTTGGGTAAATACCTAGTGGTACAATTGCTGGATTATAGGGTAGTTCTATTTTCAACTTTTTGAGGAACCTCCATTACTGTTTTCCAGAGTGGCTACACCAGTTTGCATTGCCACCAACAGTGCAAGAGGGTTCCCCTTTCTCTGCATCCTCACCATCACTTATTTCGTGTGCTGCTAAAAAATCATGGAATACTTCACAAATTTGCCTGTCATCCTTGTGCAGGGGCCATGCTAATCTCTGTATCATTCCAATTTTAACATATGTACTGCCAAAGTGAGCATTCAATAAAAATTTTTTATCATAAATCCTACACTCTAAAAATCATCCAATAAAATAAGAAAAATATAATAGTAAAATACTATCTTCTTTAAAATAATTAATGACTTTCCTATATAATCTTTGTCTTAAAGGGCAAGCAAAACTAAAATTACATTTTATCTGAAAAGAATTAAAAAGAAAACACTAATACTTATTGAAAACAGTAAACACTAAAATGTATGGGAAACAGCAAAAGCAATATTCATGGCAAAAGCTATAACCTTAAATTATTTTATATTTAAAAAGAAAGAATGATGGGACGCCTGGGTGGCTCAGCGGTTGGACATCTGCCTTTGGCCCAGAGCATGAAACTGGAGTCCCAGGATCTAGTCCCACATCAGGCTTCCTGCATGGAGCCTGCTTCTCTCTCTGTGTCTCTCATGAGTAAATAAATAAAATCTTTTAAAAATAATAAAATAAAAATAAAGAATGAAATTAAGAAAAGTTAACATTCATCTCAAAAAAAATGTGAAACAACAAAACCTACCAAGACAGAGTAAGAAAAGAGAATTAACGTATACAATCTGAAAGTAATGGACTAGAAAACAAAACAAAAATAGTAGAAGAGATAAATACAAAAGCTAATCCTCTGACAAGCTGAAAAGAAGTAAACATCTCCTAATCCAAATTCAAGGGGGAAAGGGAAGAGAGAAAACAGGTGAAAAGCTGCAAGGTTATGGATGATAAAGGAGACCCAACCACATCCAGAAAAAGAATAAATTTGTAGTATATAAGAGAATACTACAGGAAACTCTATGGCAACAAAATTTAAAATATAAAGAAAATGGGTAATATGATGAACCCAGATAAATGAAGAATTAGAAAACTTGAGTAGATCAGGTAAATATAGAAGAGGCTGAAAGAGTGTAAATATTTTTTATCGAAAATAGCAACTGATAATATCATAGCTAATTCACAGGCCCGCTCATTCTCCCTCCTGTTCCTTGTTCTTTTCTTTCTTCATACCTTATACTAATATATATCAAGTGCTCAGTATATATCAAGTTACTGTTTTAGGCTGCAGTATACAATATTAAATAAAATAAGGCCCCTGTTCTTGAAGAGCGTATCTTCTACTTTACACCTTGTAGGTAAAGATGGTGGACTGTTCAATGAATTTCATGATATCATAAACTGTCAAACCTGCTACAAAGAGTATATAATAAATTCACAGACCAATCTCACTAATGGGTATAGATATAAAAATAATAAATAAGATACAATCAATGGAATGTACGAAGATGTGTGGAAAAATATACTGACTAAAAACATTTGTTCCAAGATTTTAATCATGGCCCTAAATTAGGAAATCTATCAATATAATTCACTATATCAACAAATGAAAGAAAAAAAAACATTATAAACATACAAATGGCATCTGAAAAAAAGTATCTGATAAAATTCAACAATCCCTAAACTAAAACTCTAACAAAATAGGAATAGAAGGAAAAGTATTAGCTACATAAAGTTAAGATATTGGTTCTATTATTTAATCTATTCTCAAAACACAGAGCCTTTTCCTTACATTTGAAGGAGTTCTATAGAGTTAAAAATCTTAATCCTAGTTTTTATATACTATCAGGAAAAATTATGGCCTTACCAATCACAAAGCAAATCCAGAACTTAGACCTAGTCACCACCTAAGCACCTCCACAAAATGAAAAGCCAAAAGCCCAATGAGCTTCCTGTGCAATTCCAAGACACTTGATCCTTGCACTGGATAAGTGCTTAATAAGTATTTGTTCAAGGTGAATAAGTCATTTAACCCCCACGAGCCCTAGTTTTCTCACAAAATAGAAAAGCATGCCCTCCCTATCTAATCAAATTGCTAAAACAATCTAATCAATAATATATGTGAAATTGTTTTGTGAACCAAAATGCCAAACTGTAAGTTCTTTCCATTAATACAAAAGAAAATATGCTTACATGTCAAATGAGTTACGAAGACAAATGCTAAGAGTTTTCAGATAAGTTTGAATAAGAAGGTCATTTTAGGGACAAATCCTCAAAATTTCTTGAAGAGCATCATACCAAACTATGTTTTTACCCTTACTTCCTGTGGCCATCATTATCTAATATTACAGTGGCTCTTGTTGGTGATTGTTCTTGATTATTCTTACTCTCATCTGGAATTCTACTCATTCAGTTAGCAAATATTTACCCAACACTTTCTATGTACTAGACATTGTGTTAGGCAGAAGTGATGGGGGCTAATCTCTTTCTTCAAAGAGCTTATAATATGTGGTGCACATTGCTCAAACTTTAAATATTTGTATACTAACATTATTATTTTACCATAACAATTATCTTTATTTTGTTTATTCAATATTTTTCTTTAAACGGATTCATTTTCAAATGTGCATCTTATGTTCACTTTGACTTAAGCAATAATATTACTGAAATCACTGATTTTATATGTTAGTTTTACATTTCTTTCAAATACATATTAAAGATTGCACACACGCACTTTTGAGGTTCATCTCCGCACCAGCAAAATGGTCTTCTAAACTGCAAGTAGCACACATATCTCATTTTTGGAAAGAGAAAAATGCAGACTAGTAAGTAGTAAATTAAGATGCATACACTGTACATTAAGGATAGTTTAATGTTGGGGGAAAGTTTGTGCCATAACCAAATTTTAGTGGATAAGAAGAGAGGGATGCACTTTCTTTCCTGCATCCTTTCATTTGGAAACTCACTGCTATCAAAGAATGAAGGAAGTGGTGAGCTCCCACCAAAGCACCAAAGCAAGATTTGTTGCTTCCTAGGGAAGGCAGATCTGTAGTTGCAGGACATGGGGCATCAAAACTGCTGATCAAACAGAGTGTGTTGGAAGTGTGGTGTTCAGAATTGGTGGGTGATCTTTCAGAAGAGTCTGTTTAGAGGTTTGTTGGCCTTTAGCCCAAAAGCGGGGTCTTCAGAGTCGGTGATTGGCTGTCAGAAGCAGGGGCTGTCCCTGATTGGTTGACTTTCAGGAGCAGAGTTCTGGTACAGAAGCACAAATATGCTCATTAGGCACGGGTTCCTCTCAGTGCTGGGTGTGATTTAAAAAAAATTTTTTTTAAATAATAAAAAAATATGTATTTCCCTAGGATTAGAAAGTTCTATTCCTGCAACTAAAAAAAGGAGATAAACAGAAAAATGATTCCCAAAGTGAATGAAGAATTGATCTAACCAAATAGCTTCAAAACTGTACCTATTGAACAATTATTTTAATTTATGTATTTATAAAATAGTAAAATCTGTTAGAGCATGGATGTCAATTTATTCAAAACTATAACAAAGCTTAGGAGGAAAATCACCTGGTGGACAGTAGATAAATATATTCTGCTACCTGTTCTGGAACCCAGCATACAGAGTTTCCATTTGAGAATTAACTTCTGTTGGAGCATGGTCTTGTGATTTTACCTGATGTCTTATTACTTATGGGCAGTCTTAGTTTTAGCCACCCATAGGAGGTGAGTGCCTGTTTTGAAGGTGCTCCTCAGAATTCCCAAACTGAATTTTACATATGCCACATAGTCTTTAAATTTTGTTATCCAAAATTTCCCCCTCTAAATTTAGAGAAATGCTGGGTATTCCTTAATTTTCATGACATAGTAACAAATATATGTATGTATAGTGCACATGTGGACTCAGGAATCCTTGGGTATAGAGATGGCTTATTTGCTCATGGAAAGCATATTTTTACTAATATCTCAATTACAGAAATTATTCTGTTTGGCCTCCTTCCCTTCTCCCTCCCTACCTTTGAATTCCATAGATTAGATTCAAAAAACAGATACATGTTTTTTTTAAAAAAATGTGCACTATGATTTTATGTATATATATATATATATATATATATGCACATACATACACACACACATAAATGCATTTCCACAGACTTTTGTGCTTGTGTGTGTACTTCTACTAACTCTCCTAAACACTGGGTAATTCTCTCCTTTTAAATATATTTGAAACTGGTTTGTAAAGATGTTCCAGAATTTAGTTTCATAGGACAAGAATCACAATTAATTATAGACATAAAAACAAATATGTAAGCTTCTCAAATTCTATAAAATATAGTAAGATATTATACTGCAAAAGTATCATTTATGCCATGTGAGTAGAGGCTTCATTATTTCAATGAACAGACCAAGTTTTAAAATATTAGAAGACATGAACAGATATTTCTCCCAAAGAAGACATACAAATGGCCAACAGATACATGAAAAGATACTCAACGATACTCATTATCAGGGAAATATAAATCAAAACTACAATGAGATATCACCTCATATTAGAATGGCTAAAATCAGAAACACAATAAACAACAGGCTTTGGTGAGGATGTGAGGACCTGGAGAAAAAAGAATTCTCTTGCACTGTTAATGGGAATGCAAATTGGTTCAGCCACTCTGGAAAACAGTATGGAGATTCACCAAAAGGCTAAAAATAGAACTACCTTATGATCCATTAATCACACTACTGGCTACTTATTCTGAAAATACAAAAACACTAACTCAAAGTGATACATGTACTTCCTATGTTCATTGCAGCATTATCTACAATAGTCAAAATATGGAAAAGCCCAAGTGTCCATCAATATATGAATGGATAAAGAACAGGTGGTATATATATTTATGGAATACTATTCAGCCATACAAAAGAATGAAATCCTGACATTTGCCACAACATGGATGGAACTAGAGTATAATGTTAAGTGAAATAAGTCAGAGAAAGACAAATACCATATGATTTAACTCACATGTGGAACCTAGTAACAGAACAAATGAGCAAAGGAAAGATAAGAGAGAGGGGAGAGAGAGAGAGAGAAATGGAGAGACTCTTAACTACTGAGAACACACTGAAAGTTACGAGAGGGTAGATAGGTGGGGATATGAGTGAAATAGGCAAAGGGAATTAAAGATCAAACTTATCATGATGAGAACTGACTAATGTATTGAATTGTTGAATTACTGGGTCATCTGGGTGGCTCAGTAGGTTGAGGGTTCCACTCTTGATTTCAGCTCATGTCATGATCTCAGGGTCCTGGGATCCAGTGGCAGCTGGGCTCCACACTCAGCAGGGAATCTGATTGAGATTTCCCTCTGTTCCCTTTCCCTGCTCATGCTCTTTCTGTCTTTCAAATAAATGAATAAATCTTAAAAAAAAAAAAAAGAATTGTTGAATCACTATATTGTATACCTAAAACTATTATAATAGTGTATATTAACTATACTGGAATTAAAATTTAAAAAGTAATAGAAAATAAAATATTAAGATATATTGGAACTACTCAGTTGTAAATCCAAAAATATCTTCTTGTAGTATGACACTGCTATTATTTTCCACATAAGACTTCCACTGTACTTTTTCTCTTCATTTTTGGAAAAAATATATAATGTAAGTTATTGTCTAGGCCTAAATATATAATGATATATAATTCACCATAGCTTCTAGGGAATCTGGCCTTTTCTATTATATTATTGATAAAAAGGTATTAATGATGATAACAAGTTATTTTGTCTACTTTTTGATTCATATTTATGAATCATAAAATAAAACTTGTTGAGTTCCTACTAGGTGCCAATATTCCACAAGATGCTCTAGGAGATACAAACATGAATAGTTTGTAATCTAGTAAGAGGCTTATATTATTAATCACAGAATTCTGTCAATTTATAATGTGAACATGAGCTATGAATGTAGATAAAGTGATCTGGCTCAATCAAAACCAGAGTGGATTGTGTCAAGTTACCTAATTTGTGCATCTATAAAATGAGGGCAGTGGTAATAATACCCTTGTAGAGACCTTGTGGAGAGTCACTGAAATTATGTGAGCATTATGCCTAGTACTGTGCCCAGAACATTGTAAATGAATACTTAATTTTAAAAGTTATCTTTAAAAACTTAAACTTAAACTTGAGTGTATGTATGTGTATATATATATTATTATTTATAATGTAATTTTATTATTTATGATAATATATTATTTACATATATATATAATTCAAAGAGCAGGATTAATTATTTCCTATTATACAGAGAGATTTTTAAAGGAGATGACTTTTCCAGGGTCACACAGCAACTCATTGGCAAGTCAGTATCAGAGATATCCTCAAGAGAACCCATGTCTAAAGATGGCCAGCATCAATCATCCTGAGTTTTTCCTTAGCTCAGAATAATGCCTTTCAACAACTGAAATCCTCAGGGTAGGGATGACTCATGACCACTCTGACAAAGCAAAGGACATGTTTCATAGTTTTAATCCATGTACTTACTTCAAACCCACCAAAGGATGGGATCTGGTTTGCGGAGTTCTGACCTGAATTAGAATCAAACACTGTGTGCATGCAAGGGCTTGCTTTTGCTTTTCTACCTTCAGCCTTAGGTCTAATCTGAGTCTATACTTTCAGCACTGCACAAAAGAAAATAGCCCTTCTAAAATGCCCCTTCTGAATGGATCCATGAGTTATGCTGTTAGAGATATTTATTAGTTTATCTTCTATCTTACAGATTGCAGTTGGCAAATCCGCAGGAGGGGTATGATTACACTTAAAAACAAAATTTTAAGGATTGAGAGTGGAAAAAAAAAGTTATCTCATTTAGTATTTCCAATGCAGCACTTCTATTAGTTTGTTTAGGTGGTCACTTTGGAGAGGGAAGGTTGGAGAAGGTGTATGATGTGTCTTTTCCAGCTGACCTTCTGGAGTACTGTGGAGAAAGAAACTAACCACAAAAAAGAATATATAACAATAAGAGTTTCCATGGCTTACTTTCCCCACCAAGCTGCATGCCCTTCAAGGGTATGTTCCACCTTTATGATCTACCTTGCACTGTGCCTGATACAAAGACAAATGGCCAAGTACAGAAGAAAGAATATTTTATTGTGAATCATCCAGATAGCAGTTTTTTTTTAAAAAAAAAAGATTTTATTTATTTATTCATAAGAGACACAGGAGGCAGAGATACAGGCAGAGGGAGAAGCGGGCTCCATGCAAGGAGCCTGACACGGGACTCAATCCCAGGTCTCCAAGATGACACCCTGGGCTGAAGGTGGCACTAAACCGCCGAGCCACCTGGGGTTCCTGCAGATAGCAGTTAAATCTGGTCCTAGCTCCTTGAAAACTGTACTATTTTAAATCAATTATGTCAATCATTTGAGCTTCAGTCTCTTAATCTGTGAAATAGGAATAATGCTGTTTTGGATTAGAAGTGGCAAGTGCAAAGTGCCTATCACATTGTGGAAATATAATAAATAACTTTTATTATTATAGCAGATGTCTTAATGTTTGCTAAATAAGAGAGATTATGAATTATTATGATAATCTTTATATTATGAGCCTCAGAACTCCATACCTATTACAAAACATGCAACATTTTTTTCTCTTCTTTTCAGAATTACTTTTTCCCCATTCAGGATTATAGAATCCTGGGAGTCCTAGGATGGGTTGCATTTATTTGAGGTACAAAGAAAACCCTTATTTAAAACAATCCTTTTGAGTGAGCTAACATCTTCTAACTATGTATTATCTATCTATCTATCTATCTATCTATCTATCTATCTATCTATCATCTATCGTGGCCAAAATTATACATACTATATATATATATATATATATATATATATATATATATATGCACCTATATAATATAGCATATAGTATAACTAAATGCTCACTAGATAGGAAGAGAAGCATAAAAATATTTCCTCATTGTCCCTTTGCAAGAGCACTGTTTTAATAGCCATGTGCAGAGGATGGACAGCAGCAGGTTTGCCAAACAGCCACCATATGGTCAGCTGGAGGAGGAAAAAACCTCCAGGTAGGAGGGCAAAAATGTTCCAAGGACATAACAAAGTAGAGTTTCCAAGCTCCTGGTATAAAATGACCCGTGACACTTAGGGCAGGGAGATGTTGAGGGCCAAGCCTCTTCTATAGCAGTCAATAGACCATGGAAGTCTTACGTATTCATTTGTTGTTGTTGTTACTGTTGCTATTTTTAAGCAAAGTGGTTGATAATTGTTATTATTTTTGAAGGACATCTTGTTCTGCAATGGTTAGAGGAAAGCCTTTTGTAAAGTTAATGTAATATTAGAGGTCACATTAGCTGGAGTTTCAAGTGGGGCCATGTTACCATCTATAACACATAGCCTGCTAGTTCTGGCTCTCATCTGTGAGTGCAAATCCAATACCAGAAACCATCATGAAGGTGTTGTAGTATGAGTATTTCTTTGGAATCACACTTACCTGATTTGGTTCAAATCTATTTGACTACTAACTGGGTAGTCCTGGAGATGTATATCCTATTTTACTTTATCATGCATATGTATAAGTGAATTGCGGTGAAGATTAAATGCAGTGTCAGGTACTTAGTAAATGGAAGCTATTATTCTTTTTATTTAAAATGGCACTCGACACACATACACACACACACACACACCCCATACGGCCCTGACAATGGGAGGCTATCATTTGGGTTAGCTTGACTCCTGTCTTTGGATTGCCTTCCTCTTAGAAGGCTCTCAGTTCTATCCTATAAATAAACCAGATAGGGTTTCCCAGCACTCTACCAGTCTTTTCCATATTTCTTGCCTCATGTCCCATCTAATACCAAAATATAAAATTAACCACAGATCATAAATTGAGGGGAGAAAAAAATCCTTGTTATTGATCCACATATGCAAAGAGACGTTTTTCTGTAATTTTCACCAAAACAGACAACTCCCATCCACAAAACAGCAGCAGCAGTGAATCTACCAATGACATGGAGATTTTTATCAAGAATTGTGAATATTTGAAATTAAACATTATAGACCCATATTTCAAATCTTTTAGCTGTGTTAGCTTTCAGTCTTCTTCCGTGTTTCTCAGTAAGTGCCCTTTTCCCCTTCTGGTCTTCTGCAATCTGCTTTCTACCCATCTACCATCACATTTTTCTCCCTCTAAATTTCTAAGATTTAGTAATTCCAACCTGTATCATCGCTCTCAATCCTAGCATTAGAAACTAGTTCCTGGACTTACTGTCTCCATGATACCCTACTTACATAGTAACAAATTTATACCTTGTTAATGATTCTTTTTTTTTTTTTTTTTGTTAATGATTCTTTAAATTCCCCCTGTTCTTATGAATTCTGTCTCCTCCTAGGGCCCTGTAGAGACAGGGGTAACCTTTATTGAGTACCTACTCTGTGTTAACTATTGTGCCAAACCTTTACTTATTTCAGGTTTCTTAGATAAGTGAGAGATTATGTGTTTCAGTTATGTTTAGCAGCAAAGAATTCGTCTCTTCCTGATTCTCACCCACAGTAGGCCCTGAAGAGTGAGTTACTCATTACCCTGATTTCCAAAAACAACTGCATGTAGAAGACTCACTCCATCCTATAGAGAAGGGAGGAGCAAGACGCGGAGGAGTAGGGTCCTTACCTCGCCTGGCCCCACCAACTCACTTAGACTAGTTTCAAACGATCCTGAACACCTATAAATCCGACCTGAGATCTAAGGAGACAACAGCTGGAACGCTACAGAGAGAAGGGTTTTCGCTTCTAACAAGGTTGGAAGGTGGAAAAAAATAAAATAAAAAAGAATCCAGTGAGGGAGGGCCCGCGGGGAGCCGGGCTAAGGCCAGGGATGAAAGCCTCCGCACAGGAAGGCCCCGCCCCGGAGAAGCGGGAACTTTATTTTATTTTCTTAAAAATTTACTTATTTATTTATGATAGGCAGAGACACAGGAGGAGGGAGAGCAGGCTCCATGCCGGGAGCCCGACCTTGGGACTCGATCCAGGGTCTCCAGGATCGCGCCCTGGGCCAAAGGCAGGCGCTGAACCACTGAGCCACCCAGGGATCCCCGAGGCGGGAACTTCACATCCGCCCCGGATTCTTCCCGAGGGAAAGGCGCTGAGCGGGGAGCCCGGGCGGAGCCGCGGAGGGGCCGTGGGGCCTCCAGCCTCCCGGGGTCACTGGCAGGACGTGCGCCCGGGGCAGGGCGCCCCACACCCCGCGGGCCGAGCGCGGGAAAGGGCTGGAGCGCCCGGCGGGGCCTCGGGGAGCAGCCGGGCGGGCGGGGGCTCCGGGCGGGGGCTCCGGGCGGAGGGGGCTGCGCCCTGCTGCCTTCGGGAGCCGCGGCCCCGGGAGCGACCCCAGCAGCGCAGGCCCCGGAGCCCAGGGCGCGGGGGACACGGCCGGGACCCTGCGCTCCCCCCGGGACGGGGAGGCGGGGAGGCGGGGAGGCGGGGAGGGCCCGGGACGGCGGGGACGCTCCTGCCGCCGCCGCCGGGCGCCCCCGAGCTGTGCGGGGCCGCGCCCCCCGCCCCGGAGCATCCAGGCCAGTGCGGACGGGGAGCTGCGGTCGGTACCGCGGGAGCTGACGCCGGGGCTGGGGACCCGGCCGCCGCCAGGGGGGTTGTCCCTCCTGGGTCACCCTGCGCCTGGGAGGGGCGGGGCCGCCAGGGGACGGGGCCTCACGGGGTCAGCAGCTCCCGCTGAGCCCGGCACCGGCAGGGGCGGAGCATCTCCCCAGGTGCACACACCTGAGAACCGACACAGCAGGCCCCGCCCCAGAAGACCAGCTGGAAGGACGGGGAAGAGCAAGTTCTCCACCCAGCAGCGCTGTGAAGCTCCAGGAATGAGAGAAAATAGTATATAGAACTAGAAGGTCCTTTTTTTTTCTTTTTCCATTATGACGCGTTTTTATATAAGACTAAAGATTTCTAATATATTTCCTCTTTTCCCACCAACTACAATATTTTACCAGCTCTTCATTTTTAAGTTTTTTCCTTTTTGACTTTCATATTTCTACAATTACATGTCTTAGATATATTTTTTGACTTCTGGATTCCCTTCAATGTATTCAATTTAATTTGGGTACATAATATGAGATATGGGTTTTTGTTTTTTAGTTTTTTTCTGCCTTGTTTTGTTTTATAATGGTGGAAGTTACAACCTTATAAAGTATGAGCAACATACACCCAGAACCAAGTGGAACACCATCCTGGCTCATTCTGTGAGATTATATTCTCTCTTCCTTCCCATTCTGCCCCCCTCTTTTATATTGTTGATGTTTTGGTGGTCAATGTTGGGGTTCTCTACAAGTATTGCTGGTTTATATATATTTGAGACTGAGCATCTTCTAACATACGAAATAAAATACACTCAGAACCAAGATGATCACCCTCTAGGTCCCCTCAGGGGGACTACATTCTCTCTCTACTACAACTTCGTCATCACCACCATCCCTTTTTTTTTCTTTTTCCTCTTTTCTTTACTTTTTTTTCTTTCTTTTTTCTTGTTCTTTGTTTTGGATTTTTATTTTTACTACTTTGTTTTAGAATTTGTTTTTCACTTTAGTGGTCCTTTGTTTTATTTTGTTCTGTTCTTCTTTTTCTTTTATTTTCTGGTCTCTTGCCTCTTCAGAATCATCTAGGGTGTATTTTACTTATGTCCTGGTTGATATTTTTGACTCAGCCAGCTCATACAGCCACACTGCATGGGGCAAAATGACTAGAAGGAATAATTCACCACCAAAGAAAGAACTGGAAACAGTACTCTGCCACAGAGTTACAGAATTTGGATTTAAATACAAAGTCAGAAATTCAATTCATAAGTACAATTATAAAGTTACTGGTGGCTCTGGAAAAAAAGCATAAAGGACTCTAGACACTTCGTTACTGCAGAATTGAGATCTAATCAGGCCAAAATTAAAAATAAATTAACTGAGATGCAATCCAAACTGGATGTTCTAACTACTGGGGTTAATGAGGTGGAAGAGAGAGTGAGTGACATAGAAGACAAGTTGATGGTAAGGAAGGAAACTGAGGAAAAAAATTAAAAAAAAAAAAAAGGCAAGAGCCCACACAGAAAGGCTTAGGGAAATAAATGATAGCTTGAGAAGGAAAAATGTATGTCTAATTTAGATTCCAGAAGAGCCTGAGAGAGGACCACAAAACATATTTGAACAAATCATAGCTGAGAACTTCCCAAATCTTGGGAAAGAAACAGGTATTCAGATCCAAGAGATAGAGATATTAAATTCACATTTAATAGTGAAGCTTGCAAATTTCAAAGATAAAGGGAAAATTCTTAAAGCAGCACAAGACAATAGATTTTTACTTAAATGGGGAGAAATATCAGATTAATAGCAGACCTCTCCACAGAGACCTGACAGGCCAGAAGGGGCTGGCAGGATATATTCAGGGTCCTAAATGAGAAGAACATGCAGGCAAGAATACTTTATCCAGAAAGGCTGTCATTTAGAATAAAAGAAGAGAGAAAAAGCATCCAGGATAAGCAGAAATGGAAATAATATGTGACCACCAAACCAGCTCTGCAAGAAATACTGCAGGGGACCCTTTAAAAGAAAGAGGAAGCCCAAAGAAACAATCTACAAAAACAGGGACTGTATAGGTAATACAATGACACTAAATTCATATCTGTCAATAGTAACTCTGAATGTGAATGAGTTAAATGATCCCATCAAAAGATGCAGGGTATTGGAATGGATAAAAAAGCAAGACCCATCTATATACTGTCTACAAGAGACTCATTTTAGACCTAAGGATAATGAAAATGAAAGGCGGGAGAAACATTTACCTTTTAAATGGTCCTCAAAAGAAAGCTGGAGTAGCAATTCTCATATCAGATAAAGTTTATCCCAAAGACTGTAGTAAGAGACAAAGATGGAAACTGTATCATACTTAAATGGTCTATCCAACAAGAAGACCTAACAATCATGAATATTTTATGCCCCTAATATGGGAGCCACCAAGTATATCAATTAATAACCAAAGTAAAGAGATACTTAGATAATCATACACAAATAGTAGGAGACTTCAACACAGCAATTACTGCAAATGTCAGATCTTCTAAGCACAACATCACCGAAGAAACAAGAGCCTTAAATGATACATAGGACCAAAGAGATTTCATAGATATATACAGAACTTTCCACCTGAACGCAACTGAATACACATTCTTCTCAAGTACATATGGACCTTTCTCCAGAATAGACCACACACTGGGTCACAAATCAGGTCTCAAAAGATTGAGATTGTCCCCTGAATATTTTCAGACCACAATACTTTGCAACTAGAACTCAATCACAAGAAGAAATTTGGAAGAAACTCAAACACATGGAGGTTAAAGAGCATCCTAATAAAAGACGAACAGGCCAATCAGGAAATTAGAGAAGAACTAAAAAGACTCATGGAAACTAATGAAAATGAAGATACAACCATTCAAAATCTTGGAGATACAGCAAAAGCAGTCCTAAGAGTGAATACATTGCAACACAAGCCTCCCTCAAAAAACTAAAAAATTTCAAATACACAAGCTAACCTCACATCCTAAAGGAATTGGAGAAAGAACAGCAAGTAAAGTCTACACCAAGCAGAAGAAGAACGATAATAAAGATCTGAGCGGAACTAAATGAAATAGAGACCAGAAGAACTGTAGAAGAGATCAGCAAAACCAGGAGAGAACCAGGAGTTGGTTCTTTGAAAGAATTAATAAGATAGATAAACCCCTAGCCAGCCTTATTAAAAGAGAAAAGACTCAAATTAATTAAATCACAAATGATAGAGGAGAGATCACAACCAATACCAAGGAAATACAAATGATTTTAAAAATGTATTATGAACAGCTACATGCCAACAAATTAGGCAGTCTAGAAGAAATGGGTGCATTTCTGGAAAACCACAAATTACCAAAATTGGAGCAGGAAGAAATAGAAAACCTGAACAGGTCAATAACCAGTGAAGAAATTGAAGCAGTCATCAAAAACCACTCAAAACACAAAAGTCCAGGACCAGATGGCTTCCCAGGGGAATTCTATCAAATGTTTAAAGAAGAAATAATACCTCTTCTACTAAAGCTGTTCCAAAGGATAGAAAGGGATGGAATACTTCCAAACTCATTTAATGAGGCCAGCATTACCTTGGTTCCAAAACCAGACAAAGACCCCACCCAAACAGGAGAATTATCGACCAATATTCCTGATGAACACAGATGTGAAAATTTTCACCAAAATACTTGCCAGTAGGATCCAACAGTACATTAAGAGGATTATTCACCAGGACCAAGAGGAATTTATCCCCAGGATGTAGGGTTGGTTCAGCACTTATAAAACAATCAACGTGCTAGATCACATCAACAAGAGAAAAAACAAGAACCATATGATCCTCTCAATAGATGCAGAGAAAGCATTTGACAAAATGCAGCATCAAAACTGATCAAAACTCTTCAGAGTGTACGGATGGAGAGAACATTCCTCAGCATCTTAAAAGCCATTTATGAAAAGCCCACAGTGAAATCATTCTCAATGGTGAAAAACTGAGAGCCTTTTCCCTAAGATGAGGAACACAACAGCGATGTCCACTCTCCCCACTATTATTCAGCATAGTACTAGAAGTCCTAGCCTCAACAATCAGACAGCAAAAAGAAATAAAAGGCAGTCAAGTTGGCAAAGAAGTCAAACTCTCCCTCTTCGTAGATGACATGACACTGTATGTAGAAAACCCAAAAGACTCCACCCCAAGATTGCTAGAACTCATACAGCAATTCGGCAATGTGGCAGGATACAAAATCAATGCACAGAAATCAGTGGCATTTCTATATACTAACAATGAGCCTGAAGAAAGATTAAGGAGTCAATCAAACTTACAATTGCACCCAAAACCATAGGATACCTAGGAATAAACCTAACGAAAGAGGTAAAGGATATATACCCTAAAAACTACAGAACACTTCTGAAAGAAATTGAGGAAGACACAAAGAGATGGAAAAACATTCCATGCTCATGGATTGGCAGAATAAATATTGTGAAAATTTCTATGCTACCCAGGGCAATTTATACGTTCAATGCAATCCCTATCAAAATATCACGGACTTTCTTCAGTGAATTGAAACAAATCATCTTAAGATTTGTGAGAAATCAGAAAAGACCCCGAATAGCCAAGGGAATATAGAAAAAGAAAACCAGAGCCGGGGACATCACAATGCCAGATTTCAGGTTGTACTACAAAGCTGTGATCATCAAGACAGTGTGGTACTGGCACAAAAACAGACACATAGATCAATGGAACAGAAGAGAGAACCCAGAAATGGGCCCTCAACTCTATGGTCAACTAATATTTGGTAAAGCAGTAAAGACTATTCACTGGAAAAAGGATACTCTCATCAATAAATGGTGCTGGGAAAATTGGACAGCCACATGCAGAAGAATGAAACTAGACCATTCTCTTACACCATACCCAAAGATAAACTCAAAATGGATGAAAGATCTAAATGTGAGACAAGAATCCATCAAAATCCTAGAGGAGAACACAGGCAACATCCTTTTTGAACTTGGCCATAGCAACTTCTTGCAAAACACATCTATGACAGCAAGGGAAACAAAAGCAAAAAATGAACTATTGTGACTTAATCAAGATAAAAAGCTTCTGCACAACAAAAGAAACAATCAACAAAACTAAAAGACAACCTACAGAATGGGAGAAGATATTTGCAAATGACCTATCAGATAAAGGGCTAGTATCCAAGATCTATAAAGAACTTATTAAACTCAACAGCAAAGAAACAAGAAACAAACAATCCAATCATGAAATGGGCATAAGACATGAACAGAAATTTCACCTAAGAGGACATACACCTGGCCAACAAGCACATGAGAAAATGCTCCGCATCACTTGCCATCAGGGAAATACAAATCAAATCCATAATGAGATACCACCTCACACCAGTAAGAGTGGGGGAAATTAACAAAATAGTTAATAACAAATGTTGGTGAGGATGTGAAGGGGGATCCTTTTTACACTGTTGGTGGGAATGCAAACTGGTACAGACACTCTGGAAAACAGTGTGGAGGTTTCTCAAAGAGTTTAAAATAGAGCTACTCTATGACCCAGCAATTGCACTACTGGGGATTTGCCCCAAAGATACAGATATAGTGAAATGCTCTGATACCTGCACCCCAATGTTCATAGCAGCAATGTCCACAGTAGTTAAGCCGTGGAAGGACCCTTGATGTCTTTTGACAGATGAATGGATAGAGAAGATGTGGTCTAAATATACAATGTAATATTACTCAGCCATCAGAAAGGATGAATACCCACCATTTTCTTCCACATGGATGGACCTAGAAGGTATTATGCTGAGTGAAGTAAGTCAGGTGGAGAAGGATGATCATTCTATGGTTTCACTCATATGGACAATATAAGAAATAGTGAAAGGGATTATAAGGGAAAGGAGGGAAAATGAGTGGGAAAAATTATAGAGGGAGACAAACCATGAGAGACTAACTTGGGAAACAAAGGGTGGAAGGGGAGATGGGTGGGGGATGGGGTAACTGGATGACAAGCACTGAGGAAGACACTGGGTGTTATACTATATTTTGGAAAATCAAACTTCAATAAAAACAAATGAAGAAGATCATATAGAGAAAAATGTTATTAACTACTGCATCCTGGCTCACTACCATCCAGTAGAATTTTCTGCAATGGTAGAAATGTTCTATATCTGTGTTGTCCAATACAGTAGACACTGATCACATACATGGCTAGTGAATGATTGAACTGTAACTGCTATGACTAGTTAGTTACTAATCACACTTATGCCTCAAAATTGGATCTTTAATTTTAATTAATTTTAACTTAAATACCTATTTGTGGCCAGGGATACTGTATTGGACAGTGGAGTTAGAATTTTTAGGGCAGCAGCAAACTTGGGTATGGTGGAGGAAGCACCTTTGGCTTTCTGGATGTATAATTTCATGGCAAACATAAATGCTGATTTGGATTGTTATAGTGTGTGCCTAGGTGACTTGTCAATGAGCTTTTATGTATGAAAAGACTGTCAAGAACAGATCATTCATGCTGGGGCTCACCTCCACAGGTGCCAGGGAGCTTCTTGCCTTGGGGAAGAAAGAAAATCTATACTCCATGATTAGTGTGTGATTATATTTTACAGACAGGCATCAATGCCTGGTGATTTTGATGCACTTGGCTTTTCTCTTGTGAGATTTATTTAAGGAAGCATAAGCATGGCTTACAGCCTTAGGGAATGATAATATATAAAAATAGGAAAGCATAAAAGGAAATAAAAGAAAATCTGCTTCATGAAAAGGCTGGCTCCCCTTTCAGGACCTCCAAATTCTACACCTGCACCTCTTCTCTTAACAAATCCTTTCCCTAACTCAACTCTTACAGAATGTCTTTCATTATTTTCCCACCAGAAAACCCTCTCCAACATTGCCCAATGTTGCCCCAGCTCTTATTAGAAGAAATCAAAAAGAAGAGAAAAGCAATGTTGACCTGGGGTGGTGGGGAGGAGGGCATGGAAGAGGGTGAGAATTAGAATGAGTTTCATTGTATTTGTCAGGTTTTGTTTCTTAAAAAAAAAAATAATAAGTAAATATAATTAAAACTTTAATTTCTATGTTATGGATAATGTTTGGTCTTATTCTTCTTACTTTCCATAATTTAATTTAAAAAATAATTTTAAAATGAAAGGAAAAGCAATGATGAAAAAAAGATAATAATTCCAGACAGTATACTGCTCCACTTTTTACATTGGTACTTTCAGCTATTCTGGAACAGATGGATCTTTATAATATCCATGCTGTTAAGGTAATGTTGTCCAGTAACTATTTATGTTTAGCTTTTTTACAAGTTCATTTGGTATTTATTTGGAGATGTCTCTGAACAGGACTGTTTCCATTAAATAGGCACAGGATAGGAGGGAGCACTTAGACCATATTGCAAAACTGCCCTCAGTTTAACCCTCAGCAATACATGTGTATATTTCCTTAAGTAAGTTTGCATAGTACTTTATAGGCTGTTAAAAGTAAGATATTTCACTAAAGCGCTCACCACTTAAATCAAGGATAGTGAATAGGTTGAGTTCACAACTAAGAACCTAAGAATCAGAACTTAGTAACAAAGCTTTACTCAAACCTGAGTATTTGATATAAATGTGAGACACGAATCCATCAAAATCCTAGAGGAGAACATAGGCAACACCCTTTTTGAACTTGGCCACAGCAACTTCTTGCAAGATACATCCATGAAGGCAAGAGAAACAAAAGCAAAAATGAACTATTGGGACTTCATCAAGATAAGAAGCTTCTGCACAGCAAAGGATACAGTCAACAAAACTAAAAGACAACCTACAGAATGGGAGAAGATATTTGCAAATGACCTATCAGATAAAGGGCTAGTTTCCAAGATCTATAAAGAACTTATTAAACTCAACACCAAAGAAACAAACAATCCAATCATTAAATGGGCATAAGACATGAACAGAAATTTCACAGAGGAGGACATAGACATGGCCAACAAGCACATGAAAAAATGCTCCACATCACTGGCCATCAGGGAAATAAAAATCAAAACCACAATTAGATACCACCTCACACCAGTGAGAATGGGGAAAATTAACAAGGCAGGAAACAACAAATGTTGGAGAGGATGCGGAGAAAAGGGAACCCTCCTGCAATGTTGGTGGGAATGTGACCTGGTGCAGCCACTCTGGAAAACTGTGTGGAGGTTCCTCAAAGAGTTAAAAATAGATCTGCCCTAGACCCAGCAATTGCACTGCTGGGGATTTACCCCAAAGATTCAGATGCAGTGAAACGTCGGGACACCTGCACCCCGATGTTTATAGCAGCAATGTCCACAGTGGCCAAACTGTGGAAGGAGCCTTGGTGTCCATCGAAAGATGAATGGATAAAGAAGATGTGGTCTATGTATACAATGAAATATTACTCAGCTATTAGAAAAGACAAATACGCACCATTTGCTTCGACGTGGAAGGAACTGGAAGGTATTATGCTGAGTGAAATAAATCAATCAGAGAAGGACAAACATATGGTCTCATTCATTTGGGGAATATAAAAAATAGTGAAAGGGAATAAAGGGGAAAGGAGAAAAAATGAGTGGGAAATATCAGAGAGGGAGACAGAACATGAGAGACTCCTAACTCTGGGAAACGAACAAGAGGTGGTGTAAAGGGAGGTAGGCAGGGGAGTGGGGGTGACTGGGTGATGGGCACTGGGGGGGGCACTTGATGGGATGAGCACTGGGTGTTATGCTATATGATAGCAAATTGAACTCCAATTAAAAAAAAAACCTGAGTATTTTAAGGCATTTGCTTTTTCATGTTGGTTTCAGCTTCAAATATTCTCTGTACAGGTCCCTGAGTTTGTTTATATTTATCAGATTATGCATGCCAGTTTTGGTTTCGAAATGATGATCTTTGATACCTAAATATCAAATAGAGCCTGTCTCTCTTTTCTGAGTGGTTTTGTTCTTATGGCTGTAGCCTTCTGGATGTTGGACTAGTTCCAAAGATAAGAAGAATAAAAGCCCTTTTTAAAGAATATCTCAAAGCCTAAGTTGAAACATGTTACTGGTGGTAATAACTTTTCCTATCTGTCTCCTATTTTTCTGGCATTTTCTCTGTCACCTATACTACAAAGGCCACACAGGAAGTATAAGAATTGTGTTTCAAATAGAGAAATAATTTTAACCTTCTTTCAAAGTTCTCATATAAAAATGTATAAAGGCTATCACAGGTGTTGATTGGTAATGATACTCTTATGAAAATCTTGGAAGTAAATAGAAAGTCTGGTAGATCCCAATGCGGAATCAAACAAACAAACAAAACAAACAAACAAACAAGATTTGTTTTAAGTTTAAACAAGTCACAAATAAATAATCCTAGGACTGAATAAAAAAGAACTATAGCTTCAACAAAGATGATAAAAAGAGAACATTATAAACAAATTTGTTCCAACTAACTTGAAAGCCAATGAGAACTTCCTAGAGTTTTCTGAAATTACTTTCTAGAAATATTACAAAAAAATTACTCAAGAAAAAATTTTACAAAGCAATTACCATTAAGATCAAAATCAGTAACTGGGGAACCTGGGTGGCTCAGTGGTTGATTATCTACCTTTGGCTAAGGTCTTGATCCCAGGGTCCTGGGTTTGAGTCCCACATCAGGCTCCCCACAGGGAGTCTGCTTCTCCCTCTGGAGAAAAAGCCTCTGTCTTTTTCCATGTGTCTCTCATGAAAAAAATAAATAAAATCTTTAAGGTTGAAATCAGCAACTGAAAGTTCTACTCCAAACCATTCTTGGACCATTTGATTATACATTTTTCTCCTAAAAATTTCTTCTGAAAAGTTTTAGTAATGCTTTACTAAGTCTTCCCTCAACAGAGAAATCTCAATTCTTTTTTTTTTTTATTTATTATTTATGATAGTCACACACAGAGAGAGAGAGAGAGAGAGAGAGGCAGAGACACAGGCAGAGGGAGAAGCAGGCTCCATGCACCGGGAGCCCGACGTGGGACTCGATCCCGGGTCTCCAGGATCGCGCTCTGGGCCAAAGGCAGTCGCCAAACCACTGCGCCACCCAGGGGTCTCTCAATTCTATAAAATTTTATTAGATATACAAAAATAGGGGAAGCTATCTGACTTGTATAATTTGATAACAAAACCATATAAATATGGTGAAAGAAAAATTAAATTAAATTAAAACATAATATTAAACAAAAAAACTAGAAACCAATCTCAACTATAAATTTTAAAAATGTAATTAAAAATTAGAGTATTTAGCAGTGTATTAAATAAATATTTCCAAATATAGTTTTTTTCTATAATTATAAAAATATACAACTTCAAAATATAGAATAGAAACTAAATTTTTAATGTAATTATAATAAATAAAGAATGGCATTCAATACAATTCAACATTTATATTTGATTAAAAGAAACTCTAAGGAAACTAAAACTAGAAGAAAGTATCTTTGGCCAGATAAAAAATATTTACTGAAAACTTACATCAAATACCATACACTTAATGTCAAAACCCCAGACACAGTCCCAATGTAAAGGTTTTCACTATTGATTTTGTTCAGTACTGTGTAGGAGATCCTGGACAATTCCCTGAAACAGAGTAAAGAAGTAGGAGATATGAGAATTGGAAATAAAGATGCACATAATATTTATATTCACATGACCCTAAACTAATGGAAGAATGAAAAATCAAAAGCTAACAAAAAAAGGCTAAGATACAAGGTTGGGGAGAAACCAGATATTAAGACTTTTTTTAAAGCTCTAGTAATGAAGAAAGAGTAACAAACTCTGATCACAGGGTAATAGAGGGTGTGAAATTGACAATCTACATGAAATAAATAAGATCTAAATACTTATTTCACACCATAGACACAGTTAAGTTCTAGGCGTATTAAAGAAAAAAAATTATGGAAAAAAAAAACCCTAGCATTTAAACTTTTAAAATAAAATATAAGAAAACATTGTTTTCTGATCTCAGGTTAGAGCGAAAATTTCTTAAACGAATCATTCATGATTAAGAAATATTAATCATGATTGATGACTTCAGAATTTCTCCTCAAAGTCTCTATAATGTTAAAAGACAAGGAATAGGGGCATCCCGGTGGCTCAGTGGTTTGGCACCGCCCTCAGCCCAGGGCGTGATCCCAGAGACCCCGGATCGAGTCCCACTTCAGGCTCTCTGCATGGAGCCTGCTTCTCCCTCTGCCTGTGTCTCTGCCTCTCTCTCTCTCTGTCTCTCATGAATAAATAAGATCTTTTAAATAAATAAATAAATAAATAAATAAATAAATAAATAAATAAATAAACTGACTGACAAGGAACAGACCAAAAGGAGATACTTGTAATTCTTATAATTGATAAAACCAAGTATTCAGATTTAGGAACTCTTATTAATTAACTATAAAAACATCAAACAGCCTGGTGAAAAATAAGGAAAAAAGAAGATATAAATAAGGACTTTACAGAAAACATCAGAATTGATAATAAACTCATGAAAAGATGCTCAATCTTACTAGTAAATAATAAAATGTTGTTTGATAAACCAAAATGAGATGTATACCTTGTCACATCAATCATATTGACAAAGGGATGAAAATTAGCTAATGCCACGAATTGATGAGGTTGTGAAGGAATACATACATTTTGGAAAACGATTTATCATTATCAAATAATTGCTCTGACCCAGCAATGCTAGGACATATATATTTACATTGTAGTGAATAGCAGAAACCCAAAACAACCTAAGTGTCCATCTAAAGGAAAATGAAAATATGACTACACTATGCTCATATAGTAGAATGTTACACAACAGTTAAAATGAGTGAATCATAGCTACAAAATTAAATATCAAAACATAATGTGGAGCAAAAGATGCAAGTTGTAGAAGGACACAAATGGTATATTATTTGCTTATAGCATGAAATTTGCAAAATAATGTATTATTTAGATACACATATATAATATTCTAAAATTATCTGTGGGAAAGAGACCAACTCCTGAATATTAATTATTTTTGGAATTAAGGGAGGTGAATGGGATTGGGGAAAGCATACAGGTGGACTCACCTCTATCTGTGATGTTTTTGCTGCTTAAAAGTATCTCAAGCAAATATGACATTTTAAAGTTTGATCAGGCTAAGTGATTGAGTACATGGTGTTTGCTATGTTAATCTTTACAATTCTCTGAATATTTTTAAATACTTTTTGAAGATTTATTTATTTATTTATTTATTTATTTATTTATTTATTTATTTTAGAGTGTGTGAGCAGGGGGAGGGGCAGAGGGAGAGAATCAGACTCCCCACTGAGCATGAGCCCAACGCAGGTTGATCCCACAAACCCAAGATCATGAGATCATGACCTGACCTGAATGGAAATTAAGGGTCAGATGCCCAATTGACTTATTTACCCAGATGCCTCTGTTTATTAATATTGTATAATAGAAATGTTTTAGTAAGAAACAAGGGTACAGTGAGCTTAGGGAGCACAAATATTAAAAAAAACAAATCAATAACGTATGCCTGTCCTAACTTGTAATGATTTGCCTGGACCTCAAGGCTAAGAAATCACTATGCTACCTTTATCCTAGCTCTACCTGGACCCTGTTCTTTAAACACCTCATTTTTGCCCTGACACCATCTTGCACTTCCAATCTGGCTTGCTTATGGTATACATCCTTTGTTTCCCTCCTCGACTTTGTAGCAGCACCTTTTTACAAAACTTTTAGATTCCAGGGGCTGATTCTTCATCCAAGCATTGAGTACTAAATCATTCCCTTGGCAGATACAGCCCTTCCTGTCTGCCCAGATTCTTCCCTAAATATAGGTAAACTGTGGTATAGGCATACTACAACTATTTCACAGAAGTTAAAAAAGATGAACTATTGTCATATTTCTCAACCAAATAGATCAAAACATAATGGGAAAAAAAGAAACAGGTGCCCTTCCCAAGAATTATTTGTATTGCCTTCCTGGGGCCTGGACACTGCCCATGGCCCAGCCTCAGCCAGAAGTGGGCACTGCCATTCCATAGCTATGGCAATTGAAGAGTCTGAAACATGGAAAAAGCTTCTGCCTTAATGTTTACTGAAAAAAACATAAGTAGAATACAATATTATAGCACTCCTAAAGTCTAACACTATAAAAATTATATATGTGGACCAGGGTTGGAAGGGAATAGATAGAAATGAAAATAGATTTTTTTTAAAAATGTGTCAGAATTGTGAGTAATTTTCTTTTTTTTTTTTTTTTTGCATTCCATCGATATTGTTATGTGTTTGTGTAACAAGTTATTTTAGAATGTTAAAAAACGTAGGTCGTAGGGCAGATAGAATCAATCTGTAATCTTTCTAGTAATGAACAGAGTACTCTCAGAGTTGATAATGGACTTCAATTCCACTCTCAGAACCACAATTTATCTGCAATTCCAGGACAGCCGTTCCTCACTGATCTTGTGCTCTGGGATAAGAATGACAGAGCACCGCTGTATATAATACAGCTGTCTGAAATTTTAATTGCAACTTGTTTTTCAAAGAGTTTTACAGATTAATTACTTCACTTGCATTGTAGGAATGGTGAATAAAGCTTACAAGTATTTCAAAGGCAGTTAGTGGAGTTGGTGGGAACATACCACTTGCTCAAAGCTGTTGGAATGTTAATATCCCACTTGGAGGAATGACCAGAAAATGCTTCACTGGGAAGGTAAAAAGCACGTCTGGGGGCAGAAGTGTAACATCTGGTCCAAATGACTGGCTTTGGGGCAGTCCCGGTGGCGCAGTGGTTTAGCGCCGCCTTCAGCCCAGGGCCTGAGCCTGGAGACCCGGAATCGAGTCCCACGTCGGGCTCCCTGCGCGGAGCCTGCTTCTCCCTCTGCCTGTCTCTCTGCCTCTGTGTGTGTGTGTCTCTCATGAATAAATAAATAAAATCTTCAAAAGAAAAAAAGAAAAAATGACTGGCTTTGGTGGTCCTGCTTTCAGCCATAGCCATTGGGTAATCTTGAACATGTCCAGCCTAAGCTGCAGTTTTCTTTTTGGTACAATAAGGATAATAATGTTCGCCAGCAGAACGGATGTGTGCATGATTTGAGGTAGTGGGTATAAATGGTTAGCTAAGAACCTGGCCCATAGCTGATGCCCAGTATATAGCAGCTTTTACTTTTCACTCAGCTCATTTTCCCTCAGCTCTATTTAGAGATGACACTTAACTAAAGTAATATAGGTAGACTGTTTCTGAGCAGGCCTATACATAGAGTAGCAATTTAATGTAATTGCCAAGGATATTGTAGATATCTGGTGAATGCTATTATTTGAAAAGTAATCATAACTATGGATTTAAAACAGTCCAACTCTACTTTCCACGGATTTCTCTACCCAAGATAAATCCATAGATACGTATCCACATAAAATAGACCTGAACAACACACAGTTCTCAGCATGCAGATCCAATGCAGTCTTGCAAGTGATAATATTTCAGTGCCCCAAATGGGTGGGTTGGTAGATCATTCCTAAGCTGGCAGTTTGCCAAGTGTTCTTATTAACAGCAAAAGAAGGAAAGCAAAGCAAAACAAAATAAAACAAAAATTTAAGGAAAGAGGAATCTATTGTAAATAGAATATAAGTCCAGCCCATTATAATAGAGCAGAATCTGTAGATCTGTGATATAAGATCACAGGAATATGGGCTGGCAAACAGAAGTAGCTTCCTGTTGCCCCTGCCACAGGCATCCAGAGAACCACTGGTATATCTCTCTCATTTTCTTTTTTCTAGAGTCCACGTGTGTTTATCCACAAGTGGTGCTCCGTGATCAAGAAATAGAGGGGAGGGGAGGAAGAGGGATGGACCAATCATGCTGATTAGAGCTTAGGAAAAAATTCTGAAAGCAGCTGTTTTCACAGATGTATCTCTTATAAAATCCCAGAAAATCTGTACCTTGTTCTTGGGAATATTCCAAACCGTATCCTATTGGCATGGTCCTGACCTAAAGGTCCAATCATGTAAAGATTCCTTCCTTATGAGAAAGCTCCCACCCTCACTCCAGGTTCTCAATTTTCCTGTTTCTGTCTGAACTTTGCTCAATTTTACTTAAAAAAAAAAATACAATAGATTTCACACTAAAGATTTTATCTTCCTCCAGGGTATTTTTTCTCCATTTACTTGAGGAACCATGCCCAGAAAATATTTTGAGAATGAAATTATACTAAAAATAAAATAACTTACAGAGCCTCAACCTTTTGGGGCATGACTTCATATCACTTATTTTAAATAACTGCTGGTGTCTGGGATTGCTATAGATATTTATCCTATCCTGAGTCATTGTAGAACATCTGAAAAGTGTTTTAGCAGCAGCTTGTAGAGGAAAGACAAGTGATGGAAAAAGGCCTGGAACATACATGGCAGGGTCTGTAATGGAGAACCCAGCTTCTCTGAATTCTCAGACTTAGGCAAGTCACTTTATATCCCCCTTATCACCTGCTGAGGTGTCTTTCCTGGCAGCAGGGATAATAATATTTTTTTTTCCTATTCACCTCTCATGGCTATCATAAAAATAAAATAAATCTATATGATAGTGCTTTGAAAAAATATAAATGTACACATAAGTCATTACTATTTATTATTATTATTATTATTATTATTATTATTATTATTTTGCTTCAAGTTCCATTTGGGATTTACCCAATAGAATTAAGTTATAATTTTATTTTTTTTTAAGATTTTATTTATTCATGAGAAACAGAGAGAGAGAGAGAGAGATTGAAAGGTAGAGACACAGGCAGAGGGAGAAGCAGACTCCATGCAGGGAGCCTGACATGGGACTCAATCCCGATCCCGGGTCTCTAGGATCATGCCCTGGGCGGAAGGCAGTGCTAAACCGCTGAGCCACCGAGGCTGCCCAAGTTATAGTTTTCTACAGCTCTGATCTCCCAACAACTTTTGTAAAAACAAAATCATTTAAAGACTGTTACGAACTGAATTGTGTCTCTCGCTCTCCAAATTCATACGTTGAGGCTATAACCCCCAATGTGATTGTATTTAAAGATAGAGCCTTTAAGGAGGTAATTAAGGTTACAAGAGTCATAAGAGTAGGGCCTTAATCCTATAGGACTGGTTTCCTTACAAGAAGAGGAAGAGACACCAGAGCTCTGTCTTCACATGTACGGAGAGGAAAAGCCACATAAGGACTGAGTAAGCTCCGTCCAGAAACAGAGTCTTCCAGAATCTTAATTTTTGACTCCCAGCATCCAGGACTGTGAGAAAATAAATGTATGTTATTTAAACCACACAGTTGGTGGTATCTTATTATGACAGCCTGAGCTGACTAACATGAAGAGAAAGAAATAGGAGTCACTTTTTAGCCCTGCTCAGAACTCGGCATGCCACACACCTAGCCTCAGGCCACCTCTGCCCTGATGCCTCTGATGAGCCCTGGAAAAGGCTATACAGGCTCACACCACCTTTTTGCCTTATCTTGTCCCTCCAAAAGGCAGGCTTAACATCGGAGGTTGCCACCATTAAACACACTCCCAGCCACAGAAGGGAATCAAATAAAATTTAAACCTCAAAGACATCCTTGCTTCTGTATTTATTGGCTCCTATAGAGTAACTTCCCAGCTTGAGAAATGTCTCCAAGGACCTTCTTAGGGACATCCTGATCTACCACATGCAATCCAAGCCTCTGGGATTTGGATTTCTAAGATTGGAGCTAAACTTGTAACTTAGTTGTCCATACACAATAAAAAAATTTCCCCAGGTGCATCTCAATTGTGAGCTCTTTACTTGGAGATTTAAAGTCACGCTAATATACAATGGTAGAACTCAATGTTCAGGTTTAAAATCTCACTGTATCTTTACATGTTTATTAATTTATTATACCTTGTCCAACTAGATCCAACTGTATTTAGACTATTGAATTAATACATGACCTACTGTAACTGCCTGCCATTTAGACATCCTTTTAGATACTGTGGGCATATCTCAGGCCAGAAATAATATTTTTAAGCCCTCTATACTCTATTATTTCCCTTTGTTTTTTAACAGGGGGAGGAGAACACATTGACATAAATCCCCAGCAGGTGATTTTGCAAGTCTCAGGGTAGCCCATGCTGTTATCCAGACTGAAGAAAACATCATTCCATTTCACCTCCATTTCTGGCCATGCAACTGCCCTCAAATGTACTTTAAAGGAGTACTTCAAATCAGTGCTATAGGAGGGGTACTGGTTTGTGTCTATCAAAGCCATTTACTCTCTTTTTGGCTGTATCTTTATACCTGCAGAAAATCCCACCTATTTCCTGAACCAAAGCGGGCAGTATGTGAGGAGTCCTGGCTTTGCTAGCAGGAGGGGTCCAAAAATAGCTTTTTAGCCATAAATTCAGAATCTGGTATGCCTGGTGTGAGTTCTGGGTACCTGGGGCCTGACCAAATGGTAGTCCTCTCTTTCCCTCTGTATTCTGGGCCTAGTCCACATTGGCTGGCCTTCTGCCTCAAATTCCTGCTGGGATTTTAGCCCTTTGACGAGTCATAACAGCCTGGGCTAAGGCCCTACACATTGCCTGGCTTCTCAAAGACATTTCCCCTGAGGAGAAAAAACATGCTCTCTTTTTTCTTCTTCTTTCCTCATTGCTAATAATCACTGCCTTCCCAACAACTGGGCAGGTGCCTGTCTGAACATAGATACACAGAGGAGTGTCACTGTATTATGAAAATTGAGTATTTGGTGCCATTTTTGAGAACATGCTGGTGGGGGCATATGGTGGCTTTGCCAATCAACCCCTTTTCATCTGTTGACATGTGAGATAGGAACAAAGAACTTTCTCACCCCCAAAAAACATTGTGTAGCTCTGATCTGGTCCACCTTCCATATGGATAAGAAACTTAAGACTCAGGAGAATAGTTGAAGCAAGACTCCATGAATTTTCATTATTCATTAGTCTATTCAAAAAATATTCATTGAGTATCTAGTATGTATATAACATGAACTGCTATGGTTTCATTCTCATTTGAGAAATTTTCCTACCTCAACATAAGTGCCACCATTCTCATGTAACAATTCTTAATGTATCAAACAAGGAAATGATCTTGACACCCTATTCTCCCACCCCTAAACCCAGGCTCTACATGTAAACAGGGATGCAGGTAGAGTAAAATCAGGCTTTTCTTTTGCAGTCTACAGGGCCAACTTCTGGTACATGATTAGAGAAGTGAGTCCTTTCTCTAGCCTTCTTTTGAACAGTGTATATACTCCATAGTTCATGGATGTTTCAATAGGCAAAGGATGAGGGCAAACTCCTATCCTAAGTGGGAAAGGAGCAGAAAAAGTTCATGAGAGAAAATTATGATACATGACAAAAACTTGGGGGAAAATCTCTTGCATTTTAGTTAGTGTTAACTTTGATGACAATATTTCAAAAGCTCTGATATTGTCTAGGATCCTAGGGAATGGCCTCTGGCAGTTCTTTAATCTAGAGTTTTCACAGACACAGCAGAATATTCCATAGATCCTTAAAACAAATAATCCTCAAAGAATGATGTGAACAATTATGTAGTCATCAGAAAATGGAACCTGGCAGCATGTAGATTACAAACAGTGCTCACACTTTATTATAATAAATTAGATTCTGCACTCTTTGGTTATATTTGTCCAGTTCTCACATTGTAGGTCCCCAGAGGTCCCTCTTACTTGTGAAGTGATTGGAAGCAGAGAGTCCAGAGACGTCATTCAGTTTCCTCTGGTGATGGTTAGAGCCTTTTCTCATCCATCTCTGCTCTCTGTTCAGACATCATAAATTACTTTATCTGAATTAATTTATTTATTTGAATGTCACTGCAATCACTTACTAAAAACAATGAAGGTACTTCTGTTTTAAAAAATTATACATATATGTTTATTGTGCATATGTAAGCATAAATATCTATAGACATAGATATCCTTCTAAGATATAAAAGGTAAATATTTCCATTCATTTTGTATTATTTTAAACTTGGACTATGAAAAATGTTAATAACAATAATCATTCTGAGCATGTTTATGCTAGGTGTCTTATTAATTGTTGGGCAGGTACTATTATTTTTCCAATTTTACATATTAGGATATTAACTTAGAAAATTAAAGTAACATATTCAAGCCAATGGAATTATGAAGTGTCAGGGCCTGAGAATTAATGAAACACAGGCCTTTCTGACTCCAGAGCTCATGTTCTTAATAATTGAGCTAAATGTTCTTTCTCTCTTGGAAGGACAGAAATGTGGGTAGGAAGAGAGGGATAGACCTGTCCTATATAGGTATATCAGGCAGAAATCAGAACTTGCACATCTTGAACAAGACCTCCCATTTTTTACCCCACAAATTGCTTTTGTATTTGAGAAACGGTATTACCCAGTCTGCTTGTGTGAAAGTAGCCCATTCTTACATTGACTTGGTGCTCTTTTTTAGCTTGGGGAGAGGGTGTTGAGTGGCAGAGAGCTATCTACTTGTTTTGAAACAGTAGCATACATAGCAAAATTAAGTGTGATTGTGATGATGGCCATGTAGGAATGGTAGAAGGGATCTATTTTCTTGGCTGAATGGACATTCATCCAATACATTCCAAAATACCTGAAAATAGCAATAGAGAGACACAGACCTTGTCAACCTCCAAACAGCAGTTTTCTAACTAATAACCTTTACAACTGAAACAAGAGCCAGATCTTGTCATTTGCAAAACAGCAGTATTCTGATTTTAATAATTTTAAGTGCCAGGTACAGTTGAATGAATGAATGAGTAAATTCTGTATTAACACACTTTCTTCTAGTCCTGCCATGGCCTTAGTCACCATGCTGATAACCAGGTTCTTGTCTTGTTCTTTCCGCATTTCTATCCTTTATTCCAGTTTCATGCAATAGTAATGATGCAGGTAGGCAGAAGAAAGTGCATGTTGGACTTTAAGCAAGTAAAAATATACTCATTAGTTAAATTTGGAATTAAAAATAAAATAAGGAGTTAATGTGATTGACAGGAATTGCCTCTACATACAATAAAAAAGCAGGGGACAAAAAAATTATTTCAAAACTCAGAGCAACTATGTCGCAAACAACATTCCTCCCTAGAGTCTACTGTGTTCTACACTTTGCTCAAATAGTTCATTATTTTTAGGCACATGGATTATCAAGGCTTATAATTATTTTCAAACATGAAGTCTTTTGGATAATCTGCCTGAAGAAGAAAATTCCAGAAGATATAAAAAGGATTCTAAACCATCATCCTTCATAAAATTTAAAATTTTCCCCTGGATGTTTTTAAACCATATATCAAGAAGATAAGAAAAATGAGAAAAATGGAACATCTGCTCAGTGAAACTTTCAGGCAGAAAAAGATTAACTCTTAGATTAAGCCAATTGTCCATAGACAGTTTCTCTTGGCTTTCTCTAATGACTCAGAAATATTATTTCCTTCTCCTCATGAAATGACTTTGGCACCCTTGATTTCATTATTTTTGGAAAAAGCAAAGTTAGTTAATTAAAATCATAAACCTATATGAGTTGGGTTAAGATTCCACTCTGCTAAATAGCATTGGTATTTCATTGCATTTTAGTCTATATATAGTGAAGAAGTAACTACCTTTGTTGAAATGTTCTCAATTACTTTCTTATGGGGAACTCAGATAAAAGTTTTTGTTTTTCTTTTAAATGAGAAAGAAGTGTTCATGCCAATAAGAAAAGTAATCATGTTTCTGGATATGTAAACACGAAATCTATGAAATAAATGTTTTGGTAAAATATATCTTTTTGGCACTAATTTATCTGGCAACCAAAAGCATTTTCCTGGGGAACAAAAGGTTTTGTGGAAGAAACCTTCTGTATCCTACAACTGATTGATTACAGAGTAAATTACAGACCCAAGAATGGAAAGTTATCAAAACCAGGAAATGCTTTGGTTTAAGTAACTTCATTGAAATTGTCTGTGTGTATAGCTACTATTTCTACATCTTTGCCAATAATCCACACTCACAAATCAGTCAGGTTTCTATTGGATCCAGAATATTGACACTTAGGGCAAAGGAAAAAAAAATACATAGTCAAATCAACTTTATTGCCTTTATGTACCCAAGTCTTCAGATTTTAGCGTATTTTATGGATATGGTCCAAAAATATTTGTAGGCTAGTTCACTCTCTCACCTTCAAATGAGAAGCAAAACAGAGAAAGTCTCAAAAATAGTAACACCAGATTTACTAAAAAAGACCTTTCCTTGTTTATACAATGCAGAAGAAGGGAAAGTTTCCATGAATGGCAATCTGGGGAGAGAAGAAAGGGGATATTTAAAAATTCATTAAAGCAAATAGAGACAATAATACTTGAGGACTGCTGAACTTGCATGTGGCTCTGTCATCTAAGTGTGTGACAACTCTCCCAAGCCTCAGTGTCTTTATTGGAAAAGAAGTCTATAATTTTCTCCTATCTACATCACAGGATTGTTACATCACAGAAATTATTATGGGTAAAAGTGTTTTGTAAATGTTTAAGCACCAAAACGTTTTATTATTAATATTACCATTCTTTTAGATTCTTTTTCTGGTGATTGTAGTTGATGTTATTATTTCTCTTGCTCAGAAAGGCAGCTTCCCAGGAGAATCACCTCCATTTTCATTGAAATTCCAGAGACAACAGTCAATGCTATTCAAGTAATCTTTTTGTCATACAAGAAGGCCCACATAGAACACTAGGTAATCAATAGTCCCTATTCTTTGATCCTGACAAAATGAATGATCAAAGTTTTCTAAACATCCAATGAGCTTGATTCTTTTTAAAGATATCAACAAACGTATTAATTTTCTCTGGCCTGACTGTCCAAATCAGGGAGGGGCAGAAGCAGGCATACCAACAAACCTAATAAAGTAAACTCATCACAAAGCAAGATGGTTATAATGCTAGGGGCCTTAAAGCACACTTTAAAAAATCACATATTTATATATATCTGTCATTGCAGATTCTATATAACAATGATAATTTAAGAAGGTAAAAGAAGGTAGGTGGATGGGTGGATAGAGAAACGGAGAAAAAAACAGAGCACAAAAAAAACAGGTGGATAGATATAGTATATAGATATATAAAATTGAAAATATATACGTCTAGTAGAGATTTAATAAAACAATCAAGTAGAAGAAAAAATTACTAATTCCATACCTAGACCTAATGAATATAAATGTTTTAACACATTAATATTCTTCATAGTATGTTTCTATGCAGTTTCTTATTTATTTCACATAACTGATTTATACTATGTATCAGTTTTAGATCAACATTGGGATAATTATATATAATAAAATATATAAAATGTAAGTATACAATTTGATGATTTGTGACAAATAATACTCCTGTGTAACTACCATCAGTATCAAGATATAGAATATTTATACAACCTAACATGGTTCCTTGTGGCCCTTTGCAGTGAGTCCCTCTTAACCAATGTCTCAGATTAGCATCTTTTCTTTGTTCCCACAGATTAATTTATTAGGGGATGCCTGGGTGGCTCAGAGGTTGAGCACCTGCCCCTGGCTCAGGGCATGATCCCGTGGTCTCAGGATCAAGTCCCACATCAGGCTCCCTGCCCGGAGCCTGCTTCTCCCTCTGTCTACGTCTCTGCCTTTCTCTCTCTGCATCTTTTATGAATAAATAAATAAAATCTTTAAAAAATTTTTAAAAGTTTTAAAAATGATTAATATATTAGTTTTACCTACTCTAGAAATTAACAAATGGAAACAATATATAAATTTTTTGTGTCTGGCTTTTATTCACTCAACATAACATTTTTCAAATTTGTTCATGATTAGTAGTTTGCTCTTTTTATGATTGAATAGTGTTCTACTATATGAGTCTACTAAAATTTTGTTTATCCATTCACATTCTAGAAACATTTGGATTAATTCTAGTTTTTTGGTATTAATAATACAACTATTATGAGGGACGCCTGGGTGGCTCAGTGGTTGAGTGTCTGCCTTTGGCTCAGGGATCTGGAATGGAGTCCCGCATTGGGCTCCCTGCATGGAGCCTGCATCTCCCTCTGCCTGTGTCTTTGATTCATTCTCTATGTGTCTCTCATGAATAAATAAAATCTTAAAAAAATAAAATTACTATAACATTTATATATATTAGACATTGAGTGGTTTATTTTACTTAATATAAAACAGTATTTGTTGATTATTTTTTAAATGTTCAAACATGTTTTAAGTGGTGGATACACCATAATTCATTAAAACATCCTATATATTTGCATATTTAAACAGTTAAATTTAATTTATTCAAATATTTAATTTATTTGAATTGTTAAATTACATATTTAAATTGTAATTGTTTTCTTTTATAAATAACAATGCAATGAACATCTTTGCTTTTTCTCTTCTTTGGATGTTAGCAAAGTTTCTTAGAGCAGTCCAAACTGAAGCTGACACACACATACACAAAACTAAAGAAAATGCTCAATAATGTTCTTTGTACTCTCTGACTTATAATACATGAAACACCAGACATTCTACCAGAATAATTTAAAATATAATCTAAATTGCAAATGCTTTCTAGAGCGTTCCCTCTCTTCCTGTCTTTTTTTTTTTTTTTTTAAGAGTTACTGCTGAAGAGTTAGCTTCTTTGTTATTTTCTCCCTTTTCAATTGACAATCACCTTGATAAATAGAGGAAGAAAGGCATCTCAACTCTCTTTGGATTAATTGTAAGGAAAGAAATTGTTGAATGACGCCAAATGTGTAGGTGTTGAGCATTGTTTGTTTTTTCTTAAATTGAGAAGTATGCTTTTGCACCATGGCAGTCAAACCCTACATCAAAGAAGCAAAATATGGAATAATGTAACAAAAAAGAAAATCCTTTTTGGAGCCAAAAAAATGATCAAAACAGAGAATCAAAGGTAGAGCCTATAGTGACAGAACTGCAGGAGATTGAAGCATTTAAAATACACCTGTGTTTGTGCTAGTTGAAAAACTCATATTCATAACCTAGGTAGTCTTTTAAACAAGCAATATATTTAATGTGTATTTCTATTCTATATTTTTCCCTAGTATCATTTACATGAGAAAGAAAACACTGGACCTATTCCCACACTTTATTTTAAAGAACAAGGCCTTCCTCAAGGTTTTTAAATTTTGAATTCAAAAGCTGGACTTCAATAAATGGTGCTGGGAAAATTGGACAGCCACATGCAGAAGAATGAAATGAGACCATTCTCTTACACCATACCCAAAGATAAACTCAAAATGGATGAAAGATCTAAATGTGAGACAAGAATCCATCAAAATCCTAGAGGAGAACACAGTCAACAACCTTTTTTTAACTTGGCCATAGCAACTTCTTGCAAGATACATCTATGAAGGCAAGAGAAACAAAAGCAAAAATGAACTATTGGGACTTAATCAAGATAAAAGTCTTCTGCACAGCAAAAGAAACAGTCAACAAAACTAAAAGACAACCTACAGAATGGGAGAAGATATTTGCAAATGACCTATCAGATAAAGGGCTAGTATCCAAGATCCATAAAGAACTTTTAAAATTCAACAGCAAAGAAACAAACAATCCAATCATGAAATGGGCAAAAGACATGAACAGATATTTCACCAAAGAAGACATACACATGGCCAAGAAACACAAGAGAAAATGCTCTGCATCACTGGCCATCAGGGAAATACAAATCAAAACCACAATGAGATACCACCTCACACCAGTGAGAATGGTGAAAATTAATAAGACAGGAGACAACAAATGTTAGAGAGGATGTGGAGGAAGGGGAACCTTCTTGCACTGTTGGTGGGAATGTGAACTGGTACAGCCACTTCTGGAAAACTGTGTGGAGGTTCCTCAAAGAGTTAAAAAAAGAGCTACCCTATGACCCAGCAATTGCACTACAGGGGATTTACCCCAAAGATACAGATGCAGTGAAAAGCCAAGACACCTGCACCCCAATGTTTATAGCAGCAATGTCCACAAGAGCCAAACTGTGAAGGAGCCTTGGTGTCCATCGAAAGATGAATGGATAAAGAAGATGTGGTCTATGTATACAATGGAATATTACTCAGCCATTAGAAAAGACAAATACCCACCATTTGCTTCAATGTGGATGGAACTGAATGGTATTATGTTGAGTGAAATAAGTCAATCGGAGAAGGACAAACATTATATGGTTTCATTCATTCAGAGAATATTAAAAAGTAGTGAAAGGGACTATAAGAGAAAGGAGAGAAAATGGGTGGGAAATATCAGAGAGGGTGACAGAACATAAGAGACACCCAGCTCTGGGAAACGAGCAAGGGGTGATGGAAGGGGAGGTGGGCAAAGGGGTTGGGGTGACTAGGTGATAGGCACTGAGGGGAGCACTTGACAGGATGAGCACTGTGTCTTACACTATATGTTGGCAAATTGAACTCCAATAAAAAAAATACACAAAAAAAAATAATTCATGAAGGAAAGTAATATCCTTTTATTTTTTCCTCTGTTTTCTCAACTAAGAAATGGATTTTAAAAAGAAACTGTTTCTCACTGATAGCAGGTATCTGAATCTGTGCAGTTGCTACTCTGAGTGCTTCCTTCTACGGACTGAAGATTTGTGTCCCACCAAAATCCATGTTAAAATCTAATCCTTGGGCAGCCTGGGTGGCTCAGCGGTTTAGCGCCGCCTTCAGCCCAGGGCATGATCCTGGAGACCCTGGATCGAGTCCCACGTCAGGCTCCCTGAATGGAGCCTGCTTCTCCCTCTGCTTGTGTCTCTACCTCTCTCTCTCTCTCTCTCTCTCTCTCTTCTCTCTGTTTCTCATGAATAAATAAAATCTTTAAAAAAAAAATCTAATCCTCAAAGTGATGGTATTTAAAGGTGGGGCCGTTGTGAAATATTAGGTGATGAGGCTGGAGCCCTCGTAAATGGGATTAATGCCCTTAAAAGAAAAGACACAAGAGGGATGATCAGCCTCTCTGTCTCCACTATGTGAAGATTCAGTGAAAAGATAGGCGTCTACAAACCAGGAAGCAGGTCCTTACTAGAATCCAACCATGCTGACACCCTAATCTAGAACTTCCAAGCTCCAGAATTGTAGAAATATATTATTGTTATTTAAGCCATCAGTCTATACTTTTTGTTGTTTTGTTATAACAGCCCAAGCAAACCAAGACACCTTCCCAGCCGGTAAGAAGAAGTAACAAGACCGAAGATGAGTAATGTAGTTACTCACATGTTTAGCCATGGTAATTGGTCTAAAATGATAGTAAGTCACTCAAAGCAAGCCAGAGACCTTCCCTATGATTTTTTTTTTTTTTTTAAGAGAAACCCCATTCCAGGATGTTTGGGAGTTGATTAGTAATCTCATACTGATTTATAAGAACTAAAGCCTGAATTTTCAGGAATTTGAAAGCCAGTAAATTAACTGCTAATAGGTTAAAATCAGTCATGGTGAGAGTGTTTACATTACAGAAACTAGAAAATGCTAAATCACATTAACAAAATGAAGGATAAAAATCATATGATTATCCCAATAGATACAGAAAAAGAATTTGAAAAAAAACAAACATCCTTTCATGATAAAAACTGTCAACAATTAGGTGTTAGTGGCATGCATTTTAGAATAATAAAGACCATATATAAGAAACCCACAGCTAACATCATACTCAACAGTGAAAACCTGAAAGTTTTTCCTTTAAGATCAGAAACAAGACAATGACACCCACTCTTGCTACTTTTATTCAAGTTAGTGCTGAAAGTCCTAGCCAGGGCAATTAGGCAAGGAAAAGAAATAACAGGTATACAAATCAGAAAGGAAAAGTAAAAATCTCCGGTTTGCAGATGACATGATGTTTTCTCTAGAAAATCCTAAAAAACCCAACCAAAAACTATTAGAACTTTAGAACTAATTAAGGAATTCAGTAAACTTACAAGATACAAAATCAATATACAAAAATCAGTTTCATTTTTATACACTGACAACAAATTATCAGGAAAAGAAAATAAGAAAACAATACACTTGCAATAGTATCAAACAGAATAAAACCCTTAGGAATAAATTTAACCTAGGGAAGGGTATGAAAAATCTATATCCTGGAAACTATAAAATATTGATGAAAAAATTGAAGAAGACACAAATAAATAGTAAGGTATCCTGTGTTTATGGTTTAGAAGAATTAAAATTGTTAAAATCTCCATACCACCTAAAGTGATCTATAGATTCAATGCAATCTCTAACAAAATCCCAGTGGTATTTTTCATAGAAATAGAATAAACACTCCTAAAATTCATATGGAACCAGAGAAGATTCCAAGTGAGTAAGGGATAGGCAGGGCTAGGTAGGGAGAGATAGGTAAGGGGCTATGGAATCTGGCTCACAAAAGTCCTAAAAATGTGTAGGTGAAAGGAAATTGGAGATAAAGAAACAAACCAGACCATCCTGTCCTAGGTGTCAGAAGTGGGGTCTTGTTATAATAGCTACTTGTGACCAACATAGAACTACCTGACCCTAAAACGGAAGTAAGCCATTGAAAGTGCTATCACCAGTCCTTACTCAGTGGTGATATCAATAGAGAGGTTAAAAGGATTTAGGTTCTCTGGTTGGCTTTCAATAAAAGACCAGCACTACAATCCCCAGTGGCAACCCTGCCCATCCCCTCTCACTCTTGAGAGCTCTCTCTGTATCCTTGCTTAATAAACTTCTATCATTTTACTCATTCTCCTTTGTCCACAAGATTCATTCTTCAACTCCATGAGACAAAAACCTAGCTCTCCTGCTTCCCAGGTAGCCAAAGCTATTTTTAGAAAGAAGAGCAAAGCTAGAGGCATCATACTTCCGGATTTAAAACCACATTATGAAGCTATAATAATCAAAACAGTATGGTATTGGCATAAAAACAGGCACATAGATCAATGAAACAATACAATACAAAGGCCAGAAATAAATATAGGCATAGATGGCCAATTAATTTCAACAAAGATGCCAAAATGATATAATGGAAAGAATAGCATTTTCCATAAATGACATCCACATGAAAAAGAGTGAAACTGAAGCACTATCTTATGCCATACACAAAAATCAACTCACAAGACTTGTATGTAACAACAGGAATTGTTCCCAGAAGAAAATATAGGAGGGGTAAGTTCCTTGGCATCCATCCTGTCAGTGATTTTTTTGGATTTGACATCAAAATCAAAGGCAACAAAGTGAAAATAAACAAGTGAGACCACATCAAACTAAAAAGCTTCTGCGCAGCAAAGGAAACAGCAAAATGAAAAGGCAGCCTATGAAAAATATTTGTAAAGTACACATCTGATAAAGGGTTAAGATATAAAATATACAAAGAACTCATAAAATTCAATAGCCAGGGAAATAATAAAAAGTAAATAACACAATTAAAAAGTGAACTTAAGTTCAGAACAATTTCTGTACTTTGACAAATGCCATATTCTAGTTAGTTTGGGGATTCTGATACCTTAACTTAGTTATGGACAAGGAGATGAGATTTTGTTTTTACCATCCAATTCAATAAACATTTATTGAGCATTTTGCTAAATTAGAGGACAGAGGCATCTATACATGGATCTCCAATGCAAATCTTCGCCTTTCACAAATATAATCTGAATTTTTGGTCATTTGAATAAAAATATTTTAAGAGGCCATATGTATATGAAATATAACTTGCTAATTATCTAAAGACTCTTTATTGTCAGAAATTTATTAGTTGCTTCATTAAATTATTACAACAAAATACTTAAAAATCTTTCCTGGCTATTCACTGACAAACTTCTAGGGCTGATTATTACAAATCATCTTGACCTGACCTTCATCTCAGTTGCTGATCCAAGTGTCAGTAATGAGAACAAAACAAAAAGTCAAAAGCAGGAAAATAGCATGCATTCAAAGACTTCAACAGGGTAAAAAGGAGCAAGGTGCAAACTTCAAAATGCCACCTCTGATTATAACACCAAGCTGAAAGAGGTGGTATCACTAGAGCTTTGGTAAAGGGACAGAAGTTAGGGAAGTGTGAGACTGGAGGAAAAGATTCCAGATTGTTCCATGAGGTCTCCTGTCAATGCTGTTTCATGACCAAGTGAGGAATATATGTTCTCTTCATCAGGCTTTTTCAATTGTAAGTGAACATCAATTCAGATTGACTTAAGGACAAACAAATCTAAGCATGGAATCTATTGGCCCTTAAACTGAGAAGTTGAAGGGTCCAATGTATGACTGGATGTAGAGACTCAAATATTATCCCTAGGTCTAGAATTCTATTTCTTGTGTCTCAGATACCTAGCTTCCTTTTGGGTAGCCTCTACCCATATAGTGACCCCATGTAGCACCACATCCAATCATTGTGGCCAGGGGCATGGAATATTCTAATTGGCTAGGTCTGCATCTGATACCTCCCCCGGGAACCATGGGGTAAGGTTAGTCCCACCCAGACCACCTGACGTGGAGCAAGGTCTTGTCCTCAAGCAAAGATAAAAGCATTCTTTTTTTTTTTTTAAAGATTTATTTATTTATTTATGATAGACAGAGAGAGAGAGAGAGAGGCAGAGAACACAGGAGGAGGGAGAAGCAGGCTCCATGCCGGGAGCCCGACGTGGGACTCGATCCCAGGACTCCAGGATCACACCCTGGGCCAAAGGCAGGCGCTAAACCGCTGAGCCACCCAGGGATCCTGATAAAAGCATTCTTATTAAAAGTAGGAGGAACTGAAGTTAGGATGTAAGGTCTCTGTGGTTGGTTCCCTGGGCTGCCCTGAGCAGGCAATATAGATTAAGCATCAGGCTTTAGAGTCAAACAGACCTGTATCTATACTCCAGATCTGACACATCCTAGCTGTGGGGACTCGGACAAGTTGTTTAATCTCTCTGTAGTTGTGTCCATGAAATGGAAATATTCATTCCTAGCTCATAGATTCTCAATGAGTATCATAAGAGATCATATATGAATATAAAGCACAGTAACAGGCAAATAGTAATCAATCACTTAATAAATATTTAAAGAAGCTAATATGACTAGAAAGGATAGAAAATTTAGAGACAAATGAATTTCATCCCTGAACAGACATTGATGCCTTTTTAAATCACTGATAAGATAAAGCAAAATCCAAATTATACTCATCTAATGATGATAAATATTCCATTGTTTATTGTAAATTTTTTATAAGGATTCTTATCACTACATTAAAGAATTTCTTAGGTAGATAACCCTACCTAGTTTCTGCATCTTATACTAGTATATACATGATTTAGGATCAACATTTTAAAATATTAAGATTACTTCACAGCCCTCAATAACTCATTTGTACCTGCTTACATATTTTGATGAGAAAGAAGAGAGGAAATTCAGAGCCTAGACAAAAGATTGAAGTAAAATCTAATACAGAATTGGGATTGCTAACTCAGCACAGAGATGCCAAAACTGCATGGATAAGTGATTTTGAAAACCATCAAATAGACATTCCACAAGGTCAACCATAATGCATTGTGCCTGAGAGTAATGAGTGATTTTAGTCCAATAGTCATTAAAATGCCTAAGTATAAGGGTTTCTGTTCTGCCGGTTTTCATAGGAGGGTATCATTTTATATATAAATTTCATCTTGCCTTTAATTGCCTAGTTTAACCATAAATACTTTTTAGAAAACTCTTGACATTTCTGAAGTGAGAAATCTGGCCTGGGCTTAGAGTTACTTGGGGTCGGTGACAAGGATGAAGGTACACCAAGGAAACGAGTCAAACAGAAGCCAAGAAGCCTCCAATGCAAATAAATCCATTTACTTTCCTTCCTTCCTTCCTCCCTTCCTCCCTCCCTTCCTTCCTTCCTTCCTTCCTTCCTTCCTTCCTTCCTTCCTTCCTTCCTTCCTTCCTTCCTTCCTTCCTTCCTTCTTTCCTTCCTTCCTTCCTTCTATCTTGTAGGCACAAGCAATATGTGAATATTTTTTCACATTCAAATGACCTTTTTACAAGCAAAACAGCCAAATTTAATGATATCCTGAGATCATGTGTCACAATCCTTGATGTTCAGGACTGAATTTGCACTGTTGATTTCAATGATTTTCTGTGTCAACTCTGCACCAAAACCCCTAAGTGAAAATTTTGATTGACTCCCTGGGTGTGATCACAACCAACAGTCATGTACTTGCATGAGTAAACATATTTTTAAGAATACTTCATAGAAACAATGTAGACATTGCCCAAATGGTTTTCAAGTGGTGTTGTCAGGTTAAAATTGAGTGCTTTTCCCAAGGAGGAGGACCTTGGTAGATAATAAAAACTAACTAAAACAATTTCAATTTTTAAGATAATACCTTGAATTCTAAAGAATGGCTATGATCTTTTAAAAGCACATGGGCTTTGCTATCCAATAGATGTGGGTTTAGCCTCAGATTTTCCACTTAATAGGTATGATTTTGGAAACTTGATACTTTTAAGCTTCAGTTTCTTCATCTATACAATTAAAATATCAAAAATACTTACCTCAATAATAGGTTGTGAGGCCCAAATGAGATGTCGCATGTAAAGTGCTCAGCGTAGCATCTGACATTGTGGTTAGCACACGATGCATTTAGTTGTGGATACTTAGATTCTATACTGGTTTGCATTGAGTTTTGTTTGTTTGTGTTATGTTGTTTTAAGAGGTCTTAGACCCATGAATGATGGATGGAAAGAGATAAAATATTTTCTACTCAAGTCCCATAGGTCCTGTGATCCCATAGGTACTTTTGAGCACAGGGATAGGCTGAGTTATCATTTTAATTCCGTGCCCTGCCCCCTCTATGGCCTGTGACAGAGTAGGTACTGAAGTCTCAAGCTTGTCATATCCTCTTTATTTTTATTTCTCTTTTTGCATAACAGATAAAGCCTTATGGGTAAGCAACCTTGTACAGAATTCAGCAATTCTCTTCATTTCCAAAAAAAAAAAAAAAATCTTCTTCACAGGACCTTGGCCAAATAGTGGATGTTCTCCTGGAGATTCTGCTGAGGGGTAGCAAAGGGGATTTATATGATATAGTGTGTATTTTCTTTTCAATCTTCCAGGATCTCTTTTGGTCTTTAATCTTATAGGCTCCTGTTTCCCTTGAGGTTCTCCTGTCTCACACTATTCCAGCACCTTCCCTCAAGACCATTATTTCTGCCTATTTCATACACAGAATAATTTAGCTCCTGCAATCCAGCATCCATATCACTTAATATGGTCTTTAAGTTGAATAAACTAAAGTTTTTCCATGTCTGAGGTTTCACCCTTCCTAGACAAGATACCACAGATAGCAAATTTTATTTCCTGTCACTACTATTTCTAAATTTTCCCATAAAAGTTACATCTTATCATGTAAAATTATTTATTGTCATACTAGTCTGTAAGCCACGTGAGGACAAAGACTGCCAATCAAGTCCACCACTTCAGCATCAACCTCAAATACCATCGGAGCAGTCAGTAAATATTTATTTATGATGCATGTCACTGTAGGATAAATCTATTATCCTTCCTGGGGGCAGCATGCACTTTATCACAAATATTCTATCTAGCAAGCTTGCAAGTATACATGTGTGGGTGTGTTTGTGTACATACATGTGTATGGGACAAGAAGTCTTATTACCTTTCATACTTACACTAAAATCTCCTTTCAGATATTCATTTATCAAAAGCTTGATCCAGTCCTGTGTTACTTTAGCTAATAAGTGAGGATATCATACCCAACTCCAGATGTTGAATCAGAAAGTTTATGAGGTAAAGGTTGATCAAAGGAAAACAATGCTCTGGGTAATAACAACTAGTTTTGGGGTTTGTTTTGTTTTGTTTTCTGGGAAATAAATACAGAAAATTTGTGACGTACCAGTTCTCATTAGACTCAGACATGGAAGCTTTAGAGATATCTAGTTTGATATTTTTATTATATTTACTTCATCCACATTTTCAGCTCTTTTGTTTTCTTGCATTTTCAGTTTTAATAATCTTTGTATTCTTCTCCTACCCTGTGGCCAATTGCCCTGATCTCATTTCTTATTTTCCTCCTATGTTCACTTCCTCCACTTGCTAACTTGATTTATCTTTTTGCCTGGTATCAGTTTCTAACCTTTCCCTTATTTTCCTCTGATTTCCACTTATCCTCCAGCTAATCTTTTGACCTTTTTGTAATCTCTTTTCTTTCCACATTATCTTGTTTTCAGACTTGTCCTTATCTGCTTAGCCTACGGTCAAGTTCAGGTGGAACATTCAATCTGAAGTCTTTAGCCTATAAATGGATTACCAGTTGTCTCAAAAGCCTTGGCTCACCTGAGAATGGTCCCTTCAGGAATAAATGGAGCCTATGTGTTCTCTGTTCTTCCCCACTTTCCCACATGCTTACTATTTTGAAACTTCAGGCAGAATTTCTAAGTAAAAGGAGCACAGTGATTAACTTAGGTTTTATCCAATCATTCATTGTTTTCTCTCCATTTCTCCTCGACCCTCTGTCTTAGGACATTTAAAGAGTGAGGGGCAATTTGGCACAGGACTGCCTGCATCTTTCAGATTTAAATTGATACTCTAAAAAGCCCAGCCACCTCCAAGGCAAATGTTTCCCAAGTTTCAATTTAGTTTTCATTAGGAACCCGGCAGTCGTGTGCCAGCCTGCCTGCCCATTTAAACAAGGCCTCTCTCAGGGGATTATGCAGTTGCAAGCTGAAACATCTATATGCAAATGAGTCTTTCTGTATTTGCTATCAGCTACCACAGAAATTTTCCATTCCTTCAAAGCTATTTTTTTAAGGCAAACAGAAATCAAAAAGGAAAGAAAGAAAGAAAATCTCTTTAGCATAGAGAGACACCCTGAAGAAGAGTGGAAGTTTGGCTCTCATCCTACCCACGTCCACACCTGTGCACCTACTCCTTCAAACAGCTGCAGGAGGTAGAGAACTCCTGCCTTCCCCACCAGGGGACATAAATATATCCGAAGGCAAAGTTGTATTACAATTCTAATATATCCAAAATAAATAACTGGGCACAACATAAGTAGGAAAGCTTTTTCTTGAGGTGAAAAACATAAGCTAAAATGAGTCTAAAGTTTTTGAACAAAATTAAGTTTGATATTTTAAAAATATATATATAGAATTAACTCTATGTTATTTGCTTGAATAGAGTGGAACAGCATTGCTAATGTTATGATTTATGTCTCATGTAAACTTAAAGTATTTTATTTTGAAATGCAATACCTTTTACTAAAATTGAATATTGTAAGAATCACTTATACATGGCAATTGGTCCTCAAGCAGGTCCTTTGGGTATCAATTTCCTCACCTGTCAATCAAGGACTGAATTAGATCAGGAGGTTTCTTTTTTTTTTTTTTAATTTTTTTTAAATTTTATTTATTTATGATAGTCACATAGAGAGAGAGAGAGAGAGAGAGAGGCAGAGACATAGGCAGAGGGAGAAGCAGGCTCCATGCACCGGGAGCCTGACGTGGGATTCGATCCGGGGTCTCCAGGATCGCGCCCTGGGCCAAAGGCAGGCGCCAAACCGCTGCGCCACCCAGGGATCCCAGATCAGGAGGTTTCTAATGAAACTGTTAGACAATCCCTCAATACTTTAACTTTGATTTTGGAATTTAAAGTTACAAGGCTAATATGAAGGACCCTCATTCTTCTTATTTTTTTTCTAATTTTTTAAAGATTTTATTTCTTTATTTGAGAGAGATAGAGAGCATGAGCCAGGGAAGGGGCAGAGGGAAAGGAAGATGCATACTCCTCATTGAGCAGGGGCCCCAACACAGGGCTAGATACCAGGATCCCAGGAGTATGACTTGAGCAAAAGGCAGACGCTTAACTGACTGAGCCACCCAGGTGCCCCATTATTCTTCACCAGATTCACCTATAGTTGACATTTTGTCCCATCTGCTTTGTCATTGCTATTCTCTCTCTCTCTCTCTCTCTCTCTCTCTCTGGATAGATAGATGATAGATAGATAGATAGATAGATAGATAGATAGATAGATAGATAGATGATAGATAGATAGGAGACAGATGACAAATAGTAAATAGATGATGGATGAAAGATAGATGATAGAGAGACATATAAATAATAGATGATAAATGATAGCTGATAAATATGCACATCTACCATATATATAAATAGAAATATGTAGATATATAGATCTCTCTATGCATAACACATATGTGAATATACACATATATACATACACATAGATATGTATACATATTCATTTATTTATCTGAAATTCAGATTGAATTTTTTTCTGGCAAGCCAATATGGGAGAAAAGCCAACAGAGTGTAATAATGAGCAAGCTAACAATGTGGATAATTGGGGTTCCATCTTGCTGGGGACTTTCTGAGAAACCATATAGAATACTCCTTTAGAATTGAACCACAGAAGAAGAAACAGCCTGAGACATTATCTCTGGACTCCCATCCAGTTTCTCTTGAGGACTATACCCAGGGCAGCATTAACTCCTTGGTCCTTCTGTGTTGTTCTGACTTGTAGCTGAGCAAGCTTGTAAGCATGAAAGATGCCTTCAAGCAGAGAAGTGCAGAGAAGCAGGCATTTAAAGCAGGAAGCTGTCCATGGTATAGCTGATACCATCCACCACAGGGGCGGAGGATGTTTAGAGGTGAGCCTTGGGGACATGGGGCAGGGCATCAACAGAGTCAGAGTTCTTTTTAGTAGTTCCTTCACTTCACTTTCATACTCATAAAGCAATGTTGTGATTATCGTATGGCTTCTAAAATGTTACAAGGAGAGAGTGGTGCAGCCCTGAGGCTCCCAGCCCTGTCATTATGGCTTTCAATATTTAGAAATCACTGACATTCTGGACTTTCCCACCAGCTGTAGGAGCTTAACCAATGTACCTACTCTCGAAAGTACTTACTTTCGGCAGCCCAACAATTTATGTTTCTGGGCCAGTAAGACTATGGGACAGGCCTCCAGATGGTGCCAAGATGCCTCTATATAAAATAGTACATAAAAGAGTACTCTCTGAGTCCTCCTGAGAGATAGTTGACCTCCTTCTCACAGCCTCACAACCCTGTAACAACATTTCAGTGGTTGGGTGTCATAGTCTCTATTCTGAATTTTTACAATATTCATTCTCCAGATGGACAAATTGAGTTTCTGGTATGAATACCTCTCCCCAAAAGCCCATTTTCTATGAATTTTTATGTAAAGGCTTTGACTTTAAGCCTCAAATCATTCTTAGATTAATTAAAAACACCTGGTTATTATCTAGTCCCTTTTATCTATAGAGTGGGGTCTTAAACTTAGCCTGAAGGAACTCACATTTCTTAGTGGGTTTGATTAGCAGCAGAGAAAGCACGAAGATTCTCTTTCTTCCAGGCCTGTGTCTATCTAACCCAGTTCTACCAGGAAGTATTCTGGGGTATAGTGTAAAATTAAGGGGTTGAGTATTCATCCTGAAATAATTCAGAAGCTGATGGAAAGTATGAGCTTATAAGTACACGTTGTTTTATTTTGTAAAAATGTGGATTAGAATATGTGTTAACCTGGGTCCTTCAGGAAGCAGATCTGCTTTTCTTCCTTTCCTTTCTTAACTTACTTTCTTTACTCCATTATAGGTTTCACAGAAGAGTACTCCCTCCATAAATCACTTAACAAGAATCCCTGCTTTCATCTGATCTAACACAGATTTGGAGACAGGTAAGCCTGAAAGGTTTAGAGGTAATGGATATGAGGGCAATGCTGTAGAATGAAAGAAGTAATGAATTACTTTTCTCTTAAAAAAAAAAAAAAAGGTTTAAATGAAATAATTCAACATGTACAATTTGATACTTTCTTTCATTTTAACCTACAAATGTTATAAATACCACTTTGCTAAACCTTCACTTTACCTCTAACTTAGTGCTAAGAACTCCAAGCCTTATTCACAGAATCAAAGAATTAATATACTACTGTACAACCTCTCTGATGTTGCAACCTTCAAATGAGTCTTTAATAGCATGTCCATCCTCTTGCTGTGATTTGCTGGCATTCAAACCTCACCAGCTAATTTTAATAAGAACCTTAGAATTTTATAGCTGAAAATTTTTAGGGATCATCTAGTCCAATTCTTTTAGGTCAAGAACAAATGGAAGCCAACGAATTCCAATTATTGCTCTAGGTCATTTAGCTACCAAATGGCAGAACTGAGATGATAATCCCGTCTCATGGTGCCAATCGAACACTATTTACACTGAATCACATTACCTGGCCTTTACCAAACTTTACATATTTCAGATGGAGGAGTAAAAGAGTATTCAACTTTTTTACTCACTACTCATTAAATCATATCATTGGGCTCATAAAGGAATTACATTAGTATTTGCTTTAGTCTTCTAATGAGTTTGTAATGCTAAATTATAAAATCATCTTCTTTTCTTACTCTTTTCCTGGCTATATAAGCTTTAGCCAATTTCTTCAAATAACAACAAGCATGCAACTGTCTCTGAGAGAGAAAGCCTCATAGGCAGAACTATTGAATGTTGTGTTATTTCAGTCAAGATATAGTTGGATTTACCTGAACTAGACTAAATGGATTCATTTTCAGGAAGACTTAGGTTGTCTGTAAATAAGATCAATGTTATAAATAAAAGCATTGCTGTACACATATGTTTATATACATATTGTTGCCCTTTGCCTTGAAAGATGAAATTATATGGAATAAAAAGAAATTCTTGCAGGGCCCAGCCACTTCCATAAGGTCTAACAAAATCACTGTTTGCTCACCATTAATTATAGCTATCTAAGCAAATTGACCTTTATGCCCCTTAGGTTGTTCTTCAAATACAGGCATCTCTGACAGCCTTAAAAGATTACATACCTCAAAGCTACTGAACTTCCCTATTGAATTTTTTGTCTCTGTTTGAAACAAAAGCAAAATTTACTAAAGAAAAAATTGCTGCTTTAAGTGATATAATTTGACTACTAGGAATTTACATTAGATTCTTTTCTATAATGAACAATTCCATAGAAAAAAGGGAGAAAGAAGAAAAAGAAAAAGGGAGAATATCCTCTTCTCAGGTGTCTAGAGCTAATAATATCATAATCTTTTTCATAATAATGACTTCCATATGTAGTTAATAGTAAGGTTTTAAAAACAAAAGAAAATAGGGGGAGGAGCAAGATGGCGGAAGAGTAGGGTCTCCAAATCACCTGTCTCCACCAAACTACCTAGAAAACCTTCAAATTATCCTGAAAATCTATGAATTCGGCCTGAGATTTAAAGAGAGACCAGCTGGAATGCAACAGTGAGAAGAGTTCGCGCTTCTATCAAGGTAGGAAGACGGGGAAAAAGAAATAAAGGAACAAAGGCCTCCAAGGGGGAGGGGCCCCGCGAGGAGCCGGGCTGAGGCCGGGGCGAGTGTCCCCAGGACAGGAGAGCCCCGTCCCGGAGGAGCAGGAGCTGCACCGACCTTCCCGGGCGGAAAGGGGCTCGCAGGGAGGTGGAGCAGGACCCAGGAGGGCGGGGGTGCCCTCGGGCTCCCGGGGACACTAACAGACACCTGCGCCCCGGGAGAGTGCGCCGAGCTCCCTAAGGGCTGCAGCGCGCACGGCGGGACCCGGCGGGACCCGGAGCAGCTCTGGGGGGCTCGGGGGCGGCTCCGCGGAGGGGGCTGCGCGGCCCGGGAGCGCGAATCCACCAGCGCAGGCTCCGGAGCACAGGGCGCCGGGACACAGCCCAGGATCCCGCCTCCCCCGGGACAGGCAGAGGCCGGGAGGGCCCAGGACAGCGAGGACGCTCCTGCCCCAGCTGAGCAGATCAGCGGCCCCGCCCCAGAGCCTCCAGGCCCTGCAGACGGAGTTCCTGCCGGAGCTGAATCCAGGTTTCCAGAGCTGCCCCGCCACTGGGGCTGTTCCTCCTGCGGCCTCAGGGGGTAAACAACCCCCACTGAGCCCTGCACCAGGCAGGGGCACAGCAGCTCCCCCAACTGCTAACACCTGAAAATCAGCACAGCAGGCCCCTCCCCCAGAAGATCAGCTAGACGGACAACTTCCAGGAGAAGCCAAGGGACTTAAAGAACACAGAATCAGAAGATACTCCCCTGTGGTTCTTTTTGTTTGTTTGTTTGTTTTTGTTTTTGTTTTGTTTTGCTTTTTGATTTGTTTCCTTCCCCCACCCCCTTTTTTTCTCCTTTCTTTTTCTTTCTCTTTTTCTTCTTTTTTTTTTTTCTCGTTTTTTTTTTCTTTTCTTCCCTTTTTTTTTCTCTTTCTCTTTTCTTTCCTTCTTTCTCTCCTCTCTTTTTCTCTTTTTCCCAATACAATTTGCTTTTGGCCACTCTGCACTGAGCAAAATGACTAGAAGGAAAACCTCACCTCAAAAGAAAGAATCAGAAACAGTCCTCTCTCCCACAGAGTTACAAAATCTGGATTACAATTCAATGTCAGAAAGCCAATTCAGAAGCACTATTATACAGCTACTGGTGGCTCTAGAAAAAAGTATAAAGGACTCAAGAGACTTCATGACTGCAGAATTTAGAGCTAATCAGGCAGAAATTAAAAATCAATTGAATGAGATGCAATCCAAACTAGAAGTCCTAACGACGAGGGTTAACGAGGTGGAAGAACGAGTGAGTGACATAGAAGACAAGTTGATAGCAAAGAGGGAAACTGAGGAAAAAAGAGACAAACAACTAAAAGACCATGAAGATAGATTAAGGGAAATAAACGACAGCCTGAGGAAGAAAAACCTACGTTTAATTGGAGTTCCCGAGGGCGCCGAATGGGACAGAGGGCCAGAATATGTATTTGAACAAATTCTAGCTGAAAACTTTCCTAATCTGGGAAGGGAAACAGGCATTCAGATCCAGGAAATAGAGAGATCCCCCCCTAAAATCAATAAAAACCGTTCAACACCTCGACATTTAATTGTGAAGCTTGCAAATTCCAAAGATAAGGAGAAGATCCTTAAAGCAGCAAGAGACAAGAAATCCCTGACCTTTATGGGCAGGAGCATTAGGGTAACAGCAGACCTCTCCACAGAGACCTGGCAGGCCAGAAAGGGCTGGCAGGATATATTCAGGGTCCTAAAGGAGAAGAACATGCAACCAAGAATACTTTATCCAGCAAGGCTCTCATTCAAAATGGAAGGAGAGATAAAGAGCTTCCAAGACAGGCAGGAACTGAAAGAATATGTGACCTCCAAACCAGCTCTGCAAGAAATTTTAAGGGGGACTCTTAAAATTCCCCTTTAAGAAGAAGTTCAGTGGAACAGTCCACAAAAACAAAGACTGAATAGATATCATGATGACACTAAACTCATATCTCTCAATAGTAACTCTGAATGTGAACGGGCTTAATGACCCCATCAAAAGGCGCAGGGTTTCAGACTGGATAAAAAAGCAGGACCCATCTATTTGCTGTCTACAAGAGACTCATTTTAGACAGAAGGACACCTACAGCCTGAAAATAAAAGGTTGGAGAACCATTTACCATTCGAATGGTCCTCAAAAGAAAGCAGGGGTAGCCATCCTTATATCAGATAAACTAAAATTTACCCCAAAGACTGTAGTGAGAGATGAAGAGGGACACTATATCATACTTAAAGGATCTATTCAACAAGAGGACTTAACAATCCTCAATATATATGCTCCGAATGTGGGAGCTGCCAAATATATAAATCAATTATTAACCAAAGTGAAGAAATACTTAGATAATAATACACTTATACTTGGTGACTTCAATCTAGCTCTTTCTATACTCGATAGGTCTTCTAAGCAAAACATCTCCAAAGAAACTAGAGCTTTAAATGATACACTGGACCAGATGGATTTCACAGATATCTACAGAACTTTACATCCAAACTCAACCGAATACACATTCTTCTCAAGCGCACATGGAACTTTCTCCAGAATAGACCACATATTGGGTCACAAATCGGGTCTGAACCGATACCAAAAGATTGGGATTGTCCCCTGCATATTCTCGGACCATAATGCCTTGAAATTAGAACTAAATCACAACAAGAAGTTTGGAAGGACCTCAAACACATGGAGGTTAAGGACCATCCTGCTAAAAGATAAAAGGGTCAACCAGGAAATTAAGGAAGAATTAAAAAGATTCATGGAAACTAATGAGAATGAAGATACAACCGTTCAAAATCTTTGGGATGCAGCAAAAGCAGTCCTAAGGGGGAAATACATCGCAATACAAGCATCCATTCAAAAACTGGAAAGAACTCAAATACAAAAGCTAACCTTACACATAAAGGAGCTAGAGAAAAAACAGCAAATAGATCCTACACCCAAGAGAAGAAGGGAGTTAATAAAGATTCGAGCAGAACTCAACGAAATCGAGACCAGAAGAACTGTGGAACAGATCAACAGAACCAGGAGTTGGTTCTTTGAAAGAATTAATAAGATAGATAAACCATTAGCCAGCCTTATTAAAAAGAAGAGAGAGAAGACTCAAATTAATAAAATCATGAATGAGAAAGGAGAGATCACTACCAACACCAAGGAAATACAAACGATTTTAAAAACATATTATGAACAGCTATACGCCAATAAATTAGGCAATCTAGAAGAAATGGACGCATTCCTGGAAAGCCACAAACTACCAAAACTGGAACAGGAAGAAATAGAAAACCTGAACAGGCCAATAACCAGGGAGGAAATTGAAGCAGTCATCAAAAACCTCCCAAGACACAAGAGTCCAGGGCCAGATGGCTTCCCAGGAGAATTTTATCAAACGTTTAAAGAAGAAATCATACCTATTCTCCTAAAGCTGTTTGGAAAGATAGAAAGAGATGGAGTACTTCCAAATTCGTTCTATGAAGCCAGCATCACCTTAATTCCAAAGCCAGACAAAGACCCCGCCAAAAAGGAGAATTACAGACCAATATCCCTGATGAACATGGATGCAAAAATTCTCAACAAGATACTGGCCAATAGGATCCAACAGTACATTAAGAAAATTATTCACCATGACCAAGTAGGATTTATCCCTGGGACACAAGGCTGGTTCAACACCCGTAAAACAATCAATGTGATTCATCATATCAGCAAGAGAAAAACCAAGAACCATATGATCCTCTCATTGGATGCAGAGAAAGCATTTGACAAAATACAGCATCCATTCCTGATCAAAACTCTTCAGAGTGTAGGGATAGAGGGAACATTCCTCGACATCTTAAAAGCCATCTACGAAAAGCCCACAGCAAATATCATTCTCAATGGGGAAGCACTGGGAGCCTTTCCCCTAAGATCAGGAACAAGACAGGGATGTCCACTCTCACCACTGCTATTCAACATAGTACTGGAAGTCCTAGCCTCAGCAATCAGACAACAAAAAGACATTAAAGGCATTCAAATTGGCAAAGAAGAAGTCAAACTCTCCCTCTTCGCCGATGACATGATACTGTACATAGAAAACCCAAAAGTCTCCACCCCAAGATTGCTAGAACTCATACAGCAATTCGGTAGCGTGGCAGGATACAAAATCAATGCCCAGAAGTCAGTGGCATTTCTATACACTAACAATGAGACTGAAGAAAGAGAAATTAAGGAGTCAATCCCATTTACAATTGCACCCAAAAGCATAAGATACCTAGGAATAAACCTCACCAAAGATGTAAAGGATCTATACCCTCAAAACTATAGAACACTTCTGAAAGAAATTGAGGAAGACACAAAGAGATGGAAAAATATTCCATGCTCATGGATTGGCAGAATTAATATTGTGAAAATGTCAATGTTACCCAGGGCAATATACACGTTTAATGCAATCCCTATCAAAATACCATGGACTTTCTTCAGAGAGTTAGAACAAATTATTTTAAGATTTGTGTGGAATCAGAAAAGACCCCGAATAGCCAGGGGAATTTTAAAAAAGAAAACCATATCTGGGGGCATCACAATGCCAGATTTCAGGTTGTACTACAAAGCTGTGGTCATCAAGACAGTGTGGTACTGGCACAAAAACAGACACATAGATCAGTGGAACAGAATAGAGAATCCAGAAGTGGACCCTGAACTTTATGGGCAACTAATATTCGATAAAGGAGGAAAGACTATCCATTGGAAGAAAGACAGTCTCTTCAATAAATGGTGCTGGGAAAATTGGACATCCACATGCAGAAGAATGAAACTAGACCACTCTCTTTCACCATACACAAAGATAAACTCAAAATGGATGAAAGATCTAAATGTGAGACAAGATTCCATCAAAATCCTAGAGAAGAACACAGGCAACACCCTTTTTGAACTCGGCCATAGTAACTTCTTGCAAGATACATCCACGAAGGCAAAAGAAACAAAAGCAAAAATGAACTGTTGGGACTTCATCAAGATAAGAAGCTTTTGCACAGCAAAGGATACAGTCAACAAAACTCAAAGACAACCTACAGAATGGGAGAAGATATTTGCAAATGACATATCAGATAAAGGGCTAGTTTCCAAGATCTATAAAGAACTTATTAAACTCAACACCAAAGAAACAAACAATCCAATCATGAAATGGGCAAAAGACATGAACAGAAATCTCACAGAGGAAGACATAGACATGGCCAACATGCATATGAGAAAATGCTCTGCATCACTGGCCATCAGGGAAATACAAATGAAAACTACAATGAGATACCACCTCACACCAGTGAGAATGGGGAAAATTAACAAGGCAGGAAACAACAAATGTTGGAGAGGATGCGGAGAAAAGGGAACCCTCTTACACTGTTGGTGGGAATGTGAACTGGTGCAGCCACTCTGGAAAACTGTGTGGAGGTTCCTCAAACAGTTAAAAATAGACCTGCCCTACGACCCAGCAATTGCACTGTTGGGGATTTACCCCAAAGATACAAATGCAATGAAACGCCGGGACACCTGCACCCCGATGTTTCTAGCAGCAATGGCCACGATAGCCAAACTGTGGAAGGAGCCTCGGTGTCCAACGAAAGATGAATGGATAAAGAAGATGTGGTTTATGTATACAATGGAATATTACTCAGCTATTAGAAATGACAAATACCCACCATTTGCTTCAACGTGGATGGAACTGGAGGGTATTATGCTGAGTGAAGTAAGTCAGTCAGAGAAGGACAAACATTATATGTTCTCATTCATTTGGGGAATATAAATAATAGTGAAAGGGAAAATAAGGGAAGGGAGAAGAAATGTGTGGGAAATATCAGAAAGGGAGACAGAACATAAAGACTGCTAACTCTGGGAAACGAACTAGGGGTGGTAGAAGGGGAGGAGGGCGGGGGGTGGGAGTGAATGGGTGACGGGCACTGGGTGTTATTCTGTATGTTAGTAAATTGAACACCAATAAAAAAATAAATTAAAATAAAAAAAAAAATTCAAAAAAAAAATAAAAAAAAAATAAAAATAAAAAAAAAAAAAAAAAAAAAAAAAAAAAAAAAAACAAAAGAAAATAAAACAATAAAACTCCCCGCCCCCCCCCAAAAATACTTGTTTACTTCCAGTGAACAAGTGGGAAGGAGAGGTGAAAGGTGTCACACTTGAAAAATGTCCCTTTATTATACTTTTCAGCTCTACAAAAAATGGAGCCCTCCATGGCTTCAGTTTTGGGACCTGGTTATTTTGGTAGTTTCTCTTCTGAGAAATTTCAACCCAATATCAGAGTGAAGATGGCCTACCATTATTCACAGACCTTCTAAATGATTTGTTACTAACATCCAATTAAAGCTAAGAATGATAGTGATGTTGATTAATTGTATGTGTCTGACATTTGATGAAGGCGAACTGACAAAGATTATCCTGCTTGAGGTCATCATTGCACAGCACAAGTGTGCAAGACTTTCCTGGGCAATTCTTTCATTTTGCAAATACTCATGAGAATGTTATTGTTGCTGTTTGTACTATACTGTATTTCCCTATATATAGTTATACAGGGGAACTTCATTAAGAAGTTATCCTTTGATTGATTTTGAAGTCAATCATATGTTCATGAATGCAACATAAATGTATATTTGTGTTCATTTTCCTTTTCTAAGTTGAATTAATGCATTTTATTTGAATAATTCATAATATATATGATCAAAAATCATTCTAAAAGTTCAAATGGGCATACAGTGAAAAGTAAGCCTCCATCCTACCCCCGCCCACTTCCTTGTCTTCTCCCAAAGCAACTGTTTCTACCAGAGATCTATGTAAACTTCCAAAGATGTTCTGTCCCTAAATAAGCACATGTGTTAAAAAAAAAAAAGGCACATATAAATCCAACATTCTGCATCTTGTCAGCATATCATTTCATATTTGTGTATATAAAGCTGCCTTGTTCCATCCCTTCATGGGATCCCATTATGGTTTTAGTATAATTCAACTAGTTTGTGGACATTTAGTTTTGTTTATTTTTTCCCCAATTCTTTGTTCTTATGAACAATAGTGCAGTGAATTTCTTTATATAAACTTCTTTCTACACATGTTCCTGTACTCCTATAGATTAAAATCTGTCCTAGAAAGGTAATTGCTATATCAAAGAGGGGGTGTACATTTTTAATTTTTATAATTATTACACCATTTTTCTCTATAGGAATTACACTAATTTATATTCCCCTAGACCATGAATGGGACTATCATTTTCCCACATTCTTGCCAATACATGTATTATCGTATTTTCTGATTTTGACAATCTAATAAGTAAAAATGTTATCTCATTGTAGTCTTAATTTACATTTATTTTATTATAAGACGCTTAAATTATATTTGTGTTTGCTCTACTGAATTGTGAATTCTTAGTTTATAAGGTTTTCAATATTTTCTGTTTATTACTGGGCTATTATGTGTTAATTAAAGGAGCACAATGTCATGTGTACTATAGGGTATCTTTACCTCTGCAACACCATATGTTAATAAATTATTCTTGTCTCCTCACAAAGTACTTGGTTATAATGGAACTCTACGATGTAATTGTTTGAATCAATGCCCATAATTATATAACATTAATTAGTTTAAGCAGGAACTATTTCTGTTTATTCTTCTATTTCCAAATCAACATTTGGAAATTTATTGGGTGGTATGTAAGTGTATATGATTCTCAAAAAGGGAGGGGGTAGATAGGGGAAAAGATGAACTCTAGAACCAAAAAATCCTTAATTGAACAAAATTAAATGAGATTAATCTGTCAAGTTTATCTACATCTGAATTTGCTAAAACTATATGAAAGAAACATTGTATATGTGTCTCAAAATTATTCACCTACACACTCCTTGAGACTAGTAATCTGCCAAATGGTTTAGAAAATAGTCTTTTTAAGTAAAAAATTTGCTTTGATTATAACTAAGTTGTTTGCTTTCCAACAAGTCTTGAATTTCACAAGTAGCAACAAATACTTTTCATGCTATATTCCTAATCAAGGCATAGCCCTTAATTAAATTGTAAATTCTGCAAATAGTTACACAGAAACATCATTTACTCATTCTATTTGCTGATTATTCCTTCACAATGCAAATATAAAATTTTGACCCCTAGACATACACACATGTTGCATATCTGATGGCACTGTGACCTCCTGATAGATTTGAATGAATTAACTGGTTCCTAGATTTGTACCTTCTGAGCTCTTATGAGGTTCAAGGCACTGTGGAGACAAACAGAAATCAGATAGGCATTTTGCCCTTACAGAGCTTACTGTTTTGAAATCAAGTAACAAAAATATATTCTATAATGTGCCTTGTGTAAAACATTTGTACATCTTAATATTACCTTCAGTGCTACATCCAGAGCATTTCTTTCTTTTCTTAATGTTTTTAAATTTATGTTCCAGTTAGTTAACATAAAGCACAATATTAGTTTCATGTGTACAACATAGTAATTCAACACTTCCATACAAAACTCAATGCTTGTCAGAAGTGCACTCTTCAATCACCTATTTCACCCATCCTTTGCCCCGCCTCCCTACTGGTAACTATTAGTTTGTTCTCTATGATTAAGAGTCTGTTTCTTGGTTTGCTTCTCTTTTTTCCCTCTTTGCTTATTTGTTTTGTTTCTTAAATTCTACATATAAGTGAAATCATATATTTGTCTTTCTCTGACTGACTTATTTCACTTAGCGTAATACTCTCTAACTCTATCCATGTCCTTGCAAATGCAAGATCTTGTTCTTTTTTATGGCTGATTATATATATACATATAATATATATATATTATATATATATCACATCTAATTTATTCATTCATCAATTGATGGATACTTGATCTGTGTCCATAATTTGGCTATTATAGATAATGCTGCTATACTTTGGGGTGTATATATCCCTTTGAGTTGGTATTTTTGTGTTCTTTGAGTAAATACCTATTAGTGTAATTGCTGGATTGTAAGGTAGTTCTATTTTAAAATTTAAGTGTATTTCTTAAATTATCTCATCTGACCCTTACCACTGTCTTAGGAGGAGGATCATTGCCTTCATTTGACAGATGATGGCACAGTTAGTTAAAGGAAAGATGACATGCCCAAAACATAGCATGAGATAGTGACAGAACTATAGCTGGTACTCAGCCTCCCTAAGATGTTACAGGAACCCACATTCTGTGGCCTCTAGACACAGTTATTCTCTCTTTGAAGCTGAGCTGAAGTGAGCAAGACCACACGTTAGAATAGGCACAGTCACTCCTTCTGTCACTAACCAGAATATTTCCTTTTCCTTTCTAGATTTGAAGTCACCAGGATATATTAAAAATATAGAATAATGAGAGGAATCTGAAACCCATTTGAGCAGAAATGCTAAAGCCTATGAAACCAACAGGCCTTAGAACCCACAAACAGGATACAAGTGCTGGACTTACTTATTCCTAACTGTGTGGCCTCAGGTAAGTTACCAAACCTCTCTGTTTCTGAATTTCTTTTTCCAGGGAGTAGAAACAGTTCCCTCACAGGATGGTCATGAAGATAAAATGAGGTGAGTTTTCACAGGCCATTTTCACAGTGAGGAAGTTTTCATAGTGCATGGCTCCTGGCAGTCAGTCACGGGGTCACAAGACATTACAACTGTAATAGGTAGTCTAGGATCCCTGCTTTCACTTCTTTTACACAGAGGCACAGAACTGGAATTACATTACTGAAAGCTATTCCTTTTAGGGTTTGTGGTAATAAATACTGCCTAGTGAGGGGAAATAATCCCCTCACTACCCCAATGGTTCTTACTCTTTTGAGATCAAAAGTTTATAAATCCTTTCCTGACAAAAATGTGCAAACTTTTGCCCACGATTTACAGTGTCCATAGACTCTGAGAAACCCTCTGTAAGGCTTGAAAGGGAGCTTACAGACCCCATGCATGGGAAATACATTAGTGGCAAACAAGTCACTCCCTCTTCTACTCTCTGATGGAAATGTATACTATTTTTTTTCTTAATGTTTTAAAGTTTTCTTTTCAGGAAAAATACTTCAGTGAAGGTGGAGGACCTGGACCACTTTGATCCCAGACTACCTCGGAGTCATCTGGCCTTCTCTGCCCAGCTCCCTTATCCACTGGCTGAGGCTGTCATCTTCCCCACAAAACACTGGCAATCTGCTCAGATGCACAGCAAGCTCTGATAACACTTTAACCTGTGTTATTCCACATGTCCCACCCAGAGGTGATTAAATGTAGTCATCAGAATGTCAGGAAGAGGATGGATCTGGCAGGACTTTTCCTTGAGATATTGTGGGATAGAATGACAATTGTCCAGGCTATCTATTCCACTGGAGAACAATATGTTAATGTAATTAGAAATTTCTCACAGAATCTGGCATAACTAAATAACAAACTAATGAACAGCACTGGACAAATTTTTATTTACTTCCATCCTTGAGGCCGGTATTAAAACTAAGAATTTTGTTTTACAAGTGTGAGATGGTTCACAGTTCTTTATTTTTCTAATTCCAGAGAATTCCATTTTAACTCTCCATTTGCAAGATCATCAAAGGGTCTTGTTTTCAAAGACATCTCCCATTGAGTTACGTTGTAGAAAAGCCCAGGAGCTTTTATGTCTCAAGATATTGGAGACAGTCCTGGCTTAAGGTTATTGTGAATACTGCAGAAATTTACATGTCTCATTCAAATACAGGACGGTCACTGGACCTGTACTCAGTGCTCCTGAGGTCCTGGGGCTTAGTGTTTAATCACTTTCCAGTATCTTTAGAAGCACAACATTGGTCTCTTTTTCCAGAGGTAGAGGCAGAGTGTACAGGGAAGAAAATGCTCTCTGGGCTCCCAGCCTGACTACAGTAACAAACAAATCAAAACAAGATCCTGATTTAATTATTTCAATAAATCACATACATATGTAGAGGCTTCTTTATGTCACCTTATCAGGATGACTATTGACCATGTGGCAAGTGATCACAGCCTTCCTTTTAGGATTTATACAATTGTCCTGGAGCTGTTGTACCACTACTGGGACCAAGGAGATGTGAGACAGAGAAAGTCTGTGATTATCAAGGGCCTCAGGAATTTTCTTTTTCTAGAGAATTTACAGGAGTGCCTACAATCACCTGGTATTTGGTAGATTTCATTTTTCCAGTTGCATTATATATTTGTTTGGTCTGCAATAAGAGGTTATTCTTTCTATTCTCAATGTGCCTGCCATGCCATATGATTATTTATAATAATATTTTTTAAATGGCTTATACTTGGAAACGAGTTTTTTTTTATTTTTGAATGTGGACCACTGACGCATAGAAAATAACTTTACTGTTAAATAAATGCTCTTTAGAAATGACAAGTCATTAACGTACTCAGAATAATATAGTGTTACAGCAGGGATTATGAATGCTGTGATTATTGTAGTTTCTTATATTATACCTAATATTTCTTTCAAGTTTCCGTCTGACAGCTGAGCAAAACAGGAGAGAGCGAGTGATGTTTGTTGGATCTGAAGCAGAAACTGTACATTTAGTGGATTGAAAATTAGGAACCAACAGGCCTTGGTTTTAATGAAAGTTGCACTTGACAATAGCCCATATCTCAGTTCCTCCAACTTGGCAAGATTGATGGCAGAGCAGCTCTGAAATGCCATGAGGGCAAAATTGAAATATCTGTGGCTCTCTTCACCTCAATGTGTCTCCTCCTATTTCCTTCTAGTTTCCACTGAGTGCCCACCATGAAGGACTCTAAGAGCTGGTGGAGAGAGGAGAGGAAGTTTTGTTTTTCCTTTCTTTCTCTCATTTCTTCTTTACTTCTTCATTTTCTTCCTTCCTCTATCACTCTCTTCTTTGTTCTCTTTATGTGTCTCATAATTACCCCCTCACACTTCATACCAGTATCACACACAGATATTCCCTACTTCCTCCAGTGAAAAGGTTCCAGCAGTCATTTTATTTTACTTTTATACAAGAAGGCTTGGGGTATGGTGGTTTCAATAAGAATGAGGGACAAGAACTAGCAGTTATGGAGTGTACATGTGGATAGAGTGTGTATATTAGTTTTCCAGGACTGCTGTAACAAATTACCATAGACTGGTGGCTTAAAACAACTGATCTTTATTCTCTCACAGTTCTGGAGCCCAAGTCTGAAATCAAGGTGTTGGCAGGGCCTCACTCCCCCTGAGTAGTTCTAGGGGAGAATTTTTCCTTGCCCCACCCAGCCTCTATTGGCTGACATCACTCCAATCTCTGCCTTCCTCTCTATATGGCTTTCTCTCACTGTGTCTGTGTGTCTATTAGAAAGGCATTTGTTATTGGATGTATGGCCGGCCCTCCAAAAAATTCAGGATGATCTCATCTTGAGAACCTTACATTGGAAGACCTTTTTTCCAAATCAGGTCACATTCACAGGTCCTGAGACATGGAAAAATGTTTGGGGAGGTCAGTACTCAACCCAAAACTGTATATTTAACATTAACAAAATCTATTAGGTGGGTAATAGAAACTCCGATTTACAGATGAGAAAAGTGAGATCCAGAGCAGTTAAACAGCTCAATAAGAAATGATGGACCTAGAATTCAAATTTAGATCAGTATATAAAAGCTTCAGTCTTTCACCATTGACCTTCCTTTAGCATCCAGAGAAGGGCACAAAACCACTCCAACTCAAAGGAGATATTAACATCTCTAACAAATAAAAAGCATCCTTTCATCAAATACATTTTCTTTAATTTATATAATGGATTTTTACAATTTCATTTAGTATATTAAAAAGAAAAAAAAACACAGATTTTAATTTACCAAAAAGTCTCTCTTAAAAGTAAAAATGGCATGGAAGTAGATATTAAACCTCTGGCATAGGGCTAGGATAGGGAGGAAAAAGGTAACTGTGCTTCTTCGTTTTTGTATATTTTTTTGAAAATTTGAATCTGTGACCTCAATGTATTCTCTGCCAAATGGAATTTCAATTTCAAAGGACTTCAGCCAACCAGCTCAATTTTCTATATTAAAGGAGAACACACTGGCAGTTTTCTCAGCATATAACCCAATATTTCCAATGACCTCCTGAACATTTCTACATGGATATCCCAGTATCATTTCAAATTCATATGCAGCATCATTTCTTTTCCAACATTGCTGTTTCTACTACTGTTTCTGTCATCATGCTTCCATTTACCAAGTAAAGAATTTTTGACTCATCAAATTTTGTTGCTCTTTTCTTCACAGTGTGTCTGACAGGCATCCATTTGTTCCCCAAGTGTTTTTTTGAGTATTTCCACTGGGCCAGCCACCATGCTGGGTACTGGAGATGCATGGTTCTAAAAAGGCAGACACAATCATGCCCTATGGGGAGCTTATATTTTAGTAGGAAAAATAGACACTGAGCATTTGATTACAAATATAATGCTCTATATAAAAGAAGAAGCAAAAGTTTCAAAGGAGAATATGTTGCTGGAGAATCAACTCCCTCCTTTCTATTTCTCTGCCCTACCCTGGTTACAGCCTTTATTGTACCTGGCTTCCTCAGGTAGCCTCTTTGGCTTTAGTCTGTCTTCCTCTGATCCATCCTTCAGGCTGCTTCCTTGTTAAACATCTCATATCTCCACTTACCATATGTTACTTTCCCCTAACTAATTCTCAATAACATTCTGATGCTTACACACTTTGCTCTTTTATGTAGCATTTAGGACTTTCATTCTTATGAACACAACTCCATTCAACCCTGGATAGAGAACTTGGGGAAGTTGGGGAAGAGGCTTAGGGTCCCCCCAATATTGTGAGCTTGTTGATGCTCTATATCCAGCAATATTAGCCTCAAAAAACTTTTATAAAAGCCAACCTTCCCATTCATTATCTGTCCTAAGATATCGGACACATTCTAATGCCTTAATATTTGTTCATACTCTTTTTCCCTATAGCACACACTTTTTCCTCTTCTCTATTTCTCAAATCCCTCCCCCAAAGATCACAACTCTGAATCCTCAATAATCCCAAGAGCTTTCACTTCTCTCCCTGAACTCAAAGCAGTCATTGTCACACCTAGTCTTTGGGTGAGGGAAGTCAACTGGTTTCAATGATGTTAATTTTCTCTACATATATCTATGCTTTATCTCTCCCGCAGAGACCATAGACTTCTTAAGAAGGTCTAGTCCTGTGGTCAGTATTTCTTTGTCCCATTGCACTTTTCACTTAGTAGACAGTCAATAGTTCATAAAACCATAGAGCAGTAGGGCTGGACCCTGAGTATAATGAAGTCCAGAGAGGTAAAGTGACCACTCAAGGATACACAGCTGCTTACTGGCATGACTCAGACTAGAACCTAGATCTCTTGTTAACAGATAATGTTCTTTTTCCTAATGAATGAATGCAATAAATAAATGAATATAAAGAGAAAAAAGTTTCATTCATTTCTAGTTGGTCCATCTAGTGCTAAACCCTTTCTATCCAGAAGCCATTCTACTGAACCGTAGATGCTGTGGTTTCTACAGACATATAATAATAACTGTATTGCTGCGTTTGAGCTCCGATGCCATCATTACTGCAGATGTTGACTCCTACCACTTGCCTCCTGCATCCCATGCACTCTGATCTATTCTCAGCTATATCCAGGGGTAGACATATTTTGAAAACTTGAAATCAAAGTTGTCAGCTCATCTTCTGACTGACATCTGATATTTGTGGTGTAGCACCGAGGGAGACACAAGCACACACTCTGTGTGTGAGGGAGGCTGTTGTGTGAGATGACGAAGCCCTTTGTCTCTAGCCACTGAGACAGCTGACGCTGGCTCTAACATTTTACCAGGCTTTGGAGCTGTCAATCAGAAGACCAGAGGTGGGACAGGGACACCCCAGGAAATCAAAGCAAACCCAATGATTATCTATTTGCTGACAAGGATAAAACCATTTCTTTCCTCAACTCCTCCCAGAGTGAGGTGGGGGGGTAGAGGCTGTGAAGAAATTAAAAGTGTGAACATTTTTAATGAGTACAATTACTGAATCATCAGTCACACAATCCATCTGCTTCATAGCGTCCCAGTGATGAGTGAAATTCTAAAATACTGCATTGCATTTTTGCATTCATGTAATTACATAAATGCTCTTTAAGGAACAGATAATGATATTCATATATCATGCTCATCCCTCCTATAACTCAGCATTCTCCTTTTGTCTGTTTCATTTTATTAGTTACTAACTCTACATTGTGACACCAAGTTGGTGGGAATTTGCTGGCAACTGCATGGTAGAAGGTAGCCCAGTGACATTAAATATTGTGTTGTGGAGTATTCATTTATAGAGATAGACTAATGCAACACTAATCTCAAAGATTCTGTGTAGCCTGAAGTTTTAAAAGCAAAGTGAATGCAGTGTCAGAGGGAAGAGAGAGGACTTATTTCAAAAGTCCTTTCCCAGAGATGATTACTCAACTCAGGAGAGATGAAACAATGGCAGATGTCAATGAGCAGACAGGGTTTGTGGGGGATGGCTCTAAAAGGAAGTTCTGGACCCATTAGTAGAGACTGCTTTTAGACAACAAGCTTGAGCAATGGAAACCTAAGATAAAAGGGCCCACAGCAACCACCAAGCAGAATTCAA